>NW_028270183.1:44234089-44538111 GCF_037043375.1 Chiloscyllium plagiosum
CCAAAGTGCAAGACCTCGCATTTGCCCACATTGAATTCCATCAGCCATTTCCTGTACCACTCTCCCAAACTGTCTCGATCCTTCTGAAGCCTCCCCACTTCCTCAGTACTACCTGCCTGTCCACCTAACTTCGTATCATCGGCAAACTTCGCTCGAATGCCCCGAGTCCCTTCATCCAGATCATTAATATATAACGGGGACAGCTGCGGCCCCAACACTGAACCCTGCGGGACACCGCTTGTCACTGGCTGCCATTCCGAGAAAGAACCTTTTATCCCAACTCTCTGCCTTCTGTCAGACAGAGAATCCTCAATCTATACCAGTAGCTTACCTCGAACACCATGGGCCCTCACCTTACTCAGCAGCCTCCCGTGTGGCACCTTTTGGAAGTCTAGATAGACCACATCCACTGGGTTTCCCTGGTCTAACCTACTTGCCCCCTCTTCAAGAATTCCAAAAGGTTTGTCAGGCATGACCTCCTCTTATTAAATCCATGTTGACTTGTTTTAATCCGACCCCGCTCTTCCAAGAATTTAGAAACCTCATTCTTAACGATGGATTCTAGAATTTTACCAACAACTGAGGTTAGGCTAATTGGCCTATAATTTTCCATCTTTTGTCTTGATCCTTTCTTGAACAAGGGGGTTACAACAGCGATCTTCCAATCATCCGGGACTTTCCCTGACTCCAGTGACTTTTGAAAGATCTCAACCAATGCCTCCGCTAGTTCCTCAGCCACCTCCCTCAGAACTCTAGGATGTAGCCCATCGGGGGCAGGAGATTTATTAATTTGAAGACCTTTTAGCTTTTCTAGCACTTTCTCTTTTGTAATGGCAACCATACTCAACTCAGCCCCCGACTCCCTTTAATTGTTGGGATATTACTTATGTCTTCCACTGTGAAGACGAATTCAAAGTACTTATTAAGTTCTCCAGCTATTTCCTTATCTCCCATCACTGGGCTTCCAGCATTAGTTTGAAGTGGCCCAATGTCTACTTTTGCCTGTCGTTTGTTTCTTATGTATTGAAAGAAAATTTTGCTATCATTTCCATGAATTCCCTTTCTTTGGATCCACTGGCAACATTATTTAACCAGTCCCCCTGCATATTGAAGTCTCCCATGATCACCGTGACCTTGCCTTTCTGACATGCCTTCTCTATTTCCCAGTACATGTTGCGCCCCTGGTCCTGACCACTGTTCGGAGGTCTGTACATAACTCCCATTAAGTTTTTTTGCCTTTGTGGTTTCTCAATTCCACCCAAACAGACTCCACACCATCAGACGCTATGTCATTCAGTGCCATATATTTAATTTTATTCTTAACTAACAAGGCAACC
The DNA here is from genome assembly GCF_037043375.1 of Chiloscyllium plagiosum. Lineage (NCBI taxonomy): Eukaryota > Metazoa > Chordata > Chondrichthyes > Orectolobiformes > Hemiscylliidae > Chiloscyllium > Chiloscyllium plagiosum. The sequence continues at coordinate 44,235,427 of NW_028270183.1, forward strand.
CCGCCCCCTCTACCCGCCTCCCTGTCTTTTCGATAAGTTGAAAATCCTTGCATGTTTAACTGCCAGTGCTGACCACCCTGCAACCAAGTCTCTGTGATGCCTACCACATCATAATCATTCACGATGATCAGTGCCATTAGTTCATCTGCTTTGTTACAAATGCTATGAGCATTCAGGTAAAGTGCCTTAATGCTAACTTTCTTATTGTTAGAGATGTTAGAAGTCATAAGATGTACTAAGTTATCCTTCCTTTTTACTGCATTCCCAGTCTGCCTCAAGTTTAAATCCGCCTGCACACATGCTATCCTGCTGCTTATCTTTCCATTTAACTCCATACTCCCTGTGGCTTTCCCTTTCCCTTCCCCCCAACTCAGAAGTTTAAATTCCTCAGAAGTGTGCATGACGGTGGAAGGTTGAGCGAGGGAGTGCACGTGATGGTTGGGGAGTGTTTGGGGAGTGAATTCATGGTCGGGGAGTTAACCTGATGGTGGAGCTGTGAGAGCAGGACATGAGCGTGACCGTCTGGATGTGTGTGGGGGAGTAACCTTCTTGGTGGGCTGTTATGTGCAGGGGCATGTGTGAAGCTGGGGAAAGTGTGTCGGGAGCTGTGTTACAGTGTGTGAGTGTATGGGGCTTCAAAATAACCATTGGGGATTGTGTGGCCGAGTGAGCGTGACATTGCGGAATTTTCCACAGGGTCACATTTAACGTTGGGAAGTATGCTGTGTTGTGAGCCTGCAGTGGGAAAGTGTGCAGGACGGTGGGCATGAGGTTAGGTGAGTGTGCAGGCAAATGAACAAAATGGTGGGGGAGTTTGTGGGTGAATGTTCGTGACGGTGGGAAGTCGTGCAGTGGAGTGAGTGTGACACTGGTGTAGTATGTGATGGGGTGAACGTAGCCTTGTGGGAGTGTAGGGGTTTTGAGGGAGACCATATGCGAGTGAATGGGGAGTGACCATGATAGTGTCATTTTGTGTGGTGGAGCGAGTGTGTTGGTAGCAGGGTGTGTGTGTGCTAATTTGAGTAATGTTTGTGAGTATACAGGAGAGAAGACATGATCGTGGGTGATCATACAGTGCGGTGAGACTGATTTTGGGGGAGGTAGTGAGTATACCAGCAGGTGTGTGTCAGGGACTGATCATATCTGTGAGGGAGTCTGTGGGAGGGGGTAACCAAGATGGTGGCGCAATGTGCGGGGAGTGAGTGTGAGAGGGGACAAGTGTGGGGGAACTGAGCATGATTTTGTAGGCTTTGCAGCAGCAAGAATGTAACATTGTGTGGGGGGAGTGAATTTGACGGTTGTAGAGTGTGCAGGGCATGATCGTGATGGTGGTGGAGTTGTGGGGAAGTAAGAGTGACGGTAGGTCAGTGTTCTGGGCAGAGAATGTGATGGTGGTGGAGTGTGCGCTGGAAAGTGTGTAATTTTGGGGCAATGTGCGGTGCACTGAGGGAGACCGTGTGGGAGTGTGTGGCAGAGTGAGCCTGATGCTGAGATGGTGTGTGAGGGAGAGAGTATGATGATGGTAGAGTATGCGGGTTAATGAGCTTGACAGTTGCAGATGTGTTGGGAACTGATCATGATGGTTGGGGATTGTGCCCGTGAGTGAGCATGGTGGTGATCGTGATAGTGAGGGGATGGCTGGGATAGTGAATGTGATTGTGTCGATTGAAGCATGAGGACATGTGTTAAAGTTTTGATGTGAATATGGGAGTGAGCTTGATGTTGGGCTTCATGCTGGAGAGTATGTGGTAGAATGAGCATGACTGTGAAGGAGTCTGTAGGGCGTTTGCGTGATGGTGTGGGTGCGCGTGTGGCAGTGAGCGTGAAGGTCGGGATTTGTGCAGGGAAGGATCGTTACATAAGGAAGTGAATGGGTGGTTCAGAGTGAACGTAGGAGGGGGATGTGCAGGTGATTGAGCGTGACGTTGTGAGAAATTTCGGGGGATTCGGAAACCGTGGGTGACTGCGTTGTGGAGTAAGCCTGACAGTGGGGGAGTGTATCGGGAAGTGACTGTGACAGTGGGGGGAGTGACTGTGGGAATGCCATGGCGGTGGGGGTTTGCGAGGATGTGCACGTGAGAGAAAGGGAGTGTCCGGGTGAGTGAAATTAATTGCCGAGACGTGTCTGGGAAGAGCGAAATTGATAGTGGGAGTGTGAGAGTGGCAAGCGTGTTGGATAGTTTGGATGCGCATGGGGGAGTGGGATTCACTGTTGGAGAATGTACGGACGTACGAAAGCGACTTTGGGGCACTGTGTGGTGAATTGAGCCAGATGGTGGGCAGTTCTCCAGGAAGTAAGAGTAACTTTTGGGAGTTTGCGGGAGTGTGGAGGGGAGGCATCATGACTGTGAATGTGATGCTGTGAGAGTGTGCAGAGGCATGCTTGTGATGGTGTTGGAGTGTGCAGAGGACTGGATGAGGCGTTGGGGCGTTGTGCAGAGGTGTGAGCCTGACAGTGGGGAAGTTTTAGAAGAAGACAGCATAGTTTTTGGGCGTGTAAGCAGGGTGTAAGGGAGGGATCGTGGCTGTGAGCATGATGCTGCGAGAGCGTGCATAGGCGTGAACGTCATCGTGGTGGAGTGGGTGGGTGATTGAGCATGACGTTGTTGCAGTGAGTGGGACAGTGACCATGATGATGGGGAAGTATGCACTGGAATGAACATGACGGCAGGGGGCTGCATGAGGGAGTGAGCATGACGTGAGAAAGTGTGTAAGAGAGTGGACATGATGATGACTAACGGTGAGGTGGAGTGAGTGCGATGGTTATGGGTTTGTGTTTATGGTGGAAAGGTGAGAGTAGGGTATTGTGTTGGGGAATCGGATTGTTGATGGTGTAGTGTAAGGCTGAGTGAGCGTTTCAGTGTGGGAGTGAGACTAAAGATGGGGGAGTGTGGGCTGTGTAGGCATAATGGTGGGCATGTGTGTGGGGTAGAAGTATAAAAGTGGGGGAGTGTGCGGTGAAGTCAGAGTAACGGTCGTACAGTGTTGTTGGAGTGAAAGCGACTTTGGGGTAGTCTGCGTAAGAGCAGGGGTGACGTTGAGGAAGTGTGGGGGGAATTGAGCTGCGAAAGAAAGTGGTGGTGGATACAACAATTACAACATTTAAAATGCATTTGAATGGGTAAATAAAAAAGAAGGTTTATAGGTTAGTGTGCAGCAAATGCTGACAAATTGGACAAGGTCCGTTTAGGATACCTAGTAAACTTTTCCTGTTTTGCTTACCCGCTAAGAATTCGTACTTTAGAATCTGACCCTTTCTACCGAAGACAGCACCGTATGTGACACAATGTCCAAATTACAGAGGATGAAGTGCTGGATGTCTTGAAATGGGTGAAAGTGAATAAATTTCCGGGACCTGATCAGGTGTACCTGAGAACTCTGTGGGAAGCTAGAGAAATGATTGCTGGGCCTCTTGCTGAGATATTTGCATCATCGATAACCACAGGTGAGGTGCTGGAGGACTGGAGGTTGTTAAACGTGGTTCCACTGTTTAAGAAGGGCGGTAAAGACAAGCCAGGGAATTATAGACCGGTGAGCCTGACCTCGGTGGTGGGCAAGTTGTTGGAGGGAATCCTGAGCGACAGGATGTACATGTATTTGGAAAGGCAAGGACTGATTCGGGATAGTCAACATGGCTTTGTACGTGGGAAATCATGTCTCACAAAATTGATTGAGTTTTTGAAGAAGTAACAAAAAAGATTGATGAGGGCAGAGCAGTAGGTGTGATCTATATGGACTTCAGTAAGGCGTTTGTCAAGGTTCCCCATGGGAGACTGATTAGGATGGTTAGATCTCTCGGAATACAGGGAGAAGTAGCCATTGGAGACTGAACTATTTCAAAGGTCGAAGACAGAGGGTGGTGGTGGAAGGTTGTTTTTCAGACTGGAGGCCTGTGACCAGTGGAATTCCACAAGGATCGGTGCTGGGCCCTCTACTTTTTGTCATTTGTATAAATGATTTGGATGCGAGCACAAGAGGTACAGTTAGTAGGTTTGCAGATGATACCATATTGGAGGTATAGTGGACAGCGAAGAGGGTTACCTCAGATTACAACAGGATTTGGATCAGATTGGACAATCGGCTGAGAAATTGCAGATGGAGTTTAATTCAGATAATTGCGAGGTGCTGCATTTTGGGAAAGCAAATCTTTGCAGGACTTATAGACCTAATGGTAAGGTCCTTGGGAGAGTTGCTGAACAAAGAAACCTTGGTGTGCAGGTTAGTACCTGCTTGGAAGTGACATCGCAGGTAGATAGGATAGTGAAGAAGGCGTTCTGTATGCTTTCCTTTATTGGTCAGAGTATTGAGTACAGGAGTTTGGGAGGACATGGTGCGGCTGTACTGGACATTGGTAAGGCCACTGTTGGAATACTGCATGCAATTCTGGTCTTCTTCCTATCTGAAATATGTTGTGAAACTTGAAAGAGCTCAGAATAGATTGACAAGGATGTTGCCAGGGTTGGAGGATTCGAGCTGCAGAGAGAGGCTTAACAGGCTGGGGCTTTTCCCTGAAGCATCGGAGGCTGAGTGGTGACCTTGTAAAGGGTTACAAAAGTGTGAGGGGCATGAATAGGATAAAGAGACAAAGTCTTTTCCCTGGGGTGGGGGAGTCCAGAACTAGAAGGCAGAGGTTTAGAATGAGAGGGGAAAGATATAAAAGAGACCTAAGGGACACCATTTTCACGCAGAGGGTGGTACGTGTATGGAATGAGCTGCCAGAGGATGTGGTGGAGACTGGTACAGTTTCAACATTTAAGAGGCATTTGGATGGCTATGTGAATCTGAAGAGTTTGTAGGGATATGGGCCGGGTGCTGGCAGGTGGAACTAGATTGGGTTGTGATATCTGGTTGGCATGGACGGGTTGGGCCGAAGGGTCTGTTTCCATGCTGTACATCTCAATGACTCTCATAAAGCTACTTCTAAAATTCATTTCTAATTTGCCACGTTTTATTTGGATACTCTGCACTTTGGTTATAGACTTTCCCATGAAGGAAACGTACTCTCAGCGTTCACCCTGTCAAGCCTCTGAAGAATCCAAACCGATTCAAAAAGTCCAAATCTCATTTTGCAACTTGCAGAGAGTAAAGTCCCAGCCTGATCTTCTGAAGGCAAACCCACCAGGGGCACATCTAGTGAAACTTCTCTGTGGAGGACTCAGCGAAATATTCTTTTGTAAATAGACGGACGGAAATTTCTGAGATTCACCAGGTGTGGTCTCTGCAAGACCTCGACTCTTACTCTCACAACGCCTTGAAATAAGGACCAACGTTCCTTTAAACTTACTATTTACCTGCTGCAACTGTGTGCTCGTTTTCTGTATTTTGTGCGTAAGTACCTCAATTCCGTTTGTTGCAGAATTCCACTGCATTTTCTCATTTAAATAATAATTCTTATTCCCACTTCCAAAATTGATAGCTTTGCATTTTCCCACATAATACTTCATTTGCTAACTTTTTTGTCTCCTCACATATCAAGATCTTAGTGAACGATTTGTATCCTTCTAGCAATCTGCATTTCTATTTATTTCATGTTGTGTGCAAAATGAATCACAGTACTTTCTTCTTCCAAGCTGTTCATCTCCGTTGTAAACAGTTGCAGTCTCAGCACTGATCTTTACGAAACTCCCACTCGTCACATTTCACCAACCTGAAAAAGAGCCTCTTCTCCTCTGGTCATTGCTTTCTGGCAGTTTGGCAATTCTCCATCCTTGAGGAGAAAGTGAGGACTGCAGATGCTGGAGATCAGAGCTGAAAATGTCCTGAAGAAGGGCTTATGCCCGAAACGTCGATTTTCCTGTTCCTTGGATGCTGTCTGACCTGCTGCGCTTTTCCAGCAACACATTTTCAATTTTCCATCCTTGTCAACATATTGACTCCAATTCTATGGGCCCTTATCTTAGGATGTAACCTTTTGTGAGGCACTTGTTTAAAACCTTCGTGAAATCCAAATAAGGCACATATCTTGGGTCCTTTCTAACTGCTCTGGTTGAGCGTTCATCAAAATAGTCAGAAATGGTTTCTCTTTCATGGAGTCATTGCTGAATCTGCTTAATTACATTATCATTTTCCAAAAGCACTGCAAACGTTTCCTTAATATTTGATCCAAGTTTGTTTCCAACACTGAATGTTTGACTAATCGGCTGATTATTAACTGCCTTTTGCCTCCGTCCCTTTTTTAAATAAAGGTGTCTTGTGAACGTATGTTTGCTCGCTGAGCTGTTAGATCCATTTTCAGACGTTTCGTCGTCATATTAGGTAACATTTTAGATTAGCCTCCGGATGAAGCACTGCTGATGTTTCCTGCTTTATATTGAAATCTTTGGATATCCTTAGGTGGATGATCTAATTTCCTGTTCTTTTTCTCAGTGGGTGACAAATGGTGTCCAGGTCAATGTGTTTGTTGATAATCAACCTAATTGATATCTATCTATGTTGTCTAGCATGGTGACAAATCGTCTGAAAATGACCCTTCCAGCTTAGCGAGCAAACCTACATCCAGATCGTGAACCTCAGGTACAAATCGTCTCAAAACTGGATAAAGGTGTCTCATTGGCAGTTTTCTACAGATTAGGAAAATTACAACAAACACATATAATACTACTGGAGGTTCCTCTTTTCTAATCCGCTTGTTATCTTAACAATGCTTGTGCCAGCACTAGCTGACCCTATAGCACTAATGAGACAATTACGGCAACTAATATTATCCAAATATCTTGCACATAAATACTTTGAAAACGCAACAAGAACAATGTGGTCATTATGTAAAGGTTGCATTTCATGAACTGCGTGGGGTCAGTATTGCAAGTATGTAAATTGATTTGAAAAGAAATTTTTAATGCTGGCACCTTTCTGACATGTTGAGAGCAAATTTCCAATTTTGGCAGAACCAATGTTTGTTGAAACAGTTTCCCCATCACCTGGCCGCAGAAAGAGATTTTTTAAAGTCGTACCCAGGTATCAGGCATGTTTTCTAGTACTTTGAATGTCAATTATACCGATGTATGGTTCGAAGAGCGAACCTCGGAACACATGCATTTTTGATAGGAGGTTACAGGTAGTGAACTTATACTGAACTTATAATATACTCACATCCTTCTCAAACCAGAATTTGCCTTCTACTTCAAAACAATGAAATAAACTTTTTTGTTTACACTAAATATAAAAACATTTAAAATATTTTCTAAACATTACTTTTAGATAACTAAAATTAAACGAAGAACTATCATGATTTCCTCTTATAACTGCACCTGGTATTGTTGGGATAGCCGAGATATTGAACCATTTTAATAGTCAGAAGCTGTGAGTAATTTTCTAATTTGTTAATCCTACATAGTACACCCAGCGATTCACAGGAGGAGAAACGAAAATGCATAGGATCGCTCCAAAATCAGGGTGATGAGCTCGCGAATGATCCTCTTAACCAGATTCACATTGGGGAAGGAGACTGGAATATTTTGCATGCAAAACATGTGCTAGAAATGTTATAGTTAGTCAGCACTCATTGTTTCTGATGTTAATTTATGCATAGTGCCAATCAGAATTTAATATGACTCAAGTACAGTTCAGACGTTCTTGGTATTTTAATACTTTGAATGGCATTTAGCTTTTCCTGCACAAAAGTGTTTGCACTTTGCAAATACATATTCCCATGCACACACAAACACAACCCACAACTTAACACTTTAATACACATTCATGAAAAGCTAAGCATTTAGTAAAATGCATGCAGATCAAAAACAAGTGAAATATCACTGGCAATCATAAAAACGATTAATTTTTGTAGTTGCTCTTTCTTAAAGATATAAAAATGGGTTTGTAATCGACAACGCTTTGCATTACGGCAAGAATGAAAAGACTGAAGGCAGAAAATGTTGCTGAAGAGTTTTCGGGCCAAGTCAAACACTTCCGTTGAAGTATTCGGTATCCCACAAATGATTGGATAAATGGTTGGCTTGCCGGTTTATTTTCCCATTTACAAACGTATATTGTCTCTTGCAAACTGTTCCTCACTCTCTTAGTTTCATTCAGTCTCTCACTCCACTCACAATCACAATTATCCGAACATGGTCTGACTCTCACTCCATCAGACATAGGTGTGGCATGAATTGAAGCAGTCTCAGTCACATGCACGGTCTAACTTGATATGGTCTGAGTAAAACACATGGCCTGAATGAAACAGTCTGCCTGACGCAAACGGTATGACTCTTCACCATCTCGTTCTCACGCATGGTCTGATTTGAGACAATCTCTGACACAAGCAGTGTCTAACTTGACACAGCCTCAGTCTCACGCACAGTCGGATTCTCACTTAAGAAACAAGCACAGTGTGTCTCAGTCTCGGTGACATGAACAATTTGACTTGACACTCTCTCAGTTGCACACACGGTCTGAGTTGATATGGCGGAAGTGGGTACTGCAGATGCTAGAAATCAGAGAGAAGATTAGAGTGGTGATGGGAAATCACAGCAGGTTAGGCAGCACCCGAGGAGAAGGTAAATCGCCTTTTCGGGCAAAAGCCCTTCATCAACCCTTCCTGATGAAGGGCTTTTGCCCTAAACGCAATTTTCCTCCCCATCGGATGCTGCCTGACCTGACATGACACAGTCTGTGTCGCATATGGGGATTGACTTGATACTGTCTCAATTCCTCAGACGGTCTAACGAGGCATTCTCAGTCACACGCGCAGTCTGACTTAACACCATCTTGACCATTCACACGGTCTGACTTGACGCAGTCACACACAGGGACTGACTTCACTAATTCGCACTCACATGTATGGTCTGCCTTGACGCAGTTTCAGTTGCTTGCATGGTCTGACTTGTCACAGTCCAGATGACACGTATAAACTGACTGCGACAGTCTGGGTGACAGGCAGGCACTGACTTGACACAGTGCTGTTCAAATACATGCAACGAATTGACACACTCTTGGTGACATTTACGGACCAACTTGACAAATTCTCGGTCACATGTATGGTCTGACTTGGCACAGTCTAGGAGACTGACATGGACAGAGTTGATACAGTCTCGATGAAATGCATGGTCTGACGTGACACCGTCTCAGTGGCACACACGGTCTGACTGTACACTATCCCAGTCATACATAAGTCTGACTTGACACCATCTCACACAGGTGCATGGATTCATTTGACACAGTCGAAGTCGCAAGCATGGTGTACCTTCACACAGGGGCATTCACGAGCACATTCTGATTTCACACAGTCTGATATCACACATTCACACTAAAACGCAGGAACTGACTCGTTAGTCTCAGTCACATGCATGGTCTGACTTGACACAATCTTAGTTATCTGTCAGATCAGACTTGACACAGACTCAGTCACACTAACAGATTGACTTTACGCAGTCTCTGTCACATGCACAGTATGATTTCACAGAGTTGCAGATATGCGCATGATCTGGAAGATATAGAGTGTAGTGCAATAGATGATGACATCTTGCAGAATGTCCAGATTACAGAGGAGGAAGTGCTGGATGTCTGGAAACGGTGAAAGGTGGATAAATCCCCAGGACCTGGTCCGGTGTACCTGAGAACTATGTGGGACGCTAGAGAAGAGATTGCTGGATCTCTAGCTGAGACACTTGTATCATTGACAGTCTCAGGAGAGGTACCAGAAGACTGGAGGTTGGCAAATGTGGTGCCACTGATTAAGAAGGGCGGTAAAGACAGGCCAGGGAACTCTAGAACGGTGAGCCTGACCTCTGTGGTGGGCACGTTGTTGGAGCGAATCCTGAGGGACATGATGTACATGTATTTGGAAAGGCAAGGACTGATTCGGGATAGTCAACACGGTTTTGTGCGTGGGAAATCATGTCTCACAAACTTGCTTGAGTTTTTGAAGAAGTAACAAAAAGATTGATGAGGGCAGAGCAGTAGATGTGATCCATATGGACTTCAGTAAGGCGTTCAACAAGGTTCCCCATGGGAGACTGATGAGCAAGTTTAGATCTCATGGAATACAGGGAGAACTAGCCATGTGGATACAGAACGAGTTCAAAGGTAGAAGACAGAGGTGGTGGTCGAGGCTTGCTTTTCAGACTGAAGGTTTGTGACCAGTGGAGTGCCACAAGGATCCATGCTGTGCCCTCTACTGTTTGTCATTTACATAAATTATTTGGATGCGAGCATAAGAGGTACAGTTAGTAAGCTTGCAGATGACACAAGAATTGGAGGTGTAGTGGACAGCGAAGAGGGTGACCTCAGATTACAACAGGATCTGGACTTGTTGGGACAATGGGCTGAGAAGTGGCAGATGGAGTTTAATTCAGATATATGCGAGGTGCTGCATTTTGGGAAAACAAATCTTAGCAGGACTTATACACTTAATGGTAAGGTCCTAGGGAGTGTTGCTGAACATAGAGAACTTGGAGTGCAGGTTCACGGCTCCTTGAAATTGGAGTCGCAGGTAGTTAGGATAGTGAAGCAGGTGTTTGATATGCTTACCTTTATTGGTCTGAGTATTGACTACTGGAGTTGGGAGGACATGTTGCGGCTGTACAGGACATTGGTTAGGCCAGTGCTGGAATACTGCGTGCAATTCTGGTCTCCTTCGTAACGTAAAGATGTTGTGAAACTTGAAAGAACTCAGAAAAGATTTACAAGAATGTTGCCAGGGCTGGGAGAAAGTGAGGACTGCAGATGCTGGGGATCAGAGCTTAAACATGTGTTCCTGGAAAAGTGCAGCAAGTCAAGCAGCATCAAAGGAGCAGGAGAACCGTGCATAAGCCCTTCTTCAGGAATGAGGATGGTGTGCCAAGCAGGCTAAGATAAAAGGTAGGGAGGAGGGACTTGGGGGAGGGGCTATGGGAATGCGATAGGTGGAAGGAGGTTCAGGTGAGGGTGATAGGCCGGAGAGGGGGTGGGGCGGAGACGTCGGGAAGAAGATTGCAGGTCAAGAAGGCGGTGCTGAATCTGAGGGTTGGGACTGAGAAAAGGTGGGGGAGGGGAAATGAGGAAGCTGGCGAAATCTGCATTCATACCTTGTGGTTGTAGGGTTCGCAGGCGGAAGATGAGTCGCTCTTCCTCCAGGCGTCGTGTTGCCATGGTCTGGCGGTGGAGGAGGCCAAGGACCGGCATGTCCTTGGCGGAGTGGGAGGGGGAGTTAAATTGTTCAGCCACGGGGTGGTTGGGTTGGTTGGTGCGGGTGTCCCAGAGGGGTTCTCTGAAACGTTCCGCAAGTAGGCGGCCTGTCGTCCAATGTATAGGAGGCCACATCGGGTGCAGCGAATGTAGTAAATGGTGTGTGTGGAGGTGCAGGTGAATTTCTGATGGATATTGAAGGATCCCTTGGGGCCTTGGAGGGAAGTGAGGGGGGAGGTGTGGGCGCAAGTTTTGCATTTTTTGTGGTTGCAAGGGAAGGTGCTGGGAGTGGAGGTTGGGTTGTTGGGGGCCGTGGATCTGACAAGGGGTTCGCGGAGGGAGTGGTTTTTCCAGAACGCTGATAGGGGTGGGAAGGGAAATATATCCTTGGTGGTGGGGTCTGTTTGCAGGTGGCGGAAATGACGAAGGATGATCCAATGTATCTGGAGTTTGGTGGTGTGTTAGGTGAGAACTTGTGGGGTTCTATCCTGGTGGCGATTGGAGGGGCGGGGTTCCACGGCGGAGGAGCGGGAAGTGGAGAAGACGCGGTGGAGAGCATCGTTAACCACGTCTGAGGGGAAATTGCAGTCTTTGAAGAAGGAGGCCATCTGGTTCTTCGGTATTGGAATTGGTCCTCCTGGGAGCAGATGCGGCGAAGGCGAAGGAATTGGGAATAAGGGATGGCGTTTTTACAGGGGGCAGGGTGGGAAGAGGTGTAACCTAGGTAGCTGTGGGAGTCAGTCGGTTTGTAGTATACGCCCGTGTTGAGTCGGTCGTCTGAGATAGAGATGGAGAGGTCTAGGAAGGGGAGGGAGGAGTCGGAGATGGTCCAGGTAAATTTGAGGTCGGGGTGGAAGGTGTTAGTAAAGTGGATGAACTGTTCAACCTCCTCGTGGGAGCACGAGGCAGCGCCAATACAGTCATCACTGTAGCGGAGGAAAAGGTGGGGGGTGGTGCCAGTGTAGCTGCGGAAGATGGACTGTTCTACATATCCAACGAAGAGGCAGGCATAGCTAGGGCCCATGCGGTTGCCCATGGCTAATCCTTTGGTTTGGTGGAAGTGGGAGGATCGGAAGGAGAAGTTGTTAAGAGTGAGGACTAGTTCAGTCAGGCGAAGGAGAGTGTCAGTGGAAGGGTACTAGTTAGTTCGGCGGAAAAGGAAGAAGACGAGGGCTTTGAGGCCTTCGTGATGGGGGATGGAGGTGTATAGGGACTGGATGTCCATGCTGAATATAAGGCGTTGGGGGCCGGGGAAGCGAAAATCATGGAGGAGGTGCCAGAGGATCTGAGCTACAGGGAGTGGCTGAACAGACTGGGGCTGTATTCCCTTGTGCGTCGAAGGCTGAGGGGTGACGTTATAGAGGTTTACAAAATTAAGAGAACCATGGATAGGATAAAGAGACAATGTTTTTTGACTCTTGGAGTCATAGAGAAGTACCGCATGGAAACAGAACCTTCGGTCCATCCCGTCCGTGCCAACCAGATATCCCAACCCAATCTAGTCCCACCTGCCAGCATCCGGGCCATATCCCTACAAACCCTTCCGATTCATATACCCATCCAAATGCCTCTTAAATGTTGCAATTGTACCAGGCTGCATCACATCCTCTGGCAGCTAATTCCATGCACGTACCAACCTCTACGTGAAAAAGTTGCCCCTTAGGTCTCTTTTATATCTTTATCCTCTCACCCTAAACCTATGCCCTCTAGTTCTGGAGTCCCGGACTCCAGGGAAAGTGCTTTGTCTATTTATTCTATCCATGCTCTTCATAATTCTGCAAACCTTTATGAGGTCACCCCTCAGCCTCCGACATTCCAGGGAAAACAGCTCCAAACTGTTCAGCCTTTCCCTGTAGCTCAGATCCTCCAACCCTGGCAACATCCTTCTAAATTATTTCTAAACCCTTTCTAGTTCACACCATCTTTTCGATCAGAAGGAGACCAGAATTGCCACGCAATAAAACACAGCGGCCTAACCAATGTCCTATACAGCCGCAACATGACCTCCCAACTCCAGTACTCAGTATTTGACCACTAAAGGAAAGCATACAAAACGCCTTCTTCACTATCCTATCTACCTGCGACTTCACTTCCAAGCAGGTAATAACCTGCACGCAAAGGTCTCTTTGTTCAGCAACACTTCCTAGGACCTTAGCATTAAGTGTATAAGTCCTGCTAAGATTTGCTTTCCCAAAATGCAGCACCTCGCATTTGTCTGAATTAAACCCCATCTGCCACTTCTCAGCCGATTGTCCCATCTCGTCCAGATCATGTTGTAATCTGAGGTCACTCTCTTCTCTGTCCACGACACCTCCAATATTGGTGTCATCTGCAAACTTGCTAACTGAAACTCTTATACTCGTATCCAAATCATTTATGTAAATAACAAAAAGTAGAGGGCACAGTACCGATCCTTGTGGCACTCCACTGGTCACAGGCCTCCAGTCTGAAAAACAACCCTCCACCACCACCCTCTGTCTTCTAGCTTTGAGCCAGTTCTGTATCCAAATGCCAGTTCGCCCTGTATTCCATGAGATCTAACCATCCTAATCAGTCTCCCATGGGGAATCTTGTCGAACGCCTTACTAAAGTGCATATAGATCACATCTACTTCTCTGCCCTCATCAATCTTCTTTGTTACTTCTTCAAAAAACTCAATCAATTTTGTGAGACACGATTTCCCACGCACAAAGTCATGTTGACTATCCCGAATCAGTCCTTACCTTTCCAAATACATGTACAGCCTGTCCCTCAGGATTCGCTCCAATAACGTGCCCACCACCGAGGCCAGGCTCACAGGTCTAGAGTTCCCTGGCTTGTCTTTACCACCCTTCTTAAGCAGTTGCACATTTGCCAACCTCCAGTCTTCCGGCACCTCACCTATGACTATCGATGATACAAATATCTCAGCAAGAGGCCCAGCAATCACTTCTCTAGCTTCACACAGAGTTCTCGGGAACACGTGATCAGGTCCTGGGGATTTATCCACCTATAACCTTTTCAAGACATACAGCACTTCCTCCTCAGTAATCCGGACATTTTTCAAGATGTCACCATTCACGGTCAAATGACATCCAAGGACTCCCTTGAGACTGTTGATTCACCCTCATGGATTGACTTTACAGACTCTCAGTCACACTCACAGACTGACTTGACACAGTCTGTCACACGCGCAGGCTCACTTTACACAGTCAGTGTCACACCTATGACCTGTTTGAGACAGTCGCAGTCACACACACAGTCTGACTTGTCAAAACTTCAGTCCCATGCTCGGACTGCCTTGACGCAGTCTCGGTCTCACGTACTTTGTGACTTGAGACAGTCTCCCTGACGTTTGTGGTCTGACTAACAGTATCAGTCACATGCACAGCCTGACTCTCACTCTTCAATCACCCGCACGGTCTGACTCTCACTATTCAGTCACACAGACTGACTTGACACAATGGGCGGCATGGTGGCACAGTGGTTAGCACTGCTGCCTCACAGTGCCTGAGACCCGGGTTCAATTCCCGCCTCAGACGACTGACTGGAGTTTGCACGTTTTCCCCGTGTCTGCGTGGGTTTCCTCCGGGTGCTCCGGTTTCCTCCCACAGTCCAAAAAATGTGTAGGGTCAGGTGAATTGGCCATGCTAAATTGCCTGTAGTGTTAGGTAAGGGGTAAATGTAGGGGTATAGGTGGGTTTCGCTTCGGCGGGTCGGTGTGGACTTGTTGGGCCGAAGGGCCTGTTTCCACACTGTATTGTAATCTCATCCAAAAAATCTAATCTAATGTCAGTCACCCACAGTCGCATTTGACAACTTGATCTCACACACAGTCTAAAGTTACACCACTTTGGTCACACAAACCATCCAATTTGACAAGATCGCAAACACAGTCTGAATGCAACATTCTGGCTGACACGCACGAATTGACTTGACACAGTCTCAGTCACATGCTCAGTCTCACTTTACACAGTCTCGGTCACATGCAGGTTCTGTCTTGATACAGTCCCAGTCAGAAGCACAAACTGATTTGAGGCAGTCTTAGTTGCACGCACAGATATACTTGATAAAGTCTTTGTGACACGCAAGCACTGCCTTGACAGAGTCTCTTTCACACTCCCAGTCTGATCTGACACTGCCTTGATCACACGCATGTTCAGGCTTGACACAGTTTAGGTCTCAAGCACTTTCTAACTTGGCACAGTCTCGGTCTCAAGCACTTTCTAACTTAGCACAATCTTGTTTACACGCCTGGTCTGACTTGGCACGGTCACATTCACACGCACGGTCTGACATGACAGTCAATCACACTAACAGTCTTACTTTATAGAATCTCAGTCACATACACGATCTGATTGATAGATTCTGAGTCACAGATTCGGTCGGACTTTACACTATCTCGTTCACACACACACCAACTTAGACTTGACACAGTCTCAGTCTCATGCACAGCCTGATTTGACGCAAACTGTGACACTTACATGGTCTGACTTAACATTCTCGGTTTCATGCATGGACTGGCTTAACACCGTCTCTGTCAGACACGCCACCTGAACTGACTCAGTCACATTCACAATCTGATTTATAATAATCTGGGTGACACGTAATTGACTGATTTGACACAGTCTTGGTCACATACTCGGACTGACTTCGCACAGTCTCCGCTACACGCTCAGTCTGACTTGACACAGTCGCACAGACGTGCACAATCTGACTTGACACAGTCTCTGTTATAGACATGGTATGACATAACGCAGTGTCAGTCACACGCACTGACTGTTAACACTGTCTGAGTAGCATACAGTCTGAAATGATGCAGTCGCTTATACAGTCTGACTAAACTCAGTCGCACTCACATGCACCGTCTTACTTGGCATAGTTTCAGTCATATGCCTGGTATATCTGACACAGTCTGTGTGACATACATGAACTGACTTGATAGTGATTGGGTGACTCACTCAGTCCGACTTGACACAATCTCTGTCATACGGAAGGACTGACTTGAAACAGTCAGCCTCCCTCCCTTTCTCCCATTCCAGGAGAACCAGCTTGCAAAAACACAGAAATGGCCAAGCCAGGCGGTGCAGTGTCCGCTAAACTTTCCCTCTTCCCCCTTCTCCCAGCCATGTAGGGAGGCTCACAGCACGAGCCGGAGAGGAACAGGGCGACTCGTCAGGAGACTCTGAAACATCCATATTCCAACAAGACAGTAACGATCAATATTCATTGAAGCACAATTCTCACTTTAAACCCACTGTCAGTTTCATTTCCCCGGTACAACTTTGAAGCCGTGGCAATGATACCATCTCCCTTTTGTGTCCAGCTGGTACAAATGGAATCTCTACAATCTCGGTGAGCAGGTGGGAGGGGTCACAACACATAGTCCCTCCCACCTCACCCCCACTCCTAGGAAGGGAGCACGGATGTTCTCTCCTACATTTAATCCTGTAAACAGAACATATGCTGAAACTAATGTGCGATATTTACTGGTCTCCCCACTTTTCCTCACATCTTCAATAATCTGTACTCCTCTATACACAGGGCCCTCTGTTCCTGCACCTCCTTTATAATAGTACACCCTTTTTTATATTGTATTTCAATGTTTTCCAGACCAAAGTGACCTGCAAAGATCCTCATCTGCCAGATATCTGAATTTTGAACAACTTGTTGTTGTCCCTTTGGAGTTCAGTAATAAGATCTATTCGTGATTATTCAAGGCGTAAAGTGTGCCTACAGGATTTCTTTCCCCAATGTTGCAGACGGTAGATAATTGATATTTACTCGGACAATCATAGCCATATATTTAAGGATGTTTACACTTTACATCGATGGTGGAACACATGCACTAAACATCCTGCATATGAGGCAATTACTTTAATTTTTGTGACACAATGAAAAATGTTTCGTATCGTTCAGTAAAGTTAACCAAATTTTAAGAAATCCATAATGAGCTGAAAGGTGCCACTTAAAACGTGCCCCGAAATCTGGCATGGTTTAGGTATTGTGTCGTGGGTAGCCCCTCTGTCTCTGAGCCTGAGCTCTGGATTTGATTCCAGTGCCCTAATTTCTGTGGTAGTGTCTCTAGCTCTGGACCAGATGGTCTGGATTCACGTCTTTTCCGTGTGGAGCTGAGTCACAGCATGTCTGAACAGGATGAGAAACATATGTAATGAAGAATCTTGCAGATTTCGGGGCATGGTGCCTCATGCCTCATGGTGATAGTGTCCCTACCTCCGGGCACAAAGTTCTAGACTCACAATGTGTTTAAACAAATTGATGACAGTGATTTTAGAATCGTGATTTGATTGAGAGGGAAGGGGGTCAGGAGTGAATTTCAGAATTCAGGTGCAGGATGACTGAAAGGCCATGTATTTGCACTGATTGGAGTCAATGTAGCAAATAATAGAGATGTTTAAAAATCACAAAATGCATGAATACGGTGATTGTTCAAGATGTTTTCCACTGGGCGGGGCAGTCCAAAACTAGAGGACATAGGTTTAAAGTCAGAGGGGAAAGATTTAGAAGAGACGTCAGGGACAACTCTTTTCATGCAGAGGTTGGTATGTGCATGGAATGAACTTCCAGGCGATTATGGTGCAGTCTGGGAGAATTAGAACATTTAAAAGGCACATGCTGCCAGACCTTCCGGGCTTTTCATCAATTTCTGTATTCCTTAAAGAATAAGATGCAGTCACATTAACACAGATATTCTGAATACATTACACGTTTTATTTTTAAATTGCGCAGGCACATGCAAATATACCTTCGAACCAACTATTTATATTTTTCAAATAACGAAATGGCTCTGCATCTCACTACCGCAACGATGTGGGGGAAGGGGATTTGACGGAGTCATAATTCGGACGATGTTCAAGGAGACCAATGATCATTGTGGTTTAGGATAACAATATTGTGTGATTCACTCAGAGAGGGAGATAATGGAATCTGCCTGAGAAGGAGCGGACTATTGCACTCGCTCTCCTTCCTTGTTCCTCAGCACAGCAATGTATGCAAGCGGGGGAAAGAAAACCCTCAATCATCTTTACCCTTCGAGAAGGATTCCACCTCAGAATTCATTGGTGTCTTCTCATTGCCTGAAACAAAACGAATTCAGCCAAATCCAACTGTAAGAGGAAATAATTCCATGTCCAGCAGCTTGTGTGAGCGGAATAATTTCAGTAGCAGAAGAACATTTTGAATGATATCTCATGTTTCCTTTCGTCATGAGTTCACTTAACATTTGGACAACATTCTTCTGAGTTAAAACATTAGCAATATTGTTTCTCGGTTTGTGTGTGTGTGCCTGTGTGTGTATGTAGTGTTTTTTTTAAAGAAAGGGAAGTATTGCTTACATATTTACAATATCCAGATTGTCA
This sequence comes from Chiloscyllium plagiosum, assembly GCF_037043375.1. NCBI lineage: Eukaryota > Metazoa > Chordata > Chondrichthyes > Orectolobiformes > Hemiscylliidae > Chiloscyllium > Chiloscyllium plagiosum. The sequence goes on from NW_028270183.1 coordinate 44,253,885, forward strand.
TTCATCTTTCTACCGTAGTTTAAATAACTTTGCTTTGGATAATAAATGTGCTATATTCGCAGATTAAAGGAAACTGATTTGATCCTAAAATTGACCCTGACCCAGTCTGAGATCGATATCATCAGACAAGAAACCAATCTCTGTCCATTTAAAATGTGTTGTGAACACTGGAGGAGTGGGAGTACAAAAGGAAACGGTGACCAGATAAGCAGGAGAAGTATAGGCCAGTGAGCCTGACGTTAGTGCTGCATAAATTGTGGGTGGGGTTTTTAAGGGAAAGGAATTCCGTGCACTTGGGAAGGCGAGAACTGATTAGAGATAGTCAAAATGGTTTTGTGCAGTGGAAATTATGTGTCGTTAATATGATGGAGTGTTTTGAAATAGTGATACAGTACATTGATGAAGGCAGTTTGTCAGACATTGTCTAAATATACTTCAGGAACGTGAGCATAAGATTCGATTGGTAGACAAATTAGGACGGTTATGCAAGGGGAACTCGCTAATGCGATTCAAATTGGCTAAAGGTAGACGATTGTTTTTTGCCGATTGGAGGCCTGTGATCAGTGGTGTGCCACAAGAATCAGTACTGAGTTCACTGCTTTTCATCATTCATACAAATGATTTGTATGTGAATGTCGGATGCACGGAGAGTAAGTGTACAGATTACATCAAAAAGGTCGTGCAGTGCATATCTCAGAATACAATGGGACGACAAACAGATGGACCAATGGGGCAAGGAGTGGCAGATTAAGATTGATTTCGAGAAGTATGACGTTTTGCATTTTGGATAGGCAAACCAGGGCAGGAATTGTACACTTAATGGTGAAGTCTTGGAGTGTGCAGCAGATCAAATCGGTTATGGCATTGTGCATAGAAGTGGGATGGCATGTTGTTCCTTTACAGCACGTTGGTAAGGGCAATTTAAGGATACTGTGAATAGTTGGTTTTCTTCTGCTGAAGGAAGAATGTTGTTAAATTTGAGACTGTACAGAAAATAAACAACATCCTTGATTCGAGACAAGAGGTTTTGAGCTATAGGGAGAGGCTGGATAGTTTAAGTTTAAAAAAAAAACTCTGGTGTGTCGGCTGCAGAGGGGCGACATTACAGAGGTTTGCAAAACCATTGGAGGCATGGATAATCTGAATAGCCAATATCTGTCTCCTAAGATAAGGGAGTCCATAACAAGAGACATAGTTTGAAGGAGAGAGTGGAAAGATCCCGAATGACTTTTGGAGTGGGAATCCTCTTCACAGAAGCGTGCCTCTATGTCCACATTTTTTTAGCTGATTCAGTTAAATATTTGACAGAAGGCATCACGGATAATGGGATTCAGAAAAGAAGTGGGGCTGAGACCACATCCAGATCAGATGCAGAAAGTGACCAACTCCGACTTCTTAGGCCAATGTCTCTCTGTTCCATTCAGACTCTCAAACGTGCTGGACAGAAACCTTTGGAGGCCACTATCTCCCATTTCCTGGTGCACAGAAACAGAAGATAGTATTCAGCCCCTCAAGACTGTCGCACATGTTTTGACGTTTTCCAAAAATTATAATTTGAAAATCCTGACTGGGAAACAAATTGTCCACTCGCCTCTTTTCACAGAGCTTCCCTCTGTAAATTGTGATTCATTTATTGGTCATGTTGTAGACTCCGTTTCACTGTGAATATAGCCCCCATACGTCAGCCACGGATGGCTCACAAAATCCTCTGGTCTCCTTGATGAATCATTCAATAACAGAATGCCGTGGAAATTAAACGACTTGTCTCAAGTCTTAGCAAGAGCAAAGAAAAGAGCCTTATTTACATTCTGCAGGATTTGACCCAGTATATTCAGCTGGATGCTTCAAAGTAAGGGGTATTTTAGTATTGTTCAGATAATTGCCTTATATTGTTTCTTATCATGCTTTCAACGGCAAATACTGGGAAAACTCAAGGTGTTATGCTGTCATACCCTTGTCTTGGAAATAATAGTTCTTCAGATTTCGCTGAGTTCGGCTGTCGCAAGGTCGAGTTGAATGTTTACAAAATTCAAACAGAGAAAATCTGGCTGCAAACTTCATGAAAGTATTGTTTAAAAAGCTCAGCATAGCACTACATTTTAGAAAAGCTCTCTCTTTCAAATTTCACAGCAAACATACAATTTCCATTATACAGAACTTTCTTGAAAATAATACCCACGAACTTTCGAATACCAGAATATGAAAACATCTGAAACAGGAATAAACAGTTCGCCCGGCCTTAATTCTGACTTGCCCCTCAAGAAGATCATAGTTGATCTATTCTCGAACTCAAATATTCTATCGTGACCAATTCTTCATTACCCTCAACTCCCTGAACAATCAACATCCATCCACCTACATTTTCAATGCTTTCAGTAATTTACCTTTCTGAACACAAAGAAAAAGGGAACTCCTGACATTCAATACCTTCTGTTTGAAGAAGTACACATTACCTCCATACTATGACCAACCGATGTGAACAAAAGAGGTGAGTACGAGGTCTCTGGTACGAATGGCTGGCCATGATATCAAGGCAATAGTTAACTGAGAATTACATCACTGAGCTGAACAAAACTGAACTTAACGCGAATGTCTGTATACTGCCCACTGGTTTTAGTCAATCACAGCACGAAGGAAGAAATTTGTCGTTCGTGGATGTCTATCATCTCTGTCCTGGGTTATCTCGGTGGAGATCCTCAGGTTATCTTACCACAAACATCTTTAGGCACTTCATCAATGCCTCCACCTAGCCCCCTCCTCACCATACTATCAGAAATGTGGATGTTCACTAAAGATCACACAATGTTCAGAACAATTAGTCCCACCACGTCTCCTGAAACCGTCTCTGTCCATGTGCAGCAAAACGTGAACAACATTCAAACTTGATCTCTTAAACAGTCGGTAACAATAATTAACAAGGTTAAAACAATGACTGCACATGCTGGAAACCAGATTCTGGATCAGTGGTGCTGGAAGAGCACAGCAATTCAGACAGCATCCGACGAGCAGCAAAATCGACGTTTCGGGCAAAAGCCCTTCATCAACAATACTTAACACTACTGTTATGAAGGTGAAGGCGTGTATTGTACCTTTAAGACAGACTGAATGTTGTTCTGAATTGAGAACTTACACACACTTATGTGATGTGACTTGATGGCAGTCTCAGACCGCACTGGAAAATTGAAAATATGTAACATTTGGATATATGAGTTGGTTGTTGTTTTGACAACAATTCGACTTTAAACAAACAATATAAATTATGCCCCAGGATACTAAACTCCAATCGAGTTTGTAATTCATCTTATGCCAACATCAAACAATGAGACGATGAGGTGCTGGGATCATAATAATGTAGGAATTTTGAAAATAGTAGACAGAGGACCGGCCACCGAGAGAGACACAATAAATTAGGAAATCTCTTTCAAAGTTACCTTTTCTTAGGAAACATATTTCCAGGAAAATGAAAGAAGACGACCTAGGGATATGTGCAGCCAGAAGAAGACAGACACCGAAGACAACAGCTTCTTTCTGTATTCTTAATAATTTGATGTAATCTTAGTAAGTGTCTTATTGGAATAGCTTGTTGTCATAGAGCTGGAGGCATGTATAAGTATTTAAGAGAAAGTGTTGGTAGAGGTGTGTATCATTGATTTTCAATATTCACTTTCCGAGTGAAAGTTTGAACTATTATTTTGATTAAATGGTGGAATTTCGGAGTTCTCTGTCACGCATATTTTAACAGAATACGAGGTGGGGTTGAAGAAATCCATCCCCTGAAGGAGGCCCTTTGGTTCAAGATCAGTCAAAATAATCGACGAATATGGTGTATTCAAAAAGCAAGGTTCATTAGTTTACTGAATTAAGGTACCTTGACGCAAGTCTATCCAGCAACACACAGATGGAAGCTTCCTCTGTGTTCCAGGGTCAAGTTGCGCAATCACATTTGAAAATTTCACATTATCATATGTTTTTGTTTTAGTAATAGTACAGCCTTAATTACAAGAAAGACCAATCACATATAATAAGGATACATGATTTACAGCAAGTTATTCCAGTGATATTTCCTGGGAAAGGGTTCTTAATTGCACAAAAAGTCCAATCAACTGTAATATGGCGATATGATTGAAGACAGGCTAATTCCATGGTATTTCCTTTAAGAAGGATATCTAATTTACGTAAATTGTTCTGCCATGTATAAGATCAAGGTTAGTTCAAATGATCAATTAGGGTGTCAATATTCATCTTATGAAAACTCTATTATCCTCCTATCTTTGAACTGCAACTTTATTCTGCAAATCAGCAGTATGTTCTACAGTATCGTTCATAGGCCTTTTTATCGAATTCATTTAAATCGAGAAACTATTTTGCTTTAATAAAAATCTACATATTTTGTAGCCTAAGTTCTAATTTTGGATCGTCAAGGTGAATGTTTCTTGGTATTAAGTGTAATTTATAGAAGGGTTCACGGCCGTGTCGCACAGCACTGCGTGACACTGATGCAATGCAATCTACAGTGTTTTAAATTGAAAACAATGTATTTAAATAAAAATTGTAATTAAAATACAAACAAAGAAAGAGTAATTTAGAACAAGGTATTTCTGTTGGACGACTTAACAGAATAAAAGATGAAGAAAGTATTATTAATTAGCTGTTCTAATATAGGAACATCCCACAACCACAGCACTTGGCAAGAAGAAAAAAAAAATGAGACACAGATTCTCACATGCACTTCTCAAATCGAGTAGGAGAAAAACATCACGAGAAGTTCCAGAAAGAATACTAGCCAGAAGACATTCACTGAAGCTTTCAAATCAGTTGAGACCAATTTAGCTTCCGATGATACTGACGAACCAAATCTGAGAAATCCCAAACTCTGAGATCTGGTGACGTCCGTTCAGGCTGTAATATAGTAAATTAATGAAATGGGATGGTCAGCTTGTGAATGATATCACAGAAGATTACAAGAATTTTTCAGATGCACATGATGGAAGACAGGAAAGCAAGAGCAAACATTGTACTGCTCGAAAATGAGCCGGGAGAAGTTGTCGGAAAGAAATAAATAGCTGAATAATTGCACGGTTGCTTTGCATCAGTCTTTACAGCGGAAGGCACCAACAGCCCGCCAGAGTTTAAAGGGAGTCGGGAGCAGAAGTGAGTGCAGTGACCATCATAAGGAGAAGGTGCTGGGGAATGTGAAAATCTGAAAGTGGATAGATCACCCAGACGAGATAGTTTGTACTCCATTGTTCTAAAGAGATAACTGAGGACATTTTGAAGGTATTATTGGTGTTCGTTGAGGAATCACTGGTGTCGGGTGGTGTTTGGGGAGTTTCCAGAGGACGAGCGATGATAACCTCCCAGTTTATGGACAGAGGGAACCAGAAGACAAAATGTTGCAGGCGGTCAGGCAAGTTGAAACCTTTGTTAAGAAGGCTCAGTGCAGCCTTGGGTTTATGATTAGCGGTAATGAGTATGAAAATATGCAAGTTACGGAGTACTTGAAAACTGTATGACGAATCCACAGTCTAGTTCGGGTTATAGTTACAAATGCTATTGTAAAGAGCAGCTTTACAAGTATGGTTTAAAGAAAGGAAATCGGTTAGAAGGAGGCAGACAAATGCGTGACAAACAGACTGTTTCACAAAACTAGTCTTTTTTTTCTAAAAGTTGCTCCTTGATTCAAGGAGACGATACCATTGACTATTTTTTTCATAAGGACAAAAAACCGGGCCGGACTCCGATCAGTCTGGTTTGGTGCAGAGATGAAAAATATTTTGGGAGGCATTTTGTTTGTATGTAAGCAATGAAAGGTAAGCAATGTCAGCTAGCTATCTGAGCTGAGCAGTTTTAGTACAGTCTTGAACAATAAACTACAACAGTCAGCTATGTGGAAACTGTCTCTTTTCGGCCTTCAACTTCAACCTGTAAGAATATCTACCATGTATATTAATTTTTCAAGGCTGTTTGCTCATCGGGAATGCTGTGTATGTTTGGAACAGCATAATCAAGTCTAGTTGGATAGATTGAGTTCTGCAGGGGTGCTTTACTCTGTTCTTTGTGTTTCATTGCGGAAGTTTGTGAATAAATTATTGTCTGTGTTAAAATCTAGTAGTTAACCTCGCTCAATTAATGAGGTAACTTTCGCTATATACTTACTCAAACAAATTGCAAGGTTGTGGTCTGGGTCTGCCTGCTGTAGAATGTTTTGAGTGGTCTGGCTTACTCGATAACAGCTGTCACTGAACCCTGTTGTTAGGATGTGGGGAATAGTTTGTTACTCAATAGACTCCAAAATAAACTGTCAATAACACAATTAAAGCTGTTGCAGTGGAGGTCCTAATGTGAAACTATGTAGTTTAGACTAAGGAAGAAATAACACCAGATATTTGAAAATATTGCTAACCCGCTCCTCATTCCTTAGTGAACCAAACACGCCGTCCAGGTGAAACATCATTTCACTTGTACACTTTCAATCCAATCTCTTGTCATTACTGCTCAAAATGCAGACTCCTTTACTTTAGCAAAACCAAACAGTGACCATTTTGTAAAACACTCCACTCCATCAATAGCAGTATTCTTTGTACCAGGACAGAAACGTCAAAATATTCCAACTGCAATTTTCAAAACTTGAAAGCCTCTGCCCAATAATGTAAATAGAGTCATAGATTCATAGAGATGTACAACTTGGAAACAGATGCTGAGGTCCAACATGACCATGCCCACCAGGTATCCCAATCCAATCGAGACTCACCTGCCAAGACCCAGTCCATGTCCCTCCAAACCCTTTCTGTTCAAATACGCATCCAAATGCCTCTTCAATGTTGCAATTATACCAGCCTCCACCACTTCCTCTGGCAGCTCAATCCATACATGTACCACCCTCTGAGTGGAAAAGTTGCCCTTTAGGTCTCTTTTATATCATTCCCCTCTTACCCTAAACCTATGTCCTCTATTTCGCGAATTCCCTACCCCAGCAAAAGTACTTTGGATATTTATAGAGACATAGTGTCATAGGGATGGACAGCATGGAAACAGACCCGTCCGTCTAACCCGTCCATGCCTACCAGATATCACAAGGCAATCTAGTCCCACCTGCCAGCACCCAGCGCATATACCTCCAAACCCTTCCTATTCATATGCTCATCCAAATCCTCTTAAATGTTGCAATTGTACCAGCCTCCACCACATCCTCTTGCAGCTCATTCCATACACGACCACCCTTTGCGTGAAACAGTTGCCCCTTTGGTCTCTTTTATATCTTTCCCCTCTCACCCTAAACCCATGCCCTCTAGTTCCGATTCCCCAATCTCGGGGAAATAACTTTGCCCATTTATCATATCCACGTCGCTCATAATTATGTAAACATCTATAAGGTCACCCCTCAGCCTCTGGCACTCCAGGGAAAACAGCCCCAGCATGTTCATCTGCTCCCTGTAGCTCAGATCCTCCGACCCTGGCAACATCCTTGTAAATCTTTTCTGAACCCTTTCAAGCTTCACAACATAGGATGCAGAGGAGAATTGCACGCAATATTCCAACAGTGGCCTAACCAATGCCCTGTATATCCGCAAAATGACCTCGCAACTTCTATACTCAATACTCTGACCAATAAAGGAAAGCATACCAAACACCTTCTTCACTATCCTATCCACCGCGACTCCACTTTCAAGAAGCTATGAAAATGCAGTCCAAGGTCTCTTTGTTCAGTGACACTCCCCAGGAACTTACGATGAAGTGTATGAGTCCTGCTAGGTTTTGTTTTCCCAAAATGCAGCTCCTCGCATTTTTCTGAATTAAACTCCACCTGCCACTTATCAGCCCATTGGTCCATCTGATCCAGACCGAGCTTTAATCTGAGGTAACCCTCTACCCCTCCATTATTGGTGTCATCTGCAAACTTACTAACTGAACTTCTTATGCTCGCATCCACATCATTTATGTAAATGACAAAAAGTAGAGGGCCCAGCAACGATCCTTGTTGCACTCCACTGGTCAGAGGCCTCCAGTCTGGAAAACAACACTCCACCTCCACACCCTGTATTCTACCTTTGAGCCAGTTCTGTATCCAAGTGGCGAGTTCTTCCTGTATTCCATGAGCACTAACCTTGCTAACCAGTCTCCCATGAGGAACCTTGTCGAACGCCTTACTGAACTCAATATAGTTCACATCTACTGCTCTATCCTCATCAATCGTCTTTGCAACTTTTTCAAAAAACTCAATCAAGTTTGTGAGACATGATTTCACACGCACAAAGTCATGTTGACTGTCCCGAATCAGTCCTTGCCTTCCAAATACATGTACATCCTGTCCCTCAGGATTCCCTTCAACAACTTGCCCACCACCGAGATCAGGCTCACTGGCCTATAGTTCCCTGGCTTGTCTTCACTGCTCTTCTTAAACACTGGCACCACGTTTACCACCCTCCAGTTGTCCGGCACCTCACCTGTAACTATTGATGATACAAATATCTCTCAGCAAGAGGCCCAGCAATCACTTCCCTAGCTTCTCACAGAGTACTCGGTTACCCCTGATCAGGTCCTGGGAATTTATCCTACTTTAACCGTTTAAATGCATCCAGCACTTCCTCATCTGTAATCTGGATATGTTGCAAGGTGTCGCCATCTATTTCCTTCCAGTCCATATCTTCCATATCCTTTTCCACACTAAATACTGATGCAAAATATTCATTTAGCAACTACCCCATTTTCTGTAGCTCCACACAAAGGCCGCCTTGCTGATCTTTGAGCGGCCCTATTCTCTCCCTAGTTACCCTTTTGTCCTTAATATATTTGTAAAATCCCTTTGGATACTCCTTAATTCATTTTGCCAAAGCTATCTAATGTCCCCGTTTTGTCCTCCTGATTTTCCTCTTAATTTTACTCCTACTTTCTTTATACTCTTCTAAGGATTCACTCGATCTATCCTGTCTATACCTGACATATGCTTCCTTCTTTTTCTGAACCAAACCCTCAATTTCTTTAGTCATCCAGCATTCCCTATATCTACCAGCCTACCCTTTTCCCCTGACAGGAATATACTTTCTCTGGATTCTTATTATCTCATTTCTGAAGGCTTCCCATTTTCCAGCCGTCCCTTTACCTGCGAGCATCTTTCTCCAATCAGCTTTCGAAAGTTCTTGCCTAATCCCGTCAAAATTGGCATTTCTCCCATGTAGAACTTCAACTTTTAGATCTGGTCTATCTTTTTCCATCACGATTTTAAAACGAATAAAATTATTGTTGCTGGCCCTCAGTCACCTGTACTGCATTATTTCCCAAGAGTAGGTCAAGATTTGTACCTTTTCCAGTAGGTACATCCACATACTGAATCAGAAAATTGTCTTGTACACTCTTAACATGTTCTTCTCCATCTAAACTTTTAGCACTATGGCAGTCCCAGTCGATGTTTGGAAAGTTAATATTCCCTACCATAACACCCTATTATTCTTACAGATAGCTGAGATCCCCTTAAAAGTTTCTTTCTCAATTTCCCTCTTACTACTGGACGGACTATAATACAATCCCAATAAGGTAACCATCCCTTTCTTATTTCTCAGTTCAACACAAATAACTTCCTTGGATATATTTCCAGGAATATCCTCCCTCAGCACAGCTGGAATGCTGTCCCTTATCAAAAAGTCCACTCCTCCTCTTCTCTTGCCTCCCTTTCTAGCCTTTCTGTTGCATTTGTATCCTGGAACATTGAGCTGTCAGACCTGCCCATCCCTGAGCCATGTTTCTGTAATTGCTATGATATCTCAGTCCCATGTTCCTAACCATGCCCTGAGTTCATCTGCCTTCCCTGTTGGGCCCCTTGCATTGAAATTAATGAAGTTTAATTTATTAGTCCTACCTTGTCCCTGCCTGCCCTGACTGTTTGACTCACTTCTGTTCACAGCTGTACCCGTCTCAGATCGATCTGTATCCTCACTATCTCCCTGGGTCCCACCTTACTAGTTTAAATCATCCCGAGCAGTTCGAGCAAAATTTCCTGCCAGTATATTCGTCCACTTCCAACTTAAGTGCAATCCTTTCTTCTTGTTCAGATCACTTCTACCCCAAAAGAGATTCCAAAGATCCAAAAATGTGAATCATTCTCCCATACACTAGTTCCACAGCCATGCATTCATCTACTCTATCCTCCTATTCCTGCCCTCACGAGCTGGTAGCACTGGAGTAATCCAGACATTACTAACCTTGAGGACCTCCTTTTTACATTTCTGCCTAACTCTCTGTAATCTCCCTTCAGAATCTCACCCTTTGCCCTTCCAAAGTCGTTGGTTCCACTGTGGACCATGACCTCCTGCCGGCCCCTCTCCCCCGTGAGAACATTCTGCACCCTCTCTGAGACATCCTTGATCCTGGCACCGTGGAAGCAACACACCATTCTCTTTTTCTCTGTTGGCCATAGAAACGTCTCTCTGTACCTCGGACTACAGAATCCCCGAACACAATTGATCTCTTGGAAGCCGACGTTCCCCACATTGCATTATAGCCAGTCTCAATTTCAGATACTTGGCTCTTCGTGCTGCATTCCCCTGAGAATCGTTCACCCCGTTTGAAATGGGTATATCCACAAAAGACTCCTGCCTTACGTGCCGATTTCTCTCACCCTTCTGGAGGTAACCCACCTGTGTGACTGTATCTGAGACTTGCCCGCCTTTCCTATAATTGCCATCTATCACATACTGTTGCTGTTGCATGTCCCTCATCGGTTCTATCTGTCTTTCCAACCGATCCACTCCATATGATAAGATTCGCATCCAACAGCATTTATGGCAGATATAATCCGCAGTAACCCTTAAACTTTCTTTAAACTCCCACATCTGACAAGAAGTACATATCACTGCAAAGGCCATTTCACAATCTACAGACCCAGAAAATAACACCGTCTTATTCCTCTACAAACACTGCCCCAGGTTAAACTAATAGTTAAGGCTTATATTTTAAGTTTAATCAAGAAACCTATCTCCAAAAAAAATAATCAAGAAAGAATCCACTATACTCACTACTGCAGCCTTTCTCTTGGACAGACTTAAAACAACAATTAACTTATCTGATTCTGTGCTGTGAACGTCGCCCAATAATTCTCCAAGATTAGTTGTGAATTTCACTTTTTGTTAATTTTCCCAGGTGCACTCCGATGTCCAGCGATACACGAAGTCAAACAGCAAAGGCGGTAGCTGTGCAGGTTCGTTGTCTCTGTCTCTCTCTCTTTCTCTCTCTCTCTCTCTCCTGCTCTGTCCTCACCATGATCTTCTTCCTTAGAAACTGCTGTTGTTTTGACTTTTATTTTCCAAATTACAAAACAATGCAACAGCATACAAAACAGTAATTGCTGCTCCTGGAATTCGCGGAAATCACTTCCAACACCTAAAATATCTCAAAAAAGGAGCAGCTCTTACAGCCAGAAATTTTTCCCGTCCTCCATCTTGGATGACCCAGAATCCACTTTTACCCCATCCATACGCCTCATAATTTTGTAACTTAGCTATTATCAAATTAGCCATAAAACCCTTCAATCTAACGACTTTCTGGAGTCTGTATCTTTTACGACCTCTCTGGAAAAAGAAATCAGGACTGCATCCCTTAAAGAAATGGTTTCATTTTAAAACGCCTCGTAATATTTGATAGGTCTTGAAAATACACATAAACATCACATTGAGTATAAACTTGAAAACAACATTCGAGTGCATTTTTTTGCTGCCAGCGAACACTTCTGTTTCTCATTTGTGTCTCGACAATGCGCCGGCAATAACACTTTTTCGTCCTGCCACATGCAGAACTTTCATGTTGAATGGCTGCAACAAAAGATCCATCGAAAGAGTTGGCATGTTTGTCGTAAATTTTCCCACAAAAGTATAGGCGACTGTGAGTACTGCAGATGCTGGAGATTAGGCCCAAGAGTGTGGTGTTATAACAGCACAGCCGGGCAGGCAGCATTCGTGGAGTATGAAAATCGACATTTCAGGCAAAAGACTATCATCAGGAATTATGCGTGGAGCCTCGGGCGTGGAGCACTAATTAGGAGGGGTTGAGGCTGAGATACGTTAGCTGAGAGTGCAACAGATGGATGGAAGTTGCAGGTAAGTTGATGGGTCAGATAGGAAGGGTAGACTGGACAGGTGGAAAGGAAGATGGACAGATGAGACAGGTCACGATGACAGTACTGAGCTGGGAGGTTGGAACTGTGGCAAAGTAGGGGTGGGGAAATAAGGAAACTGTTGAAATTCACATTGATACCATGAGTTTGGAAGGATCTGAATCAGAAGATGTGGCGTTCTTCATCCAGGCGTCGGATGGCAAGCGAGTGGCGATGGAGAAGACCAGGACCTGCATGTCCTCGGAACAGTGGGAGGGGGAATTAAAGTGTTTGGCCTCGGGCGGCGGGGTTGTTTGGTTCGGGCGTCCCAGAGATGTTATCTGAAGCGCTCTGTGAGTATGATCAGTGCATATGATTATCTCATATACTTTACTGGGAACATAAATACTGAAATATTTTCATGCCAACACCAAGCTGAAAGTCTCTTTCTCAACCGTGGAATATAATTATCAACTTCTGCGAGAAATAACTGATTGGTCTTTCTATCTGCTCGTTATCTTCTTGGAAGAGCACAGCACCGACACCCACATCACTTGCATCGTTAGCCACTTTCGATGGTTTTGTGCAATTTGATGTGACTTATACTGGGACAATGGTTAACACAGCTGCTAGGCTGTCAAATGTCAGTCCACTGTCCACTGAAAAGTCTTGCCTTTCTTGACAATTCAATGATTGGAGCAGCCACACTGCTAACATTTGCTGTGAATTTTGAATAACTTTCACTCTGTCCCAGGAACTGTCGAACTACTCTTCTTGTCGAGGGCATGGGAAATCCCCAATTATTCTTGTTTCTGCATCCCTTGGCGTCATTTGGCCGTGCCCAATAACATAGCCCAGGAAGGTGACTTGAGCTTTGGCAAATTCAATTTGAGCTAAGTTATTCACCAAGCCTGCTTTCCAAAGTCGAGCACAGAAATCTGACAAATGTTGTAAATGTTCCTTTCATGTGTGACTAAAAGTCACCAGGTCATTGATATGTAAAACACAGTTGGGTAATCCAGTTATTGGTTAGCCCGTGAAACGTGAGCGGAGCATTTACATTCCATTCGCTGTTGCGAGAACTGAAAATGTCTTTGCACTTTCTGTCGAAAGTATCTGCCAGTATCATCTAAGTCCAACTAACAAATGTAAGTTGATTGTTCCGCCTTCTCAACACAACCTTTGAAACGCGGAATCAGATATGTGTTCGTCTTTGTAACTGCATTAACATTTCAATAATCCACACATAACTATTGTGTACCATCTGGTTTTTGCACCACTAATTAGGGTGAGCTCCAATCACTATAACTCAATTCGGTTATGTCGTCATGGAGAATGCATTTGAATCTGCTTTAGAACCTGGGCCAAATTTAGAGGGTTATGCCTGTAAGAGTGTTGATTATTCGGAACAGCATCTCCCATGTCTACACATGCGTAATTAAGTTTGACCTTCCCATCTTATTTCCAATTATTTTTTCATGTGATTGTAACTATTTCAGGTCATTTCGGCTTTCCTATGGAAGATAACTCAATAATTTATTCCAATTTTCGAAAGTTCGGTTCTTGTCCAATTTATTTTGAAGAATGTTCAATATAGGATCCTCTGAACTTGGTTCATCCCTCATTGTTATAATGAATAACGCATTCTTCTGATGTTTTCCTTCCATTTTAAAATAGCATTTGAGCACATTCACATGACACACTCTGTGAAATTCCTTTCTGTCTGGATTTCCTACCAAGTCGTTCAACTCACTCAATTTCTTTTAGACTTAGTAAGGTCTCACAAAACCTGTTTTTAAAGTTTCAACTATCAGTTTAATTAGCACTAATACCTTGTCCTCAATAGCAAACGTTTTGATGTTTGATTTATCGTCTACTTCTTGCTGCATTGCTTGCTGCAATACGTTTAAATGCTATCTACCCACCCCCGACTCCAGATCTACTTCACCGGGTTGATATGTAGTACAAATATGTGGTCTCTGATTATTGACTTCACAATTTTTCCGGAACCAATGCTAACTGTGTTCTCAATTCATGCTCAAAAACTAATTCAAATGGACTGAATTTAGTCAATTAATTTGGTGCATCTCTGATCGCAAAAAAAAACACAAAAGGAAGCCCGTTATCCAAATGATCTGGGTAGTCCTGACTATAATCCCTCAACGTGGTCTTCATTATCTGATGCCCCCTGAGGTTCTGAATAGTTGGCAGTAAATTTGAAAAAAAAGTCCCTGAGTAATCCATAACTTCCTTGAAATTTCGTCTGATTGTATCTTTTTTCGTAGTCCGCACCTTGTCAAAAAATGCGTAATTCCTCTACAAACCTTATAGCTGAAATATTCCAAAATGGAACGGCCTCTGGAAAACAAGTTAAGGCATCCATTAGTGGTAACAAATACTGATTCCCATTTTCTTTCTTTGAGGGAGGGGAGCTGCGCAATCAATTAAGACTCTTGAAAAGGTCGTGCAATTGCAGGAATAGGCATTAAAGATGCGAGTTTTATTGCTGCATGTTGCTCTCCAATTACCTGACATGTGTGATACGTCTGGCAAAATTCAGCTATATCCTTGTGCATCCCAGGACAGTACAATTTTTTTTGTATTTTGGCTTCAGGTCTCCTGACTCCTAAATGATCCCCAAGTTGCAGCTCGTGCGCCATTCACAACGCCGCCTTTCTACAATGCACTGGCAAAAGCATTAGATAAACTCCTGCCCATTTCTTTAATGCCTGAATATGTGTTGGTCTCCATTTCCTCACTAAGAGACCATTTTTAAAGATAACAACTAGCAGGGATACATTCACATTTATTTTCTGTGTATGCCATTTTATACAATTGCTTTAAATTACCATCTTGTTTCTAACACTGTTTTTGTTTTAGCTAAATGTATCTTCATTGTCATCTATGTGCTCCCGGCTTGTGCCAATTATGTGACTAAACATGGTCTCTGCTAATTCCACATCAATTTTATTATCTGTACTCTTTGATCTCTCATGATTCAGATGGTGACTTTTTGATCTCGTTATCACACATTCAAGATAATTCCAGGATACGTGTCCTGCATTTTTTTTTTAGTTGCCTGGATTTACACTAGCTTTTGAACCTCAGTTGGCAACACTTCTATCGCTGAAACAACTGTATAATTAACAAGGACAGGTTATATTCCTGGACCTGAAAGTTTGTTCAGTCCTGATACCAGGAATTTTCCACTCTTGACTGAACACTCTAACCTCACTTTTGTCTCATTGTCAATATCGTTACTAGTATACCTGTGGCAATAGTCCTTCAGAAGGACATATCTCGTCATCTTTCATGTTCACAGTTTGAAAGTATGCTGTGTCTCGTAATATTGTTACCTCTTTTCCTGCTGCTCCTGGCCTATGTGAATAAACTTTACTTCTGCAGATGTTAGGCTTAAGCAGATCTGGCACTTCCTCCGTGACAAACCTCCGACCAGTGTGCACATTCTAGTGCAGTTTTCTAACCTCCACTGTGCTTTCTTTTACCACTCCAACAAAAATCACTGGCTTATCCTGTCTGATTAAAGGGTATCCATTTTTATCCAGTGGTAAGTTATCCTAATGATCTTCACCGAGACCTAACTTTCCCTTTTCAAATGCAAATTTTTCTTTTCCTCAGTTATATCCCTCACGATTGAAATTGATTCTGAAAATGAAACTTTGATTTACGGATCGACTCATAATCATCAGATAGTTGAGATCTTAATCATTTTGTTTTATCTCTCTGCTCTTTCACACGGATTCTGCAGACTTTAGGAAGTAAATGTTTAAATTCTACGTGCCAAATTCTGAAGTTCGAACTGTCTTTCTTGATTTCGTTTCTCTCTTTTTCTCTCTCTTCTCTCGCTCTCTTCCTTTTTCTATATTTTCCCACTCTCTTTGAATTTCTCTCTGCTCGACTTTTAATCGTAATTCATTACTCCACGTGTCTGCCATTTCTATCTTCTCCATTCTCTATTCCCTGGTTTCAGACTGTAAGGAACTACACTTGTTTTGCTTACTTTCACAATTATATAATTATCGAAGTTATTACAGTTCACGCTTATAAAATTCTTCGCATTCTTGTAATCATTACTGATGAAGGGCTTATGCCACAAAAATCGATTCTCCGCCTCGTCTGATGCTGCCTAATCTCCTGTGCTTTTCAGTATCACATTCGCGACTCTTCTCATGTTGTCTAAATACATTTCAAAAGCCTAGCAATTCCTGTCTTAAGCAGTTCAATTACTAACCTTCCACAAGCGTACAATCACAGATGCGTAGACTCTGTGCTGTCAGAAACACAGCACGGTCTTCATTAGCCCTAATTTCCTACAGAAGGCCTGTAGGCAGGAATGTTATGACACTGCAGGTTCTCTTCCAATGACTGTTTAACAGTTGTGAGGTTACCCGTGACAACGCCCCTCTGAGGAGTACATTCCAGACCCCACACTCTCTGAGTGAAAATCACTCTTCACATCTTTTCTTAACCTCAAAATCCTTCAGTTTAAAAGTGTTATCCCTAGTTCTTGGCGCTTTCAATAAAAATAACAGCTGTTTGTCCACCATGCCCATACACTTGGAATCTTCTTCTTCTGAGTCACGTCCCCCTTAGCCTTCTCTAATCCAGAGGAAATAACCCAGGGTTATCCAGCCTCCCTCCATAACTGTTATGCTCCACGCCAGGGAGCATCTTGTTGAAACTCCTCTGCACACGATCCATGCCGTCACATCCTTCCTGTAATGTGATGCACAGGACTGCACACAATGTTCCTTCTGTTGCCCAGACAATGTATTGTATAATTCTTATAATCTATGTCTCAATTAATAAAGACAATGCATCCAGTCACGTGTGCATCCATAGCCAAACAATGAACTTGTCTAGTCGCATTTAGGGTCCTGTGGAGAAACACCCTCTTAGCTTCCTAGTGTGCCGCCATTCATTGAATATTCCCTTGTCTGGTTCTATCTTCCAAAACACAACACCTTACATTTATAAGAGTTGCATTCTATCTGCAATTATTCTGTCCATCTGACCATTCTATCCACATGTACCTGTAGAGTCAGAACTTCATCCTCAATGCCAACCACTCAGCCAATCTTTGTGAGTAACCAAGACTTGTTTTCACACTCCCTCACCCGCATCCAACATCACATCCTCATAATTTATTACTACAACAAATGATGAGGAACATAGCACTGAACCCTGTCGTACACCAGAAGACACAGGTCTCCCGTCACACAAGCAATCTTCTACCACCACTCTCTGTCTCCTATCACGAACTCAATTACCGTTGACACTTGCCAAGTTACACTTGATGCCATGAGATTTTACTTGCTTTATCAATTTTCCATGTGGTGTTGTGTCGAAAGCATTTGCTGAAAAACCATATCCACCACCTACTGGACTAAAACAAAATTAAATTCGTTAGCCATGACTTCACTTTGATAAAGTCATGTTTACCTATCCCTTATCAAACATTGTCTCTGGAAATGGTGATTAATTTTCTCCTTCCTAACTTTGTTCAATAGTTTCCTGAACACTGATCTGATGCTCATTGTTCTATAGTCCCTTGTCTATCTCCACCGCCCTTCCAGCAAAGTGGCTCAACATTATTAGTTCTGCAATCCTCTGCAACGTCCATCTTCCCTGTCGACAGATTCGACTTAAACATTTGGGGCAGTGTCTTTCCTCCCTTGTCTCCAACAACAACCTGAGAGACAACTCATCCCGATCTGGCAATCGGTCCAATTTTATTTCAACCAAAGCCCCCAAACACCGTTCACCGTTTAATCAATCTCCGTCACAGCTTTACAGTCCATCTCCTAGAATTCTATACCTGCGTCCTCCTTGTCCCAATTACCACAGACGTGAAGCGCTCATGTAACAATCTATCAACGTTCTCCGGCTTCACACACAGACTGCCTCATTGGTTTCTATCGGGTCCTAACTATTCCCTGGTTATTATTTTTCACTCGCTATCTGCTAAGATTATCTTGGCATTCTGCCCAATCTTGTTGGCCACCTTTTCTCCACGTCACTGTGTTAGTAACTCCCTCTGTGTGAGTTTTGAATTTTCACTGCGATAGTTTACGAGTTTTTGTATCACTAGAGAACGCAGGCTGAGTTTCCATAACCACCCTATTATTGTTACAGATAACTGAAATTTGCTTACAAATTTGTTTCAAAACTTCCCGCTGACTGTTATGGGGTTAATAATGCAATCCTAATATGTGCATCATCCCCTTCTGATTTCTCAGTACCACCCAAATAATATCCCTGTATGTATTGCCAGGAATATCCCGCCCTCCTGTCTTGCCTGCTTTCCATCATGCTTATAACATTTGTATCCTGGAAAATTAAGCTGGCAGTCCTGCCACCCCTGAACCATGTCTCTGGAATTGCTATGATATCCCATTGCCACGTTCTTAAACATGCCCTGAGTACACCTGCCTTTCCTTTGAATACTCTTACATTGAAGTAAATGCATTTTAATTTATCCATCCTACCTTGTTCTCTGCTTTGCACTGACTGTTTTAATCGCTCCCCTTCCTGACTCTACCGGTCTCAGATTGATCTCGTTGCTTCTCGTGCCCCACATCACACCACACCATCTTACGAGTTTAATTTCTCTTGAGCTGCTCTCGCCAATCTCCCTGTCAGTATACATCAGTGCCCTTCCAATTCAGGTGCAATTTCCCTTTCTTGTACAGGTAACTTCTACTCCAGAAGAAATTCAAATGTTCCAAAAATGTGAACCTTTCTCCCATGTGCCAGCTGTCCAGCTACGCATTCATCTGCTCTGTCCTCCAAATCCAATCATCCCTAGCTCGTAGCATGGGGAGTAATCCAAATAATACTGACTTCCTTTTTTAAAATTTCCTGCCTAACTTTCTATTTTCTGCCTTCGGAATCCTATCCTTTTCCCTTACTGTGTCGTTTGTTCCAATGTGTACAATGGGGAGGTCTTGCGATCCCTCTTTCCGTTGAGAAAATTCAGCCCCCTCCCTGAGACATCCTTTGTCTTGGTATCAGGGAGGAACACGCCATTCTGACCACAGAAGCATCTGTGTGCCTGTGCCTCTGACGAGAGTGTCCTTTATCAAAATCGATCCCTTGGAGATTGACGCACGCCTTATTATATTTGAGTTTATATCGTTACTGGAACCTTGGCTGTTTGTACTAGCTTCCACGAAGAGTGCATCACCCCCGTCACGTTCGAAAGCAGCATACTAGTATGAAATGCGGATAGCCACAGAATACCCCCTACACTACCTGCCTACCCCTCCTACCTTACTGGTATTTAACCCATCTACCTGACCGTATCTGCGGCTTTTCACTCTGCCTATAACAGCCATCAATCACACACCCTAGCTCTTGTAAATTCATTATTGTTTCTAACTCTTGGTCCAAGTGAACCATGCGATCTGATGATGTTAAACGCCATTGACAACTTTGACCAGAAAACAATGTTTCATCTTGAGGGCCGGTCCAGAATGTGAAGACGTAGTTTCACGATAAGGTTAGCAAATTTAAATCCGATAATAAAGTAAATTACTTCTTTTAAAAAGTGATGAATCAGTAGAACTCAATCATCCAATGTGATGGATACCAGGACAATGGGCAAATTTAAAGAGGAGATTCTTAATTAGCAATGGTTGAGGGGTGATAGGGAGCAGGGACTCGAACCTCATTTTCCAGCACATGAGACGAAGTTCTGTGCAATATCTGGGTGAAAGAAATGTTTCTGCTTTTCATTCCGTCTTACATTAGAGATCAGTTTAGTTGAATTTGGGTACCACTGCCGTTTAGCAGACGATATTGGAGGTGATCATTTCCTGTTTTTCTCTCATTGGTAAATACATCTGTTCTTTGTCATCAAAGTCAGGTCTTTAAGAATTTGGGCCATAAATGTTACAGAAACCAGCAGACAGGACACAGACTGAGCAGAAAATTTGAAAGAAAACATGTCGATTCTAGTTATTCAGACCTACTCAATTATAGGAGACCAGAGAGAGGGAGAGAACAGTCACCACAGGAGGAGAGTAAGGGATCTGATAGTGTTAAAAAGGGACATCACAGGTAAAGCTGTAAGTTCACTGCTTGATAAGTAACATTTTGTTTGAGCACTTAAATTGAAGAAATATTTCATAGATTAATAACTGATGGCCAGCATGAAATGGAAAAATGAAAGGTTAAAGCTAATAATTTATAAGTGCATTGCCAGGCAATATATTGTCCCTGCATAATCTGGGAGCTGGTGGAAAACTTTGTGGTTTATACATACCCTATCTGTTGCTTGTCCTCGTTGCTTGACTAAATCTGACTCAGTTGGTGAACTGAGTCTGAGCTTTGAACTGCAAAGTCTCAGAGATTGGGAGAATTACCTGGATTTTGTTTTTCAGGAGTGAATCATACATTTCAGAATAATTCCTTCAAATTTGGCCAGTGGCCGCGGACAGAGACAGGGAGAGGAGGCATGATGTGTTGTTTGCCTTGTTCCAATGCAAAACAAATCTTGAAGAGGCTTGCCAAGATGTTGGAGTGGTATGGGTTGAATTCAGATGTGGTTATTCATGTGGGGACCAACACCATTGGTAAAAGTAGCCATGAGGATCTGTTCGGAAAATACCAAGAAACACGAACAAAATTACAGAATATGACTTCAAGGGATCGACCACTGAACTACTACATGTGCTGCATGTAAATTGATATAGAAATCAGAAAAGCAAAGAAGTAAACAAGAGGTGAAAGGAGTGATGTGGAAATGAGGCGTGCCATTTCATGCGCTTTGTTTCTCCATATTTGCAATACAAGTTGTTGTGAGATTGGAAAGTGCAATCTATCAGCACGGACTTTGCTGCTGAATAACAGGAGATGTTGCTCTTGTATTCACTCGCGAATTCACTCGATTGTCCGCGTATGCACTGACTGAACGAATCCTTTACCACACTCTGAACAGACGAAATGCATCTCCCCAGTATGTATTTCCTTGTAGTTCTGCAGGTCAGATAAATCTCCGAATCATTTCCCAGACTTGGAGCATTTTAGTGGTCTCTCCCCAATGTGAATTTGCTCACATTTCTGCAGGTGTGATGACTGAGTGAATGCCTTTCCACAATCAGAGGAGCTGCATGGCCTCACCCAATTGTGAACTCACTGCTATGCACAGAGTCAGGATGACTAAGAAAATCCATTCCACGCTCCGAATATGTGGATGGGTTCTCAACAGTATGAGCTCATTGGTGTCTCAACAGGGTGAAATATTCACTGAATTTATTCCCACATTCAGAACACGTGAACAGCTTCTCTCCGGTGCCAGCATGGTGACATTTCTGGTGTGGAGAAGAATCTGGGAAATCTTTCACACCACCAGAAAAGAACAATGACCTGCCCCTGGTGTATCTATATCCATGAAATTCCAGTGTTGACTGGGAATGGAAACCGATCCCACAGTCCTCACATTTCCAGGATCCCCATGATGTGGGAATCGTTGTGTCTCACTAGGTTCAACAAACAGTTAAATCCGCATCTACATCAAACACGGAAATAGTGCAATGGGCGAGGCCAGACAAGTCAAATCATTGTCAAGCAGGCAGCCCAGACCAGAAATTTTGCCGTTTGCTTCGGTAAGTGTACAGTAAATAATTACGCAGATTAAGTTAGCGAGGTTGAATACCAGGTTTAAAACGTACCAAAAATCTATTGACAAAATTACACAACGAAACACAAAGAGCACAATAAAGAACACTGGCAGAACTCAGTCTATCCAAAATAGATTAAAGCATGATGTTCTGAATATACACAACCGGCCTAATAAGCAAACACCTTTTAAAACGCAGTACAAAAAAAGTCAGATACTTTCAGGTTGCAGTTAGAAGGGCAGAGGAAAGAGTTGCCAAACTGCTCACTGTATATAGAGTCACCGAGTCATAGAGATGTACAGCACGGAAACAGAGCCTTCGGTCCAACCCGTCCATGCCGACCAGATATCCCAACCCAATATATTCCCACCTGCCAGCACCCGGCCCATATCTCTCCAAACCCTTCCTATTCATATCCCCATCCAAATGCCTCTTAACTGTTGCAATTGTACCAGCCTCCACCACATCCTCTGGCAGCTCATTCCATACACGTACCACCGTCTGCGCGAAAACGTTGCCCCTCAGGTCTCTTTTATATCTTTCCTCTCTTACGCTAAACCTATGCCCTCTTGTTCTGAACTCTCCGACCCCAGGGAAAAGACTTTTTCTATTTATCCCATCCATGCCCCTCATAATTTTGTAAGGTCACCCCTTAGCCTCCGATGGTCCAGGGAAAACAGCCCCAGCCTGCTCAGCTTCTCCCTGTAGCTCAGATCCTCCAACCCTGGCAACATCCTTCTAAATCTTTTCTGAACCCTTTCAAGTTTCACAACATGTTTCCAAACAAGTTCTGGGCTGAGTTAAACTGCTCAGTTAGAGACCTGACCACTCCACTTTCATTCCATAGGTCATTTCTACAACATGACCACTTTGAACTGATATCTCAACTGTCTACATATAATCAAAAAGCCTCTCAAAATCACTCTCAGCTGGTTTATTGACAATCTGAAAAAAGGGACAGAGTATCGATCAGATAATGAACATCTTTTAGAAGAAAAATAAGGGCTAGCTTTGTGAAAAATAGTGTGTCATAGCGTTATTGTTTTTCCCACTGTCAGTTCACTGGAAGACTCTTATTTGGTGGTAGGAGATATGGTCTCAGTGCTTTTCCAATCTCATCGATGTTTGAAAACATTGATGCCGAAAGAGCAAATGGACATTTTTCAGTGCATTTCATTCATGTCTCATTTAATTTCGTCATTATACGCACATGATTTTGAGATTTCTCTGTGCAAATCTTCGCCTTCTAGTAACAAGTAAAAGTAATTATGAAAGGAATAAGAATTGATTATAAATACAGAGCAGAAATCTATTTACTCTGGAATATCTACTTCCTCTCCCCCTCAAAACTGTATCCATGTATCCCACTCTTTTTCCAAACATTCTTACTCTGCTGCCTCGAACGTACATTCTCCCCATGCACGAAAGGACCTATTAAACAGACCCATGCTCAGGATTTCCGGCAATGGGCAGTCTCTGCAGACTTCCAGGGATCACTTCCATTCCCTCCTGTGACTGCAAGACAATAACTTAACAGAAGAACGAAAAGAAAGGAACGTTCAAGCAAGCAGTTCGCATCTATTTCCAGGAGATAAAAGAATAATTTTGTTTGGTATAGGTTTGATGTCTTTATTTCTCCATTCCTCCAATCGTAGGATTGCGATCATTTGGAGGTGGAGCTTTGAACCCATCCCCACACCCAATTGAGAACTATTAAAAAAGATGGTGCCTTCGATCTGCAGCCAATTGCATTTTGAAGTGTGTTCCAACCCAGCCATTGCAATGCGAGATCAGCATTTATTTCCCATCCCTAATTGCCTAGAGGGCAGTTAAGATTCAACCACATTGTTGTGGGTCTGGAGTCAATTCTTGGAGAGACCGAGAGCGGACAGCCATTTCCTCCCTTGAAGGATATTAGTGAACCGGATGGTTAGTTTCTGACAATCCGAAATGTGTTCATGGCCATGAGAACTCTTCTATCTACATTGTTATTGGATTCAAATTCCACTGTTTAACTGCGGTGGGATTCAACGCTGAGACCCTCTCGATCTCACGATTAACACTACAGAGATAATGCCACTATGTCATCCTCCATTGTGTGAGTTGGAATTCTTATGACACGACTGGTGCCTTGTTTCTTGGAAGTGAGATGAAAAGTGTGAGTTGGTGGATAGTGGGAACAGGATTAGCATAAAGGACATGTGAGCCTTGATTGCATTTTGCTGACATACTCTGTTAGGTAAGTAAATTTCTGGTAAAAGAATATAGATTCAGGAAATTGTGAAGATGTGATGATTAATTGTTCGCAGATTTAAATTACAGATAAGGTGAAATCTACAGGACAGAACTAAACTGCTGAGATAGAGAGCTGAACACTTAGATAGCGAGTCACTCCACCTTCATTCCATAGGTCACTTCTGAAACATGACCACTTTGGACTGATACTTCAACTGTTTACATATAAATAAAAAGCCGCTCAACATCATTCTCATTTCTGTACCAAATCAGTTTGATCAGAGCCCGGCCTGATTTATTAACACTCTGATAAAAATCAAGGACAGAGTATCCTTGAGCCAAGGGGTTTTTTAAGAAAAAAAACCCGACTAGTTTTGTGTCAAAGTGTGTCAAATCGTTATTGTTTTTACCACAGCCAGTTCTCTGGAAGACTCAGAATTGTGAGTGTGAGACTTTGCATTAGTGTTTTTCCAGTCTAACCAATATTTATAACCTTTGATGCAGACAGAACAAATGGACATTTTTCAATATATGTCATTCATGTCTCAGTTAATTTCACTATCCACACATGATTTTAAGCTTTCTCTGTGAACATCTTCGCCTCCTTGTATCCTGTAAAATGAATTATGAAAGGAATAAGTACTGATTATAAATACAGAGCACAATTCTAGTTTCTCTGAAATATTTATTTCCTCTCCCCCTTAAAACTGTAACCATGCAAACCACCCTCTCTCCTACCATTGCTACTCAGCTGCCTCTAATATACAACCTCCCTATGGTCCAGAAAGTACTGGAACTTTGACGCCTCTCCATGTGACCAAAAAAAGAGGGTGCATTTGTCTCGAGCCAATCGCATTATGAAGTGTGTTCCAACCCATCTACGGCAATACTATGTGAGCATTTATTATCTAATTTCATAATTTCCCAAAAGGCAGTGAAGATATTGTTGGGTCTGGAGTCACTTCTTGGACATACCGAGTAATGACGGCAACGTCATTCCCTGAAGGACATTCGTGAACCAGATGGGTAGTTTCTAACAATCTGCAATGTTTTCATGGCCATGAGACCTTTTCATTCCAGATTTTTTGTTTAATTCAAACTCCACCGTTTTTCCGGACTGGGATTCAACCCTGGGACCCAGAACATTACCTGGGTCTCTGGGCTAACACTCCAGAGATAATAACACGAAGCCATGCCTCTTAATGTGGGATTTAGACTCCTCCTGACACCATTGGTGCCCTGTTTCTTGAAAGTAAGATGAAAATTGTGTGGTGGAGGGTGGTGAGAACAGCATCATTATAAAGGACATGTGGGCCTTAATTGGATTTCACAGCCTCTCATCGGCAGAGACCCGTGTTCATTTCCCGCCTAATGTCTGTATGGAGTTTGCATATTCTCCCTGTGTCTGCGTGGGTTTCCTCCGCGTTCTCCGGTTTCCTCCCACAGTCCAAAAATGTGCAGTTTAGATGAATTGATCGTGCTAAATTGCCCGTAGTGTTACGTGAAGGGATATGTGTCTGGGTGGGTTGCTCTTCGAAGTGTCTTTGTGGACTTGTTGGACCAATTTTCACAATGTAAGTAATCTAATATACTCGTTTAGATAAGAAGATTTCTGGTGAAAGGAATATTGATTCAGTAAATTGTGAGAGGGCGATGAGTAATAGGTAGCAGATTTAAACCAGAGATGAATGGAAATCTACTGTCTCGAAGCAGAGTAATCTGCAGGATTCACAACCCAGTCTCTATGATTGTATATGCAATGTGGATGCCAGGACACTGAGTACATTTTTTAAAGATTACTTACAGTGTGGAAACAGGCCCTTTGGTCCAACAAGTCCACACCGACCCTTCGAAGAGCAACCCACCCAGACACATATCCCTTCACCTACCACTACGGGCGATTTAGCATGGCCAGTTCACCAAACATGGACATTTTTTTGGACTGTGGGAGGAAGCCAGAGCACCCGGAGGAAACCCACGCAGACACGGGGAGAATATGCAAACTCCATACACACACTTGCCATTAGGCTGGAATTGAACCCGGGTCTCATGGCGCTGTGAGGCAGCAGTGCTAACCAATGTGACACTGTGCCACCGTGTCGCCCAGTCGATGAAGGAAAGCAAATTTGTATTTCATACGGATTGTTAAGTGGTAGAGAGCTGGCAGAAAAATCCACTTGAGGCTGAGATGAGCTCACTCATCATCGCAATAAATAGCAGAGGCTGAATTTCCTCCTCATGTTCCCAGTGCTTATGTTCTTATGTTAAACAACTGTCAATAAGAAAATCACCACCATCACTGATGGAGATTTGGGGAAAAAGCAAGGGATTCAGGTGGATTAGCATTACAAATTTGGATAAGGAGGATGTGTGTGACAGGTTGTGTTTTATACGTTTAGACTGGACAGTACATTCCAGGCATCCACAATAATCTGTTCTGAATGTCTATCGTTTACTTACAAAGGTGCCTTTCGTCAAACCACATCCTTCAGTGAACGATCACTGGGGATTGAGAATGTATTTATTTCCCCGGAGTGTTGTGTTCCCCGGAGTTATTAAATAATTTATTATTGGATGCACAATCCCTGATATTGGTGATGAAGGTAGCATCTGTTGATGATACTTGCTGGAATGCACATGTTTCCCTCTGTTAATATGTATTCTTCAACTGGTAATCTTTTCAGATGATCTTCCCTATCGGTCGAGAAATGTGGCGAACCAATGATAAATTCTTGGAAGATACATTAGGAATCAGATTCAGGGAATCAGAAGTATGTCAAATGGACAGGTTATCATGATAGGGTATGATGTCGATGGGAGAGACTTTGACGAAAGTTATGAGTTAGGTGTTCAAAGAATAATTCTCGAGGCAGTTTGACTCGGTGAACTCAGCAATGGGAGGGACACAGCACAGGTAACTGTTCAGAGGGTAGTGAGTGGTATTCCTGGAGAAAGGATGAGATCCATCACACTGACGTCAACACACTTACTCTGTTAACCTCACCCTGACCCGCTTCCACTCACACTGTCACTGTCATCCTGACCCCCTCCTATTTCGGTCCAGCGCCATCATCCTGTCCCACTCATAATCATTCTGTCACTGTCACCCTGACCCACTCACAATAATCTCTCACCATCGCACCGACACCCTCCCATTCACTCCTTCGCTTTCGCCCAGACCTAGTATATTCACTCCAGCACTGTCACTCTGACACCTTCACAGCCAATCTGTGACTGTCACCTAAACCCCCTCACAGACCCTCCCTCACCGTCAACCTGAACCCCTCACACTGATTTCGTCACCATCACCCTGACCCTAGCAGAGTCAGTTCCTGACTCTCACCCTGGAACTCTCAAGCTCACACTGTCACCGTCACCCTGACACCCTCACACTCATCCCATCACTGTCACCTTGATCTGCTCACATTCACTGTCGCCATCACCATGACTCTCTCACACGCACTCCGACATCGTCATCCTGACACCCTCACACTCATACCATCACTGTCACCTTGACTTGCTCACACCCACTCCATCACTGAATCCCCCACTATTATCCTGACACCCTGCACAGTCACTCCCCACTCTCAACACGATCCCCTTACTCTCACTCTGTAAATGTAATTCTGACCCGCTCACACTAACTCTGTCATTGTCATCCGGACCCCCTCAAACTCACACTGTAACATACACAATGGCCACCTCACCTTCACTCTCTCACTGTTAAGCTGACTCCCACACCCTCACTCAGTCACAGTCACCCTGAGCACCTGACATTCCCTCTCCCATTGTCACCATAAACTCCCCACTCACTCTATTACCATCACCTTCACCCACTCCCCTAAACTCCATCACCATATCATTGACCACCTCACGCTCACTCTTTCGTTGTCACGTTGACCCTTCAAGGTCACTCCATCACTGTCACCCTGACCTCATCATACTCACTCTATCATCGTCACCCTGACCCCCTCACGTTCACTTGATCTCCATCACCCAGACTTCTCACATTCACGACGTGACTATCGCCCTGACCCTCTCAAACACAATCCATCCACACCACACTCACACCCTCACACTCAAATTGCCACTGTTACACTGAACCGCTCACACTCACTCTATCACCATCACCCGACACACACACTTACTCAATCACCATCATCCGCACTCATTTGCACTCATCGCATCACTGTCAAACTCACCTGCTTGCTGTGCTATTGTAACCCTGACTCCCTCGCACAAACTTCATCACCATCACCCTGACACACTTACACACAGTGTATCCCTTACCCACTCAAATTCACTCTGACACATTTCTCACCACTCCGTCACCATCACCCTGACAACTCACATTTACTCCTTCACCGAAATCCTAACGCCCTCACACTCACTCTGTAACTGTCATCTTAACTCACTCACACATATCATCACTGCCATCCTCATCCCCTCAAACTCAATTATTCACTTTCACCCTCACACACGCACTCACTCTACTACCACCACCCTCACACTGTCACACACACTCCGTCATTCTCATCCTGACTCCATCAAAGTCACTCCATCACTGTCACCCTGAATCCAGCACACTGAGTCAGTCACGAACCCCCGACCCCTCACATTCATTCCGTCACCCTCACCCTGTAACTATCACATTCACTCTATCACGACACCCTCACACTCATTTATAATCATCGTGGTGGCCCATTCACACTCAGTCTATCTCTCTTACACTCTCTCATACACCATTACACGAGTTGGCTCACATTCACTCAGTCAACATTACCCTGACTCTCCCACAGTCAGCGTAACCCCTCTGATATTCACTGTATCACCGTCACCTTGAATCCCTCACTCAATCCGTCACCATAACTCTGACTCTCTCACTCTCACTCACTGACCATCACCATGGACGCCCCTCACTCACTCTGTCATCGTCACTTTCAACCCTCACAATCTTCCTGTCACTGTCACCATGACTCCCTCACACTCACGCACTCAGCATTACCCTGATCCACTTACACTGACTCTGTCACTGTCATCATGAGCCGCTGACACTCATTCCATTACCGTTATATGCACACACTCACAATCACTCAATCAACAACATCCACGCTCCCTCACACTCACTCCATCAGTGTCAAAATTAACTCTTCACACTCACTCCCTCACTGTCACCTTGACTCCCTCACACTTACTCCATCACAATCACCCTGACACACTCACACTCAGCCCATCACTATCATCCTTACCCACTCATATTCACTCTGACCCATCTCTCACGAACCCATTACCATTACAATGACCCGTCGTACTCACTCCACCACTGTACCCCAGGCCCCCTCACCCTTGCTCTATCGCTGACACCCTGACGCCCTCAAGCTCACTCCATCACTGTCACACAGACCCCCTCATACTCTCTCCATCACCGTCGCCCTGACGCCCTCACATTCACTCTGTCCGTCACGCAAACCCTCTCACACACACTCCACTGAATGTCATGCAAATCCCCTTGCATTCACTCAAACACCTCCATCCTGATGACCTCAAACTCAATCAGTCACCGTAACCTTGGGTCCATCACATCCTCTCTGGCACCATAACCCTGACATTCTCACACTCCCTCAATCAACAGCACTCGAACTCTCGCATACTCACTCCATCACTGTCAAGCTGAACCCTTCACATTCACTCCGTTACTGTCACCATTACTCTGTCACTCTCCCTCCATCACTGTCACTCTGACCCGCTCATACTCTCCGTCATTGTCATTTCGGCCCCCTCAAACTGACACTGTCACAGACGCACTGGCCCCTTCACACTCACTTGGCCACTGTCACTCTGACCCCCCTCACTTTCACTCCATCACTGACACTCTGGCCCGCTCGCACTCACTTCGTCACTGTGACCTTTTACCCATCAGACTCAATCCCTTACTGTCTTCCTGACACGCTGAAACTATCAACCTGCATAATCACTCTGTCACCGTCACTTTGACCACTCACACTCACTCATCCACTATCACCCGGACAACCCATACACCTCACTGACACGCTCACACTCTACTAAAGTCACCCTGACTCCCTCACACTCACTCCATCACCGTCAACTTAACCCCCTCAGACTCACTCGCCTACTGTAACTCTGAATCCATCACATTGTGGGCGGCAAGATGGCACAGTGGTTAGCAATGCTGCCTTCCAGCGGCAAAAACCCGGGTTCAGTTCCCGCCTCAGGCGACTGACTGTGTGGAGTTTGCACATTCTCTACGTGGCTGCGTGGGTCCAAAATAATGTGCAAGTTAGGTGAATTGGCCGTGCTAAATTGCCTGTAGCGTGAGGTAAAGGGGTAAATGTAGAGGAATGGGTGTGGTGTGGACTTGTTGGGCCGATGGGCCTGTTTCCACACTGTAATTAATCGAATCTAACCAGCCTCACTCTCACTCCATCACCGTCATGCTCACTTCCTCAGACTCACTCACCATCACACGCATTCCCCCCACACATGCCAAAACCTTAGCACATCTTCGAATCCGTCACCAGTGCATATCCCATAAATGGCCTTTGACCCCATCCTCTCTGTTCCCTGAGTAATAGACAGCGGTACCCCAAAATATTGTCCATGCATAATAGCCTGTTCCCGCTCCCCCACTCTTCAGGTACAGCCACAGGCTATGGTGCCACTCTCACATTGACCTCCTAGTAACGTTCGGTATTTTCAACCTGTGTCGGTAGCAACGGAATTTGGCGCCAGACTCATGCTGTTCCACTAGCAACTGCGTGAAACACCACACCC
Organism: Chiloscyllium plagiosum; assembly: GCF_037043375.1. Classification (NCBI taxonomy): domain Eukaryota; kingdom Metazoa; phylum Chordata; class Chondrichthyes; order Orectolobiformes; family Hemiscylliidae; genus Chiloscyllium; species Chiloscyllium plagiosum. The sequence continues at coordinate 44,284,638 of NW_028270183.1, forward strand.
CATGTTTTCCCGTAACAATGGCCTGATGTTCCAGACCTTCCTCTGTTAGCTGATCAACTGCCTGAAACTCCGCAACTCCCATTTTGTCCTCGTAATGGCTGGTCCTGCACGCTCCCGTCACCATAGCAAGGCCTGAAGTCCCATATAAAGCCCTCCTTTCCCATGGTAAGGTTAAGATGAGGGAGAATTCCAAATGCAGAGGTTTGGAGAGAGGGAGATTGGGAGATTAAGAGTGCAGATGTCGAGAGTTTGAAGAAGAATGTGGAAGGGATGGACAGTGAAAGAGAGCGTGTAAATGGGAGGAAGGGAGACAGAGGGTAGTGTGAGGGTGGGAGGTATTAGGGGAGTGGGACTATGGGAGAGAGATGAATTCTGCCGAGGCCTCATCGGGTAGGTGGCCCAGAGAGGAAAGCAAGGGCAGAGTGACTCTAACCCAATTCCTGAGCTCAGGTATTGGTCACCTCCCCTCCCCTGAGGACCAGAACGTTGGGCTGAGTTTTTCTCTCTCCAGCTCAGTTTCTTTAACACAAAGACAAACAACAATATCGTTGACTGCTGCTTGGTGCTTTTTGTAGAGCATTTTTATTGTTTCCAAATTGAAGTGATAGATACAGTCAGTGGGATGGTAATTTTTCTCACAGACCCCTGAGTTGAAAGAAACGTTGAAATGTTTCCTTGTGATCCCCTCGGGGATAGGTTTGGAAAAAAAAAAACCAGCAATCCCTTCAAACTGAAACCAATGCACAAGTTTGCTTCATTTCTGAAAATTTGAACTTAAATGAGAAAACCCCGGGGTGCATTGATTTGATTGTTTAATTTGAATAAAGGGATAATCCAGCACATTCTTCAGCTGTTCTCTGAACTTCGTCTGGGTGACGGCATAAATTACGGTGTTTGAGCAGCAACTGAGGAGCTGCAGCATGAAGCCGAGCTCCAGCACAGCCATATCGAGATATACAGGGGTGTTCACCATCCCTACGGTCCGGTTCGTAAGAGAATATACCATGAACATTGAACATAACAGGATAAAATTAGCCGAGATCGCAAACAGTAAAATGGTGGACTTATTTCGATTTCTCATTTCTGTATCAGACTGAGTCTCCCCATTGGAGTGAGCTCAGAGTCTTCTGCGGGCTCTGCTGGTTAGTAAAATGTGTCTGACGGTGAAAACATTGAGCAGCAGAATCAAGAGAAATGCGACACCCGGGGTTAGAATGTGGTGGAGGGACTCGATTGGCACCCAGATACTGGAAAATTGAACATTATATCTTGAATCACAAAACAGGGCGCGTTCGCCAACCAATAGTGAGATGTGAGCAAAAAATACCAGAAAATGTTCTTCAAACAGCTCAGCGCAGTCACGATTCCCAGAACCACAGCCGCTGTTTTCTCACTGCAATATTTACTTTTCAGATTCTGGCAACAAATGGCCACATATCGATCAAAGTGAAAGTGACGGTAAACCGGACAGAAATGTCAGTGGCTGCATAAAGCAGGACGGCATGGATGTTACACACGGGAAGAGATTCCAGGAATAAAAACTGTTCTGCATAAACAATCGGAATGTGTCTCATTATCAGGTCGATGATAATGACCAGGAGATCCGCCGCTGCCATGGCCCCCAGGTAACGTCTGACACATGGAGACAATCCACAATCTTTGTGAAGCAGAACGTAAATCGTAATTATGTTAACTGTGAGGAAGGAAAACAAACAACTTATACTTCATCTTGGAAGCAAAATGACCAGTTTGATTGAGGACCCAAAGAGATATCCAATTGTGTCACTGTATGGATAAAATTAGAGCTGAAATTAAGATGGTTATTTCCGAATTACCGATAAAGAATATGATGTATACCATAAGAAACCCTCCCTCTCAAAACACACAGACATGCATTCCCACACACTCGATCCTTTTAAAGCATTTCTTTTCAGTTCCTAATACGGACAGTGCCAAGGCTGTTGTCCTGAAGGATTCTCTCCCAGTTCTTTGACGACAAACAGAGGTTGGAAATTTCTGTCTTTAAGTCTGAACTGCATTTGATCCTCTGTCGTGTCGAAATGTAAACGAAGGGAAAATATGTTGACCCCTTAAACTGCAGAATGGCACCTCGGAAAAATATCTCCTTCTTCCTGGGATGTGATCTCTTCCCTCAGGATATTATCTTTTTTTCAATATACTGACGTCTAGCCGTTCGCAAATGATGCTGGACACAGAAAGTTCTGGGGAATGTCGGGTACAGAATGCTCTGGGAAATGTCGGAAAATGAATGTTCCAGGGATTGTCGTGTGCAGCATATTCTGGATAATATTGGTTACATAACGTTCTGGAGAATATCGTGTACAGAATGGTTCTGGGAAAGTCGATTACAGAATGTTCTAGGTACTGTCGAGTAGAGAATGTAGGCTATAGAATTCCCCTGTTTGTAACACTCACCTAAACATATTCGAGCCATCATCCTGTGCCATGCAGATGCCTTATGAGGAGGAGCAAATACAGTCTGCTATAATCACATGGAAATACCATTGAAGTGCGTCATTTGCCCATTTAGCACTTCACTCACACTCGACGAAGCAGTATGAATATTCATTATCTCTGTCTCCACTTCTTTCTGGGCAAGAGAATTCCAAACACTCACAACCGCGTGAGAAAATCAAATAAATCTCTTCACTCCTATAATAAATGAAAAATGCCCTCTTCAAAACAATTCTGCACCCCCCAGGTGCAGTCTCATCGCTTAATAAACAACCATTTGCGATTGAATCTCTTCCGTGATACCCTTTCTGAACCACAGATCGTTCATCACTCAAACAAAATTTTTCTGAGTAACTAAAGCCATTCATTGAAGAAGAAAACAGCCTTGAAATGTCCGAAAAATGGTGGCAGAGATTAAAAGTTCCAGCAGGAACACACAAAGCTACATTGTTCAGTTTCTGATTCAACTTTATTTATCTCATTTCTTTAGTTTTTTAACCTAATATTAATTGGAGTGCAATGGAGTTAGAGAGTCCCAAACTTGGGGCTAGCACAGGAAGGGGAATTCCACAAGGGAGTCTCAGGGCAGAATTTGAGCATTGTGGAGTCTGGATACTGGGCCCGTTGTGATCCAGAAGCTGGTTTCAGTACGTTCAGGAGACTGGGCCTGGTGCAGTCCGGAGTCTCGGCCTGGTGTGGTCTGATTTCGGGATGGTGCTATCTGGAGACTGAGCCCGTTGCACACTGGACACTGGGCCTGATGCTGTCTGGAGACTGGGCTCGGTGTGGCCTGAAGATTGGCCCCAGTGTGGTCTGGAGACTCGGCCCAGTACATTTGGTGCAGACAGGAGACTGCGCCCAGTGTGGTCTGGAGACTTGGACCAGTGCGGTCTGCAGGTTGGGTCCAGAATTGTTTGGAGACTGGGCTTGGCGCAGTCTGGAGAATAGATCCGGTGCAGTCTGGAGACTCAGCCCGGTGCACTTTGGAGACTGAGTCCAGTGCTGTCAGGAGACTGCATCCAGTACGTTCTGAAGACAGAGATTGGCGCAGTCTGTAGATTGGGCCCGGTGTAGTTTGATGACTGGAGAGATTGCGGTGTAGAGGCTCGGCCTGACGTGGTCTGGAGGCTGTGGCCAGTGTTGACTGGAGATTGGGCCCGGTGCATTCTGGAGAATCTGACCATTCCATTTTGGAGACTGAGTCAGTATTATCTGTAGACTGGCCCAGATCGGTGTCTGGAGACGAGTGCCTTTGCGGTCTGGAGACTCGGCGTAGTGTGGCCTGGAGACTGAGCCTGATGTGGACTGGAGACTGGGCCCATTGTGGACGGCATGAAGAGCTCGGTGTGGAGAGGGAACTGGTCCTTTTGTTGTTTGGAAACTGGGCCCAGTGTGATGTGGTTACCAGTTTGGTTGCAGTCTGCAGACTGGACTCGTTTCGGTATGGAAGCTGGTGCTGCCCGGAGACAGGGCCTGATGCGATCTGTAGAATGGGCGAAGTGCAGCCTGGAGACTGGTACCAGAGTGGTCTGGAAACTGGGCCCAGTGCAGTCTGGAGACAGGGCCCAGCAGGGTCGGGAGACAGGGCCTGGTGCCGTTCTGAGACTCGGTCTGGAGCAGTCTGGCAATTGGTCTGGTGCACGCAGGACACCAGAAGCAGTGTGTTTTCAGACGGGGCCTTGTATGGTCTGGAGACTGGGGCTGGTCTCGAGACTGGACCTGGTGTTGTCTCGGAACTGAGCTTGGTATGGCATAGCCATTAGACTGGTGCAATCTATAGTCTGGGCCTGGTGCAGTCTGGAGTTGGGGCCTGGTGCGTTCTGGAGAATTGCCAAAATCCGGCTTGGTGACTGGTCTGGAGCATTCTGGAGACTGGGTCTAGTTCAGTCTGGAGACTGTGCCTATTTTGGTCTGAAACCTGGGCCCAGGGTTATCTGGAAACTTGGCATGGGGCAGTCTTGAGTTTCAGACTGGCACGGTCCGGAAATTGGGCCTGGTGGAAATTGGCGAGTGGGCACAGTGTGATCTTCAGAATGGGCCCAGTGAGGTTTGGAGACTGGGGTTAGTCTGGAGACTGGGCTCGAAGCGATCTGGAGACTGGGCTCGATGCGATCTGTCGACTGGGCGTGGTGCGGTCTGGAGGATTCTCACGATTGGTTTGGAGACTGGTCCAAGTCCAGCCTGGAGATTGGGCCTACTGGGGTCCAAAGTCTGGCTTTGAATGCTTTGGAGACAAGGCAGGGTGCACGCTGGAGACCAGCCCCAGCGTCGTCCAGAGACTGGGCATGGTGCGGTCTTATGGCTCAGCCTGGTGCGGTCTGGAGACGGGGACAGTGCATTCGGGGGACACGGCCAAGTGAGGCCTGGAGACTCGGCCCAATGCAGTCTGGAAATGGAACTGATGCGGTTTTGAGAATCTGCCCAGTCGATTTGGAGTCTTGACTGAGTGCAGTCCGGAGACTCGAAGAAGTACCGTCCGAGAGACTAGGTTGGTGCAGTCTGGAAACTGGGCGTCTTGCAGTCTAGTGAATAGCACAGTGCAGTCTGGAGACTCGATCCAGTGAAGTCTGGCTTCTCGGTCTGTTACTTCTGGAAACTTGACCTTGACCTATGAAAAACCTGTCCAGAGTAATCTGGAGTTCTTGCCGACAGCAGTCTGGTGACTGAGCCCAGTGCAGGCGGTAGACTCAGCCCAGCGTGGCCTACTGATTGGGTCCAGAGTGATCTGGAGTCTCAGCTCACTATGGTCTGGAAATTGCACCCGCTGTGGTCATGAGGCTGGATCTGATGTGGTCTGAAGACTGGACCCTGACCGGTCTCGAAACTGGGGAGTGGACGCAGTGCAGTCTGAAGACTGGGCCCAGAGTGGACTGGAGACGGGGTCTGCTGCGGTCGGGAGACTGGTCTCACGTGGTATAGAGTCTGGGCTCAATACAGTCCGAGGAATCTGAGCAGTGCTGTTTTGAGACTGGACCTGTTGCAATCTGGAGACTGGGACCAGTATCATCCAGAGAATCTGACCCGTGCAGACAGGAGACGAGGCTGAGCACGGTTTGGGGGTCTGGCTTCGTGCCGTCTGGAAAATGGGTCTGGTGCAATCTGGAGAATCTGACCATTCCAGTTTGGAGACTGGGTCGATGAAGTCTGGAGACTGGCCACGGTGGTGTCTGGAGACTTGTGCTTTTGCAGTCTGTAGACTCGGCCTGGTGTGACCTAGAGACTGAGCCTAATCTGGACTGGAGACTGGGCCCGTTGTGGAATGCATAATGTGCCCGGTGTGGAACCTGTTGCTGGTTGAATAATGGGCTCGGTTTGGACTGAAGAATTAGACGAGTGTGGTTTGGAGACTGGTCCCGGTGTGGTCTTGAGACGAGTTTGGGTGAAGTCTGAAGACTGGACTTGGTTCGGTATGGAAGCTGGGCGTGGTGGTGTCTGAGGACAGGGCCTGGTGTGGTCTGAACAGTGGGCTCAGTGCGGCTTGTGGACTGGTCCCAGTGTGGTCTGGAGGCTGGAACCCGAATGCAGTCTGGAGACAGGGTTCATTATGGTCTGGAGACAGAGCCTGAATGCAGTTCTGAGACTCCGTGTGGTGCAGTCTGGGAAATGGCCTGGTGCACTCAGGACACTGGGCGCAGTTTGCTCTTCAGGCGCGGCCCAGTATGGTCTCGGGACTGGGCCTGGTGCTGTTTGGTAACGGACCTTGGTGTGGTCTAGACAATAGCCTGGTGCAATCTGTAGTTTTGGCCTGGGGCAGAGTTGTGCCTCAGGCTGGCGCAGACTGGGAACTGGGCCTGGTGCAGTCAGGAGTCTGGCACTGTGTGATCTTTAGACTTTACACTGCGAGGCCTTTTGACTGGGCTTGGTGCAGTCTGGAGGTATGCCACAATGCAGTTTGGAGACTGGGCCCAGAGTGGTCTGGAGACTGGGCCAGGTCCCGTGTGGACACTGGGCTCCGTGGAATCCGGAGACAGGTCCTTGAAATGTTTGGTGACTAGTCCTGGTGCAGTCTGGAGACTCGTCGCAGTGTCGTCCGGAGACTGGACATGTTGCGCCCTTGTGGCTCAGCCCGGTGAGGTCTTTAGACAAGGTATGGTACAGTCTGGGAATTGGCCTGGTGCACCCAGGACACTGGGCGCTGTGTGTTCTTCAGACGGGGCCCTGTATGGTCTAGAGACTGGGGTTGGTCTCGACACTGGGCCTGGCGCATCTGTGGACGGAGCTTGGTGTGGTCTAGACAGTGGACTTGTGCAATCTGTATTCTGGGCCCAATGCAGTCTGGAGACTGGATCTGACGTGGTCTGCACTTGGGGACTGGTGCAGTCTGGAGAATACCTAAGCTTCGGCTTGGAGACTGGTCCAGAGATGCCTGGAGTCTGGGCCCGCTGTTGTTTAGAAACATAGCCCAGTGTGGTCTGGAGACTTGGCCTGGGGCAATTTTGAGACTCAGTCTGGCGTGGTCTGGAAATTGGACCTGATGAGGTGAGGAGACTGGGCACAGTGTGATCTTCATGTTGGGCCAAGTGCGGTGTGGAGACTGGGGTTGGTCTCAAAACTTGTCCTGGCGTGGTCTGGTGACCTGGCTTGGTGCGGTCGAGAGGATGACCACGAGGTGTTTTGGAGACTGGTCCCCAAGTATGCTGGAGACTGGGCCAAGTCCAGTCTGGAGTCTGGGCCTGGTGGGGTCCGGAGACTGAGCCCTGAATGCTTTGGAGTCTGGTGCAGTCTGGAGACGAGCCTCTCGTCGTCCGAAGACTGGGCATGTTACGGTGTTGTGACTCAAACTGGTGTGGTGCGGAGACTGGGACAGTACCGTCTGGAGACTCGGCCGAGTGAGGTCGAGCCAAAAACTGTCTGGAAACTGGACTGTTGCAGTTTGGAGAATCTACCCAGTGCAATCTGGAGGCTTGGCTGAGTGCAGTCTAGTGACTTGATCCCTTGAAGTCTGGCTTCTTGGCCTGCTGCGGTGTGGAGACTGTGCCTCGCGTCGAATGGAGTCTGTTCTCAGTGAAGTCTGAGGAATCTGAGCAGTGCTGTCTTGAGACTGGACCTGGTGCAATCTGGAAACTGGGCCCAGTACCATCCAGAGAATCTGACCCGTGCAGACTGTAGACGGGGCTGAACACGCCTTGGGGGCTTGGCTTCGTGCAGTCTGGGAACTGGGCCGGGTAAAATCTGGAGACGAGGCGCATTGCAGTCTGGAGTTTGGACCCTGTGACCTCTTGAGACAGGGCCCGGTGCAGTCTGGAGACTTTTGCTGGCACAGACTGATGCGTGATGACTCTATATATTGTCCATTATTTTTCTTCTTTTAATTTTCTGCAGGATATTCATTTAAAATTCTACTAATTTTGCACCAAAAACCGAAGAATCTGTACCTAGCTGCATTGTACCTAATGTGGCACCATAAACAACTGCATTGCAAATGGTTATGTGCATTCACTAGATTGCACGTGACAGCAAAGCCAATTGAATTCAAATGTGAGAGAGTCCCTTTTTTGTGCCTTTTCCGTGAAAGCTGCTGCTTGTACAGTGGAATAGCATGGCCAGCAGTGCGTATAATGAGATCACTTTTAACACAAGAGGGAAAGACAGATGTAAAGACAGTGAGAGAGTGAGGAGTGTCATCATTTCCCCCATTTCCATTCGTCCACTAGCAAAACAAGAGAACCTTAAATGTTCAGAGATGCAGAAGTAGAGGTACTCACATAGATACACTGAAACACATACAAACGCAAAAACAAACACATGAAGCATACAGGCGAAAGTGAGGACTGCAGATGCTGGAGATCAGAGCTGAAAATGTGTTGCTGGAAAAGCGCAGCAAGTCAGGCAGCATCCAAGGAGCAGGAGAATCGACGTTTCTGGCATGATTCCTGAAGAAGGGCTCATGCACATGAAACATACTGTCATAAACAAATTAGGTATGTGCAGACATCCGACCGCTCATGGCTAATCGGATCTGGGCATCAACATTTTTTCCTCTTCTGAATTGGAGCTGTTAGTTTGGAAACATAATTAAATTAGACTGAAAATAGTTCTGGAAAACCATAGGCTTTTTCCACAAGTTAATGTTATGAATTGGGGCAAGGCCAATTTTGACGCAATTTCCCCTCCCACGTGTTTGGAGATGCCCAGCCGTGCCTCTCATTCACGTCCCGTACTTCTGACCTCGAAACCCACTCCTCCAACAGCAACAAGGACAGAACCCCAACTAACCTTTCACCTCACCAACATCCACACAGATCGCATCGTTTTCTTTTACCGTTCCGCCACCTACATCAGACCCCACCACCAGTAATTTATTTCCATTCCGATCCTCATCCGTTTTCCGTAAACATTGCTCCGTCCACCACTCCCTGGGTCAGATGCATGGACTCCTAACAACCTGTACTCCATTTTTGGCACCTTACCCTGCCACGTCAGGAATTGCAAAACCTGCACCCACAATTCCCGCTCATATCCATCCAAGACCCCAAGGGAGCCTTCTACGGCCAACAAAGTTTCACCTGCACTGACACACATGACATTCATGTATCTGTAGCGCCCAATGCGTTCTCCTCTGCATTGGGGAGACTGGACGCCAATTCGCAGAGTGCTTCAGAAAACATCTCCAGGACACCTGCACCAATCAAACCCACCACCTTTGAGCTAAATAATTCAACTGTCCCTCCCACTCTGCCAAATACATGCAGGTCCTGAGCCCCTGTAATCACCATTCCTTAACCATCGGACGTCTGGAGGAAGAACGCCGATTCTTCCTCGTCGGGACACTTCAACACCTCAGACCACTGTGGATTTCAGTTTCCTCATTTCTCCTCCCCCACCTTACACCAGTTCCAACCATCAAGCTCAGCACCATCGTCATGACTTCTCCAATCTGTGAATCTTCCTTCCTCCCTATCCGCTCCACCATCCTCTCTGACCTTTCACCTTCATTCCCACTTCCATCCAACTATTGCGCTCTCAGGTACATTTGCCCCAGTCCCACCCGCTTCCATTTATCCCTCCACACAGAAGCTCCCAGCTACATTCGTGCTAAAGTGCCTTTGCCGGAAATGTCCATTTTCTGCTCCTCAGATGCTGCCTGACCTGCTGTGCTTGTTCCCAACAGCACTAATCTTAACCCTGATCTCCAGCGACTGCAGTACCCACTTTCCCCCAATGTTGATGGTGTTACGCAGGAATTTTCAAAAGATTAATGGCCAAAACTGTTCAAAGATAAAGGAATTTCTGGCAAGTGGGAGTCATTCAAAAGCAAGAAAATGAGAGTTCAGAGAGTATGTTCCTTTTAGTGTGAAGGCAAACGCTAGAATGAGTAGGGAACAGTACATGGCAGACGGTATTGAGGCTCAAGTTAAGAAGCAAATGTTTGTAACTCAGATATAGGAAGTCAGGGTAAAATAATTTCCTTTGGGAGCACAAGAGGTGTAGGAGTGTACGTCCGAGGGAAATCAAAATGGAAGGACAAAGAGGGTCTGAGATAGCTTTGACAAATTAGTTGAGGGGAATCAACTAATATACAAGTATATTAAGGTAAAAAGAGAAACTATGGAGAGAATACGGCCCCTTAAAATCAACAAGCCATCTATATGTGGAACCACAGGAGAAGAAGTAGGTTTGATATATCAATCCTTTGTGCAAAGCAGAAGAAAAAAGAAAACAAAGTGTAAATGTAACACATTACAGTCCTTCCTATAAAGGTGGAAAAACACAGAAACACAGTTAACAATTCAACAACACAGTCGATAAGCCTCTGGCCATGCGGGGTTCACTCTCCTGACAAGGCCTCGACATCCCATACTCCGTGGCCTTATGGCCTGTTCTTTCTCGATGGTTGAGATCCTTCATGAATATATTGTGTCAGTATTTACTTTGGGGAAAGAGATGGAAGCTCGGGAAATTGGGGAAATAAATATATCTAGTGATGTTTCAAAACGAGGCCACATTACAGAAGAAAATGTGTTTCAACTCTTAAATTGTATAAGCCTAGATAAGTACCCAGGACCAGTTCAAATATGTCCTATGTTATTGAAGGAAGCAGGGGAAGAAAGTGTGGGTCTCCGAGCTGAGGGTTTCAGAATATTCCTCAGAGTCCTACGTCGTGTCAGTGGATCTGAAACATAAACTCTGATTCATCCTCATAGGATCTGATGATGCCAAACATGCGGAGCTTTCCCAGAAACTTCTAATTTGTCTCTGATTTACAGCATCCGCCGTTCATTCAGTTTTTATTTGTCTAATTGACAACCACGGTTGATGCGCTGGAAGACAGCTAATGTTGTGGCAGTACGTTTTAAAATGCTGCAAGGTAAAACATATGAACTATAGACCAGAGAGGTTGATGTCAGTGGTGAATAAGTGATTGGAAGAGATTCTGAAAGACTGAATTTCTATGCTTTCAGGAAGTCAACCACTGATTTGGATATGATAATAGCTATGTGTAATGTAAATCTCTCTCAGAAACGTTTGGACATTTTTGAAGACTTGAACAGGAAGATAGATAAAGACAACACATCTTCCGTCATCTACGTTGACCTCAGTGAGGCCTAACAACATTCGACATGGTAGATTGGTTAATAATATTAGACCAAAGGGGATCACGCAAAGCTGGACAATAAGAAACAAAATTTTGAGGAGAGTAGGAGACAGAGGGTGTAATTCTAGATTTATTGTTCCAGCTGGAGGCTTGTGACCAGCCACAAGGATTGGTGCTGTCTCCACTGTTGTTCGTTAACTTTACAAATGTCTTGGATGATGCATAGTAAGATTACAAACGAATCTGAATTTGGTGTTATACTGGACTGTGAAGAAGGTCAGTAAAGAGAACAATGAGATCTTGATCAATTAGGCCAGCGGTCCGAGGAATGGCAGATGAGGATTCATGCAAATAAATGTGAGGTGTTGCAAGTTGTAAGACAACCCAGGGCATTATTTATATAGTTAATGGTCAGATCTTGGGTGTGTTGTCAAACAGAACGACTTAAGGCTGCAGTTACATACTTCCTTGAAAATGGAGTCGCAGTTGACAGTGCGGAGAAGAAGGCGTTCGGCACGCTATCTTCATTGGTCAGAGCATAGAGTTCAAAGGTTGGGATATCATGTTTTGGCTCCGCAAGACAATGGTAATGGCACATTTGGAGTACAGAGTACAATTCCTATTGCCCTGCTGCAGGAAGGATTTTATAAACGCGAATGGATACAAAAACATTTAAATGACGCGATGAAGCCTGGAAGTTTTGATAGGTTGCATTTCCCAGGAGTTTTGCTTTTTCTGCGTTGGAGTCTAAGAGGTGACTTGAAAGAGGTTTATAAAATCGCAAATGGCATGGGTAAAATGAATACCTAATGTTCCTTCTACAACGTGGACATGTTCAAAACCAGAGGGCATAGGCCTAAAGTGAGAAGGGACTGATTTAGAAGGGATCTAAAAGGCAGCTCTTTCTCAAACTTTGGTGTGTGAATGTAATGAGCTGTCAAAGGAAGTGAAAAAGACAAATAAATTTAAAACATTTAATACATATTAGGATAGGTATATGAATAGGGAAAAATGAGTTATTATAAATGCAGATAAATCGGATTGTTCAGTTTCGGAAACCTGGTCGGCACGGACAATCTAAGTCAAAGTGTTTGGATCTGTATAACTCTAATAATCTATGACTTTATTGCTCTTCTCTCCTGGCCAATTATTTGTTGCTCTCAACTCATTTCCATATGATAAATCCTCTTTAATTACTTTCAATGACAGAGCAGTGCAGCTTTTAAAAGAGAGGTCTGAACACTGATGTCGTGATGTAGACAATAGCAGCAGCAGAAGCAGAATTGCATTTAAACACAGTCTCGGAATTTTTTTCCCGAAATAATCCCCTGTCTACCATTATCATCAAGCCTACCTCTGGTTCAGTGACAGTGTGCGTGGACATGCCAGAATTAAGCTTTGTGTACCTAAAGCTGATGACAACCGTTAAAGCTACTGTACTTGACTGTTTCTATTCCAAACAGCAGAGCTAACATTTGGGAGAGAGGGTGAAATGATCCTAAGACGAACAGATCAGATCGATGTCCACATGCCCTGCCACTACCAGTTATGGACGACTAAACAACTCTCTGGAGAAGACGGCTCCATATATTTTCCAACCTTAAACAATGGAACAGCCCTGCAAAGCAGTATGAAAGACTTTGATGAAGGATCTGTGCCATCCTCATCTTGAAGTGTTGAGTGGATGATCAAATTCACCCTCGTCATGATGTCTGCACAATGACAGATTCCCATCTTCAACCAAATGAGATTGATCCACGTGACATGAGGACATAGCTGACCGTAGTCGATATGACAAAATCAGTATTAATAGTGTCAGTAAATGCGCCACTAGCTCTGCCAACCAGTTTAGTCTGAACAAGCATTAACCATAAATACTCGTACCACTCCATCTGCCTAGCCAATTTTTGAAATGAAATAAAGAAGGGTTCAACGCATTTCTCATCAAAATGTGAGAGTTTTGACTTAATAATGTATACCACTAACCTCTCCTTTTACCTCCATCATGCTAACTTGACATTGCTGACACAGTCGCAGCTTCTCATATTCAAATTATCTGTCTTTTGGCTCAGCTAAGAACCGTCTCTGTCTCTTTATTGCCCTCTCTACTATGTTTCTTTCTCTCTCCCTTTATTACCTTCTAACTTCATTTTCCTCAAATCCAATGTGTTTTTTTTTTCGAACTCCACTGCTCTTTTCTGTTTCTCTGACTACCGAACTGTTTAAATAACTTCATTACAATTTCAGATTAAATTTGTCCTTGGTTAAACCCAAACCTAGATTCTTTGCTCATTCTAAAAGTATGGTATATTTCTATCCTGCTGAACATTCTTGGCAAATTTGAGAATCATCTTTAAACCTCACAATCTCTTTCGCAGTGTATACAGCTATATCTCACAATTTAAAATTAACCAACCACAAGTCGAAGAAATTTTAAGAAAATGTCTTAGCTACGTTTTATTTTATTTCTAGAACACTAACATGCAAGTATTTAATCTACTGAGAGTTTTTGTACCCCAAGTCTATTGGGATCAGTCCAAATCTAAGGCTGGATCTGTCGAAACCAGTCCAAATCACGGACGAAACCCGCAAAATGTTACGATAAGGGGAAATCCCTCTGCTAATTTAAACCAGTCACACAGAAAAGGTTTTCCTCTTGCCAAAATCTGTCAGAATTCGAGCAGCAAAGAAGCGGGTAAGTGAAGTTGAAATGATCATCAGCCATGATTGAATGGCGGAGTGGACTCGACGGGCCGAATGGCTTTACTTCCACTCCTATGTCTTCTGACCTTAACTACTCACTATTCAAAGTAAATATTAACAAAAGCTAATTTAAACTTTAAGTCAAACAGAGCAATTCCTGACTCTTAAAGTTATCTTGTACCTCCCACTCTACAATAATGGTACAATGAAAAAAATCCTGATTAAGATTTCCTGAAAAGAAATTTCAAAACTAGTCAGCTTTTTCAATTCTCCTTTATAGATTTTCCTTAGTACATTTTCTCGAAGTCGATTTCGATGTTCTGCTGTGCAACGTTTTAGAGATTGGTACCTTTCAGAGAACTGTTCAGCTGGCCGCCTGTTCTTGTTGTTTGCTCGGCAGTTCTCCTTCCAATAATTCAAAATGTTCGTTAAATACCCGCAAAATATCGGATGGTTTCATTGATTTGATATTATCAAAATACAAAGTTTAAATTTGATTGAATGTTGGATCTTGCGGCATAATTAAATGTGATTGGCCGAAATTGTGTTCTTTTTTGTTTCATGGCATCTCAGCTGCAGTTATTTGATTTTCACGTTTTAAACTCTTACTTTGTTCAGGACTCTCACTCCTTGCTAGATTTTCAATTCTCTTTAATTTACAGTACACCGCTACAACTTCATAACAGTTTCAAACAAAATGGTAAAGCTATAACTTTTGCAATTATTAATACGGCATTTGCAGTATCAAATGCCTGCTGGCATTGTGCTGTGCACGGCAGTTTGGTGTTCTTCTTCAGTAAATCCGTCGGCGTGCCACTGCGCTGCTGACATTTAGTCGAAATGTCACAGAGAATCCTTTTAGTCACAAAAGTCGAAACAGCTCCTTTTTCGAGGATGGTTATAGAAATTCTTCGAGATCCTTCGTCTTCAGGTTTCTTCAACCATTTTCCATATTCGAAGATTTCTCGAAGAACTATATATCTGCCTTTGTGATTTTTTTCTTTCGTTTTATTTATAAAGTTTGCTTTTCGCAATCGTTCCAATAGGTCTATCCACAGTACTTGTGTACATTCCAGGAAAGGTTAAAGATCACTACATCATCAAGATAAATGGCTTAATTGTTTAATCCGGCCACAATTCTGTTCACGAGTTTTTGGAATGTGACTGATGCCTTCTTCAATCCAAAGTGCATCACGTTGAATTGATGTAGCCCTGTCGGGGTTACACACACAGAAACTTATTTTGCGACCACTACTGCGACCACTCGGACTCATAACAGCACACAAACCAACAGCCCACTCTCAGACAACAACTCACTAGAACGAAGGACCCGATACCCAACATGAGCAAAACCAATGTAGTATACAAAATCCCATGCAAGGACTGCACAGAACACTACATAGGACAAACAGGGAGACAGCTAACGATCCGTATCTATGAACACCAACTTGCCACGAAACGACACGACCGGCTATCCTTAGTAGCCACACACACAGATGACAAGCAACATAAA
The DNA here is from genome assembly GCF_037043375.1 of Chiloscyllium plagiosum. Lineage (NCBI taxonomy): Eukaryota > Metazoa > Chordata > Chondrichthyes > Orectolobiformes > Hemiscylliidae > Chiloscyllium > Chiloscyllium plagiosum. The sequence goes on from NW_028270183.1 coordinate 44,299,865, forward strand.
TTCGACTGTGACAACACTACCATTATAGGCCAAGCCAAACAGAGAACAGCCAGGGAATTCCTCGAGGCATGGCACTCATCCACAGACTCTATCAACAAACATATCGACCTGGACCCAATATACCGGCCACTACAGCGGACAGCTGGAAATGACAACCGGAAGCGGCAGAGACAGGCCACTATAAATGTCTGAAGAAACAGCACAGAAGCGCTTCACAGGAGGCTCCCAAGCACTGAGGATGTAACCTAGATAGGCGACGAAACGTTTGCAAGACAAATTCCCACCTCGGCGAACAGAACCACAACAACGAGCACCCGAGCTACAAATCTCCCAAACTTTGAAGTGTGGTAGCTGACTGAACACCAAATTCTTAATTTTTCTCTTTACAATTTCCTTCTTGCTGTAACTTGTGATTATGGGATCTTGTACTGACAGTCTGGAGAACGATCAAGGTACGTTCCTTTTATGTCCTCAGTTTTTTGGTTTTATTTTTGTTTTGCGAGCACAAGGAGCATCAGTCCTACCGTGGATCCTTCTAGGTCGTTTCCAGGAACTGACTGCCAATCACTTCCATTGTTACTTCTGCAGTCTTGATTTGATTCTCTAACTTGATCTTAGTTAAGGGAAACGCTAAATTTCTCTCGATCTATTCCACAACTCATCCTCGTTTCAGATAACATGAGAGTGCATTTTCTTTCTTCTCTTAATATGTGAGACTCACCAAATCCCGTTTCTCTTAAAATTATAACGTCCTTCCCTTGTCCCCCTTTTCTTCCAGATCACACTAAAACTACAGTGGTGAAGTCTTTATCAAAGCAAAATTGAGCACTGCAGATGCTGGAAATCAGAGTCTCGATTATAGTGGTGCTGGAAAATCACAGCAGATCAGGCAACATCCGAAGAACAGGAAAATCGGCGTTTCGGGCAAAAGCCCTTCATGAGGAATGATGGCAGGCAGCCTCCGGGGTGGAGAGATAAATTGGCGAGTGCTGTCGGTGGGGAGAAGGTAGCCAAAAGTACAATAGGTGGATGAAGGTGGGGATGAAGGTGACAGCTCAGAGAGGAGGTTGGAGCGGATTGGTTAGGAGGAAGATTTGCAAGTAGGACAGGTCATGACGTTCGTGACGAGCTCGGAGGTTGGAACTGCGTTAACGTGGAGGGAGGGGAAATTACGAAATTGGTGACGTCCACATTGATGCCCTGGTGTTGAAATATTGTGAGGCGGAAGCTCAGGCATTTTCCATCCAGGCATTAGCTGCTGAACGATTGGCAGTGGAGTAGGCCCAGGACCGGCATGTCCTCGGCAGAGCGGGAGAGAGAGTTGAAATGTTCCGACACGGAACAGTAGTTGATTGGTGCAGCTGTCCCGGAGATGTTCCCTAAAGAGCTCTGGGAGAAGGTGTCCAGTCTCCCCCAATGTAGAGGAGACCGCATCGGGAGGAACGCATGCAATAAAATACATTGCTGGATGTGCAGGTAAAACATTGATGGATGTGAAAGGATCCTTTGGGGCCTTGGATGGAGGTGAGGGAGAAGGTTTAGGCGCAGGTTTTGCAATTCCTGCGGTGGCAGGGGATGGTGCCAAAAACGGAGGGTGGGTTGTTGGGGGCGTTGTCATTACCAGGTAGTAACGAGGGTCGGTCTTTGCGGAAAGTGGAAATGGTGGGGAGGGAAAAATATCCCTGATGGTGTGGTCTGTATGGAGGTGCTGTAATGTCGGTGGATGATGCGGTTTATGAGAAGGTTGGTAGGGTGAAAGATAAGGACTGGGAGATTCTGCACTTGTTAGGGTCGGAGGGGTGGGGTTTGAAGGCGGCGGTGCAGGATGCTGATGAGATGCGTTGGAGGGCATCTTCGTGAGGCCGTCTGGTGTGTTCTGTGGTGGAACAGGTCCTCCTGGAAGCAGATACGCTGGAGGCACAGGAATTAGGCATACGGTGTTCCGCAAGGATCTGTTTTGGGACCATTGCTGTTTGTCATTTTTATAAATGACCTGGCAGAGGGGCTAGAAGGTTGGATGAACAAGTTTGCGGATGATACGAAAGTCGGCGGAGTTGTTGACAGTGAGGAAGGATGTGTCAGGTTACAGCAGGATATAGATAAGCTGCAGAGCCGGACAGAAAGGTGGCAAATGGAGTTCAATGTGGGTAAGTGTGAGGTGATTCACTTTGGTAAGAGTAACAAAAAGATGGGGTACTGGGCTAATGGTCGGATACTTGGTAGTGTGGATGAGCAGAGGGATCTTGGTGTCCATGTACACAGATCTCTGAAAGTTGCCACCCAGGTAAGGTGTGCGGTGAAGAAGGCATATGGTGCACTGGCTTTTATTGTTAGAGGAATTGAGTTCCGGAGTCCTGAGATCACGTTGCAGTTGTATAAGACTCTGGTGCGGTCGCATCTGGAGTATTTTGTGCAGTTTTGGTCGCCATACTATTGGAAGGATGTGGCGGCACTGGAACGGGTGCAGAGGAGGTTTGCCAGGATGTTGCCTGGCATGGTTGGAAGATCGTATGAGGAAAGGCTGAGGCACTTGGGGCTGTTTTCATTGGAAAAAAGAAGGTTTAGGAGTGACTTGATAGATGTGTACGAGATGATTAGGGGTTTAGCTCGAGTTTACCATGAGAAGCTTTTTCCACGGATGGAGTCAGCTATTACGAGGGGACATAGCTTTAAATTAAGGGGTGGTAGGTATAAGAATCGGGGTAGATTCTTTACTCAGCGAGTCGTGAGTTCATGGAATGCCCTGCCAGTAGCAGTGGTGGACTTTCCTCTTTATGGGCATTTAAACGGGCATTGGATAGGCATATGGAGGATAGTGGGCTAGCGTAGGTTAGGTGGGCTTGGATTGGCGCAACATCGAGGGCCAAAGGGCCTGTACTGCGCTGTATATTTCTATGTTCTGTGTTCTATGATATAGCTTTTTTGCAAGAGTCTTTGTAGAGATCGGGCACTTACTCAATACTAAGTCGCTACCGAGGCTTTGAACTCCCCTCAGCTCCTCGACTTTTTTGGAATTTCATTATTTCCTATTTGTTTCCAATTTCCTCTAATCTTACTGCCTAAGTTTCGTTTGCCAGATATTTTCTTCCAGTGCCTTTCTAAATAAATGTTACGTGTCCCACCTTAAGACAATGGAAACACCTGAGAACTTCCACTTCGTTTGCAACCCCTTGGGCTTCACACTTTCCCTGTCGCCAGTTATTTCCAGGTGATCACCTTTTCCTTTCTTAGTGAAGCATGACCCCTTCTACCAATTTCTATCTGCAGCAATATGAAATTCCTGTTGGAAGCTAAATTTCACCTTTTGCTCCAATGTATACTATTCTGCCATCTCTGCACTTACTTCTTACTTATTAAACTTCCTGGTGTGACGGTCCTTTATCTTTGACATGTTTAGATTGCCCTTAGAGCTTTCCAGATAAATTCTAAACGACACAAACGTCTACCACGTCTGAAATTTGAATGGTACGTTGTGGCCGTTTTGATTGTACCGAACAGAGAATGCTTCAGATCCAAATTTTTCAAAACTTAAAAAAGATTCGTACAATCAAGGTGCGTGGGCAGCTCTGCAGCTGCGCAGGTTAGTTCAGGGGTAATTTGAATCAGGGTCACAGTTAATGCAGAAAGCTCTCTCAATTGTTCTGCTCTTCTACTTCACAACCGGTAAGCTTCTTGTGTCATGTTTATTCTTTGTGCTCAAGAGTTTGTTTATTAGGATTGTTGCAAGTATTTTCAGAACAGCATAATTAATGTGGGATAGTCTGTGGGGTTTTGGATAGGATAAGTTATCCGGTATTCTATTTTCTATATTTTGTTTCATTCCGTAATTCTGTGGTGGAAACTCATCTGCAGTCAAGACGGCTTTTTCACCACGATATTCTCCCCAGGTACATCCTCTGATAGTGATGTGAACACCTCACCAACTCCACTCACAAGTTTTGTTTGGACATTAAAAACCTACATGGTCACTGACTACTGCATTTGTTTAGCCACTTTTTCAAATGGTATGAAAAATGATTAAATCTAGACAATGCCTTAAAGTACATAAATAGCTTTTTATCAGGCTTTTGAAAACCAGGGGCATGCTCATCCACACTGTGTTCCTTTCTCGGCCTAGCTTTTACTTCTTTTCCTTCTGCTGAAGCCATTGCTTATATTTCAAATGTTTTTAGTCTTAGTTCAGATCTGTTTTATTTCAGCTTATATCTCAAGCTGCTTCATTTGTAATTGATGTTTAGTATCTTTTCAGATCCTGATAGGCTTTCTAGCAAATTTACGTGCTGAGCTCCCGCTTATATTATCTCATATTGCTCACGTTAGCTTCCACTCCAGCTTGTCTCCTAATTCCTTGATCTTATGTACATTTAGTTATACTTACACGTTCACTTCTTCCACCTTCAAAATATCCTTGGTGACTGAGAGAACCATTGCTATCGGAAGCTCAGTTTCCCCAACCAAGTCAACACCAGAAAAAAAAGACACTAACACCTACCAATCCCTGTTTAAATCCCACAAAGAGCTCCGAATCTGTTACGGACCAGGCCCGAACCCTTAAAACATTTTTCAAGCACGTAGTCCAGACCAGAACGTTTCTATTTGTTTTAGATAAATGTATAGTAGATCTTAACGGAATGAATCAGCTGCTCCAACTGCCAAGTTTTAAACAAATATAATTTATTTACAGAATCTCAGTCTGTGATGCTGAAAGATTAGGACAAATGTACATCTGAACACCTATTGTCAGAAAGTGTACTGATAATGGAAATTCATGGTGACACAAAAAGGCCGATGTTGTCAATGCAATAAATTTGAACTCAATTGTGTTTTAATACCTTGACATAATTTAAATGTAATGATTAAATTTGAATTCTTATAAAACAGCAATCAAAACTCAGGTATCCGTTTAAGAGTCAATTGTCACATTTATCTATTTTGAACAAAAACACGTCTCCTAATTTTTCTGTATTCTAGCAGATGTGGCTGTATTTTAAATACAGCAAACATTATCTACCTTAAGGTGGCCTTAGAAGCTTTGACTTCGCAACCTTGGTCTCAGTGGTGGCGTGAAATATGTTGAAAACTTAAGACACGGGTGCAGGTCGAGGCCATTCAACCACTCGTGACTCCAACACAATTGTTACACCAACTTTAAGAATGCTTGGGCATTTGTGGGAAATGGAACAAGTTGTAACAGGATGAAAATATGAGATACAGAAATGATGTTGTCCATGTTTGCGGAGTATCGAGGTGTTGTTAGCAAAAAACTATATCAAAGTCAGAATTTAAAAGTGATTTCAGACACAGTTTATTGACCGAGAACGTTTTGGGGAAACGTGGTTTTTAAACCTAAACACGCGTATTAACCAAGCTGTTTCGCTGATAACAAAATTTATCATCCTTTATGTTTTTAATTATATCAAATTACACAGATCTAGTCATGTAATCAGAATGTCTCACGACTGTAATTCGAGCTATCCCATGACATTTATCTAAGCGCAGTAACTGGTTAATTTGAGTTGGTGGTTTTACGTGACTTCCACTTTTGCCTGCTCCTGCAAGCTTTACCAACCATCAGGACAAAAGCAAAACTTGAACAAATGTTTTAGTAACCACCAGCACAAAATCTTAGTCAACAATTTCAGCATGCTTGAAAAAAATTAGTCAATGATCCCAGAATGCTCTACTTCAGTCAGCGCTGATGGTTAAAGGCCTTGATTAACCATGGACTCCAGAAGACTTACAGTAATTTCCAAAATGTCTCGGTGTCCCCCATCAATGGGCACTCCACAGTTTTAATGACATGAACACTGGCACGAGACAGAGCGCTGGCAGTCAAGTCTTTGCAGCACGATTTAAAGGGAGCTGTGACAGTGCTACAAGCTATAGCGATAACAATGAGTATGATTAAGGCATGCCAACAGTACGAGCCCTAAAAATCGCCTAGTAGCTACCGCAGCGACCCCGGTGGATTAAAATCAAGAAACCATTGCCCTTCCTACAGAATCGTATCTGCCTCAAGACGTGTGGGATCCGCATGTTTAGTTATATTGTCTGTAGCGTTCGCAATGAACGTGCAACAGTTGGAGCCAATATCAGCAAAGGTGACACCCTGGGCCTTTGGCAAATAGGCAAGGGCCATATGGTTCTGCAAAGTGACAGGTGTATCATTTCTGATTTCCCCCTCTCACTATCACTGTTTTGAAGCTAGTTTCTCGATTAATTTTATCTATGTCTCGTCGATTAAACTATGATATTGTGCTCTCCCAAGCCATATTAATCCATTTCCAAGTAGGTCTAAATGTTTAAGGTCCGATCTTCAGTGGATTTTTTTTCTTACAGCACTCAATCATGTTGTTTACCACGGAGGAAGCAATCGGTTTTGCAAAGTATATTTACAATCCAAGAAGGTCACGCATTCTTGACTCCCATATGATCTTATCAAAAGGTCTATGAGATTTTGCTTATCTCCCTATGACTATTCGAAATATCACAATCAGTGGTTTGATCCCAAGTTCTCAAGGAAAGACAAGGACACAAGCATCAAAAAGAGAAATCTATCAGTTCCGTACTCTCACCTAAACTTCCTTTTCACTGAAATGAGTGACCAATTCAATTGCCATTTCATTCCAGTGGTTCATACTTTCTGTATGTCCACCCATCCTTTCCATTTTGATGGTGTCCCTCTGTAGAAATGTTTGTCCCCATTCATTTGACAACAGTCTCTCTCTCTCTCACACACACACACACAAAATCCTTTATTTCGAATATTACAAGTTAGCCAGTTGACTAATTCGCGCAAAGAATCTATCAGAAAGTCCAATTTCTAAGAAGGGCCTTTAATCTGCATTTTTCTAAGTGTCCTCTGGCCCCTATTTCTTAAACGGTTATTCTAAGATTCTTTTCAAGTGCAGGTCGTGGCTCACAAACCTCATTGAGTATTTTGAGAAGGTGACCAAGCATGTAGATGAGGGTAGGGCAGTTGACGTGGTATACATGGATTTCAATAAAACCTTTGAAAAGATTCAATATGGTAGCCTGTTGGGGGAAAATGCAGAGGCAAGGAATTGAAGGTGATTTAGCTGTGTGGATTACAAACTGGCTTTTTGAAAGAAGGCAGCGAGTGGTAGTTGATGGAAAATATTTAGCCTGGAGTCCGGTTACTAGTGGTGTGCCACAAGCATCTGTTTTGGCACCACTGCTGTTTGTCATTATTGTAAATGACTTAGACGCAGGCAAAGGTGGATGGATTGGTAAATTTCCAGATGACACTAAAGTCTGTGGAGTAGTGAACAGCGTGGAAGAATGTTACAGATTGCAGGGGGACTTGGATAATCTGCAAAATTGGGCTGAGAGGTGGCAAATGGAGTTTAATGCAGCTAAATGTGAGGTGATGCGCTTTGGGAAGAATAACAAGAAGGCAGAGTACTGGGTCAGTGGAAGGATTATTGGTATTGTGAGTGTGCAGAGGGATCATGGAGTCCATGTAGATAGGTCCCTGTAAGTTGCCACCCAGCTGGATAGTGCTGTTAAGAAGGCATACGGTGTGTTAGGTTTCATTCGTAGAGGGATTGAATTCAAGAGCCGATATATAATGCTGCAAATATACAAAACGCTGGTGCGGCCATACTTGGGATATTGTGTCCAGTTCTGGTCCCCATATTTCGGGAAGGATGTGGAAACATTGGAAAATGTACAGAGGAGATTTTACCAGGATGTTGCCTGGTCTGGAAGGAAGGTCTTATCAGGAAAGGCTGAGAGACTTGAACCTGTTCTCATTGGCAAGAAGAAGGCTAGGAGGGGATTTGATGGAGACATTAAAAATGAGCAGAGGATAAGATAGGGTCGGCAGTGAAAGTCCTTTTCACAGGATGATAACATCAGAGTGCACGGGGGGCATAACTACAAATTAAGGGATGTCAGAGGCAGGTTCTTTACGCAGAGAGTGGTAAGTGCGTGGAATGCCCTGTCTGCTAATGTAGAGTCTAGATTATAATGGTGCTGGAAAAAAACAGCAGGTTAGGCAGCATCCAAGGAGCAGGAAAATCGACGTTTCTGGCAAAAGCCCTCTTATCTATACTCTGGTTTCCGGCATCTGCAGTCCTTTTTTTTCCCTACCAGCTAATGTAGTCAACTGAGCCACATTAGGAAAATTTAAATAATCCTTAGCTAGCACATGGATTATTTTTTGATAGTGCAGGGGGACGAGCTGAGAATAGTTCACAAGTCGGCGCAACATCGAGGGCCGAATGGCCTGTTAGGCGCTGTATTGTTCTATGCTCCATGTTCTATGTTGACCTCTTTGTGGATTCTGATGGTTAGCCTATAAGGCCAGCTATTGATGCACCAAACTGTACTGGAGAGTTGAGTGGAAACGTGGCAGATGGATTTCAATCCAGACAAATGTGAGGCGATGCAATTAGGCAAGGCTAATTCCACAGCGAATTATACAATGAACGGAAGAGCCTTGGGAAATTTGATGGGCACAGAGATCAGGGAGTACAGGTCCATTGTACACTGAAGGTTGCTGCACAGGTGGATAGAGTGGTCAAGAAGGCATATAGTATTCTTGCCTTCATTGGACGGAGCAATGAGTATACGAGATGGCAAATCATGTTAACATTCTCCAAGACATTGGTTCGGCCGCATTTAGAATATTGTGCATAAATATGGTCGCCGCATTACCAAAAAGATGTGGACGCTTTTGAGATGGTGCAGAGACGTTTTACAAGGATATTGTCTGGTATGGAAGGTGCTAGCTATGAAGAGTAGTTTAGGTTTATTTTCATTTGAAAAAAGGAGATTGAGGGGAGACCTGATTGAGTTTTATAAAATCGTGAAGGGTATAGAAAGGTTGGATAGAGACAAGCTTTTTCCCAAGGTGAAGTATCCAAGAACGAGAGGTCACGCTTTCAAGGTGGAAAGTTTCAAGGGGAGACCCGCGCCAAGTACTTCACATCAAGGGTGGTGGGCGTTTGGCACGCGTTGCCAGCAGATGTGGTGGACGCAGGCACGGTAGATTCATTTAAGATGCGTCTGGATAAATGCATGAATAGGTGGGGAGTAGAGAGATACAGATGCTTAGGAATTGGGCGACAGGTTTAGACAGTACATTTGGATCGGCTCAGCAGTGGAAAGCCGAAGTGCCTGTTCCTGGGCTGTAAATTTTCTTTGTTGTTTGTTTAAAACAAGCCCAGTTTTCTTGGTTCTATCTCCCTGATGTCCTAAGGGAAAACTTCGTTTTTGATACAGGACTTGGGATTGATCCCATCCCCCATTAAGTTTTCCATCGATTTAATGATTGAAGGTATGTCTGTCATGTACTGCTTAGTGAGAGTCTGCCGGGGTGGGGGGGTGGTGCGTTTACCTTCCTGTCTGGTCTTAAAAAAATGATATGTTTTTACACTCGAACTCCACCGATTTCCCAACTGTGTTTGAACCACTGCTGGCATCGTAGTTGTGTTTTCCTTCATGTCGGATCCCCGTCGGGTTCGTTCCTATTGGAGTCCAGCAGTATATAAATGGAAAGTCACCAATTCCCTGTGTCTCGCATTGATTTATCTGGCAGTCTCACGGCAACAACACTGACATCCGAATATCATACCCCAGGTATTTTGTTCCTAGTCTCCATTCCAAATTTAGAGTCCTGCCTTTTGGATGTGGTCAAGTCCTTTTGACAGCACCACAGACTACGTGCTGCAGACAAATACCTCCTTGTCCGATTGTTCTTAACTCAGAAGAAAACGGACGGATATTTTCACATTAATTCGAGACAGATCATCAATTACTGCAGTATAGCGCCAATTCGTGATGGGTAATTACTGTAGTCTAAATTCCCACATTTATTTGGTGTCGTTCTCTGAAGCCGAGGCAATGGCCATTTAACTGATCCAGTGGACAGCACTCTGCTCGCAAAGCCAATTTAGGAGGTAAAAACAATGACTGCAGATGCTGGAAACCAGATTCTGGATTAGTGGTGCTAGAAGAGCACAGCAGTTCAGGCAGCATCCGAGGACAGGCAGAATCGACGTTTTGGGCAAATGCCCTTCATCAGGAATCAGGAATCGCAAAGCCAATTTGTTGTTTGTAAAACTAATACCAAAAACACTAATTTATCAGGGATTTCAGATGTAGTTTATTGAACAAAAGCTTTCGGAATTCGCAACGTGTCTTTTAACCAAAAAGGCGGATCTTGACCAAGCTTTCTCGTCGATTAAAAATTCAACGCATTTGATAACTTTGAATTTGAGGAAAGTATGCAGTTTCGATCACCTGAACAGAATGCCCATCAATGACATCCGAGCTTTCCCTTGATTATCATCCGAGAACAATAACCAGTTAATTCCGGAATGGCTTTACTTTACCACAAATTTCGCCTTCTCCTGCAAACTTTATCAACCAGCAGCAGAAAGTTTTACTGAACTCTCCCTGCATGCTTTGCAGATGCATTCAACGATCCCAGCATATTCTCATTCAGAGCAATGGGCACCGTCTTAGGGTGGTGTGAACTAAAGCATGGCCTTGTGAGGGGCATGTCATGTCTCATAATGCTTTCTGAGTTCTTTAAGGAGATGGCGAGACAGGTCGATGAAGGTCGAGGAGTACATACGTTGTATATGGTCTTCAGCAAGGCTTTTCATAAGGTTCTCCATGCTAGGCTTATTCATAAAGTCAGGAGGTATGGGAAACAGGGAGACGTGGCTGTCTAAATTCAGAATTGGTTGGCTGACAGAAGTCAGAGAGTGGCTGTAGATGGAAAGCATTCTGTTCGGTGGTCAGTCGTGAATGGTGTCCCACAAGGCTTCTGCTCATTGTAGCTTTATAAATTACTTGATGAGGAGGTTAAAGGGTGGGTTCGTAAATTTGCCGATGACACAATGGTTGTACTTGCCGCTAGTATCGAGGGCTATTGCAGGTTGCAGTGCGACATAGACAGGATGCAGATCTTGGCTGAGAAATGGCTGATGGATTGCAAACTGGATAAATGCGAAGTGATGCATTTTGGGACGTCGACCTTGAATGATGAATATAGGATTAAAGACAGGATTCTTGGAAGTGTGTAGGAACTTCGCAATCTTGGTGTTCAAGCTTGGAAAGAATTCTGAGGGATAGGATTTGTGACTATTTGGGAAAGCATAGGGTGATTAAAGGCAGTCACCATGGCTTTGTGAGGGGAAGAACATGCCTCAATCGTATTGAGTTCTTAGAGGAGGTGTCAGGACAGGTCAACGATGGTAGAGCAGTGGATGTGGCGTATATGGACTTCAGCAAGGCATTTGATAAGTTTCCCCATGGTTGGCTCATTCCTAAAGTCAGGAAGTATGGGATACAGGGAGATTTGGCTATCTAGATTCAGAGCTGAAAATGTGTTGCTGGAAAAGCGCAGCAGGTCTGGCAGCATCCAGGGAACAGGAGAATCGACGTTTCGGGCATTAGCCCTTCTTCAGGAATGAGGAAAGTTTGTCCAGCAGGCTAAGATGAAAGGTAGGGAGGAGGGACTTGGGGAAGGGGCGTCGGAAATGCGATAGGTGGAAAGAGGTCAAGGTGAGGGTGATAGGTCAGACTGGGGTGGGGGCGGAGAGGTCAGGAAGAAGATTGCAGGTTAGGAAGGCGGTCCTGAGTTCGAGGGATTTGACTGAGACAAGGTGGGGGAAGGGGAAATGAGGAAACTTGTGAAATCCGAGTTCATCCCTTGTGGTTGGAGGGTTCCTAGGTGGAAGCTAAGGAGCTCTTCCTCCAACCGTCGTGTTGTTGTGGTCTGGCGATGGAGGAGTCCAAAGACCTGCATATCCTTGGTGGAGTGGGAGGGGGAGTTGAAGTGTTGAGCCATAGGGTGGTTGGGTTGGTTGCTCCGGGTGACCCAGAGGTGTTCTCTGAAACGCTCCGTAAGTAGGCGGCCTGTCTCCCCAATATAGAGGAGGCCACATCGTGTGCAGAGGATGCAATAGATGATGTGTGTGGAGGTGCAGGTGAAACTGTGGCGAATATGGAAGTTTCCTTTGGGGCCTTGGAGGGAGGTGAGGGGGAGGTGTGGGCGCAAGTCTTGCACCTCCTGCGGTTGCAGGGGAAGGAGCCGGGAGTGGAGGTTGGGTTGGTGGGAGGTATGGATCTGACGAGGGATTCACGGAGGGAGTGGTTTTTACGGAATGCTGATAGGGGAGGGGAGGGAAATATATCCTTGGTGGTGGGGTCCGTTTGAAGTTGGCGGAAATGACGGCGGATAATGCGCTGCACATGGAGATTGGTGGGGTGGTAGGTGAGGACCAGTGGGGTTCTGTCCTGGTGGGGGTTGGAGAGGCGGGGCTCAAGGGTGGAGGAGCGGGAAGTGGAAGAGATGCGGTGGAGGGCATCGTCGACCACGTCGGGGGGGAAATCCTATCTCGATTCAGAATTGTCTGGCTGACAGAAGGCGGAGAGGGGTTTTGAATGGAAAGTATTCTGCCTGGAGGTCAGTGTTGAGTGGGGTCCCACAGGGCTCTGATCATGGGCCTCTGCTGTTTGTCGTTTTTATAAATAACTTGGATGAGGAGGTTGATGGGTAGGTTAGTAAGTTTGCAGATGACACAAAGGTTGGAGTTGTTGTCAATAGTACAGAGGGCTACTGCAGGCTGCAGCGCGACATAGACAGGATGCAGACCTGGGCTGAGGAATGGCAGATGGAGTTCAACCTGGATGCTTACGAGGTGAAGTATTTTGTAAGTTCGAACTCGAATGCTGAATATAGAGTTAAAGACATGAGTCTTGGCAGTGTGGAGGAACAGAGGGACTTCGGTGTGCAAGTACATAGATCCTTCAAAGTTGCCTGCCAAGCAGATAGGGTTGTTATAAAAGCATATGGTGCTTTGGCTTTCATTAACGGGGGATCGAGTGTCAGAACCGCGAGGTTTTGCTGCAGCTGTACAAGTCTCTGGTGATACAACACTTGGAATATTGTGTCCAGTTCTGGTCGCCCTACTAGAAGAAAGATACAGAGGCTTTGGATAAGGTGAAAAAAGTTTTACCCAGATGCAACCTGAACTGGAGGGTTTGCCTTATGAAAGAAGGTGGAATAAGCTCGGACTTTTCTCTCTGGAGAGAAGGAGGAAGAGAGGAGCCCTGATCGAGGTGTATAAAATAATGAGTGGAATAGATACAGTCAAGAGCCAGAGACTTCTCTCCAGGGCAGGATTGACTGGTACGAGGACTCATAGTTTGAAGATATTAGAGGGAAGGTATAATGGAAACGTCAGAGGTTTGTTCTTTACGGAAAGAGTTTGAATTCATGGAATGCATTGCCAGCTGTGGTGGTGGAAACAGAGTCTTTGGGAGATTTGAGCGACTGTGAGACATGCACTTGGATAGCCGTGAGTTGAAGGGTGCGTCGGTTAGGTTACTATATTTTACATTATGATGAAACCTCGGCACAACATCGTGGGCCAAAGGGCCTGTTCTGTGCGGTACTTTTCTATGTTCTATGTTCTATGTACAGATCGATCAAAGTTGCCACCCAAGTGGATAGGTTTGTTAAGAAAGCCTTTCGTGCTTTGGCTTTCATTAACAGGGAGACCGAGTTCAAAAGCCGCGATATTTTGCTTCAGTTCTACGAGACCACACTTGCAGTTTTGTGTCCAAACCTGGTCGCCCTATATAGGAACTATACGGAGTAGGGGGGGGAGGGGGGCGGCTTATCTTATGAAGAGAGGTTGACTAATCTCGAATTTTCTCTCTTGAGAGAAGGAGGAAGAAAGACCTGATCGAGGTATCCAAGGAAATGAGAGGTTTGCATAGAGTCAATAACCAGAGACCTTTTCCCAGGGCAGGATTGACTGGCACGAGGTGTCATCGTTTTAAGATATTAGCAGGAAACTATGGAGGAGACGTCAGAGTTAAGATCTTTCAGCAGTGAGTTGTGAATGCTTGGAATGGATTGCCAGTGATGGTGGAGGAAGCGCAGTCATTCGAGACATTTAAGCGACTGCTGGACATGCATATGCACATCAGTGAATTGAGGAGTGCGTAGGTCATGTTACTATATTTTTGGTGAGGAATAATCCTCGGCAAAACATCGTAGGCCGACGGATTTGTTTTGTGCTGTACTTATTTATGTTCTATGTTCTGTTTATGAATGAGATAGAAAGAAGTCAATGATAATGTAAAATATTCTATCAAAGAAGACTGAGGAGGTAAATTCACTGAATATATTCCAAAAATCGTCAAGGATTTAAATGAATTCAAGGAAAATGGGGAGCAAGTGCAAATATAATATTGAGAAGGAGGTATGAAAAATTTGAAGAGTGGAAAAGCCTCTGAGGGATTTATGTTTCTTTCTTGCATTATAGTTGATTTGCCTCACGTCTTCACTCCTGTCTTGTGGAATCTCAACATAGCCGTCAGCTCACCAGCACTTTGGGAATCCATTCCCTAGCTCTTACAATATTATCAATGGGAAATCAATTCTTTGACAACATAGAAACTTAAAAATACAACACATTAACGTGCTCTTCTGTCCACGACATTATGCCGAAAACAGTCCGAAATTAAAATTAAAATATTTCCTTCTGTCTGCATTGCTATATATCCCTCAATTTCTGAATTTCATGCAAAGCACCTAACGTATCTGCATGCAACATTACCCCAGTAGTCTGATCCTGAGTCCGAAGGGTCTCTACATTAAATATGCCAATGCCCTCTGCTTTCAACATTCTTCCGCCCATCATACGTGTATTCACCCTAATATTATATATTTGAACTTCCATTAAAAAAACCTCCCTGACTGTCCACGCTTCATGCACAGACCATAAGCTTTCAGGCTTCGACCAAGTCTCCCCTGAATGTCGGCTGCTGCAGAGAAAACAAATCGAAGATTTCGAGCCTCTCCTATTTTTCATACCTTCCAAACTAACCAGCATCGCCCTAAAACTCTTATATACACTCTACAAAGTCTCCACATCCTTCTTGCAACGTGGTCACAGAAGCACCAAACGTTGGCCAGACTCTGGAATAGAAATTCCTTGTTTTTCTGGTTTTCTTTGAATATTCATTGGCTCTGTCACCATGTTTCTCTGATTCAAACACCCTTACTCGTCGAAACATCTTCTCAACATCTCTCCCATCATATCTCCTCAGAACATTGTATGTTTCAATCAGCTGACCCTGATTTCAGTAAACTGTGGTAAATAAGCACAAACTGTTAGATGTTATTAAAAAGAGATCACCTTCAAAATATGAACTATCCAAGTGAATGCATACCTAAGCGTTTTCAAAGTTAGGATATCCTTTCGTGAAAACAGCGACTATAAGTGTACAATGTACCCCAGGCACTACTTCACCAACCACAAATAGATTTGAAACAGGATCTTCCTAATTTTGATCTCCGACATCGACGCAATATCTCTAACGGATCTGGTACATCGAGCGACTGTTGGTCGTGATTGGGTATGCATAAGAGGTTGGTACCGGTACTGCAGATTTCGCCCCAATCATTCAAGCATTTAATTACAAAGTTAAGTATTTTGGGCGTTACACTCGGAAGTGTTGCCAAAGATGTTGAATGTTCATTGCTGGCGGCACTGTTATTTAGATTTATGCTATGCACAGGATTCTGAACAAAGTGAGGAACTAAAATAAACATGCAATACAAGAAGTGTTAATGCACAATATAAATGACAATAACAAGCTTATGAATAAAAGCTACTGACTGGTAAAATGGACAGACTTTTGAAATGACAATGTAATGGAAAATCATGAAAATTGTGCGCAGAATCCAGATCATTCCAACCAAATATATCCTCAAACAGCAACAGCCCTATCACGATTCAATGGCTGCAAGAATGGATTACTCATTTCCCACAGAACCTACTTGGAATGGAAGCAAACCATCCTCGACCCTGAGGAACGACCTCAAAAATCGTTGATATTACTGTGGCAAATGGAATCTTACGCTATATGCTCTAACAGAACTACGTATACTCAAACGTTACAACATTTTTTTCCGAAGAATTATTGCAGGTACGCCAAGCGAACTATCTTGTCAACATCACAACGTAACCCACAACAAATTGATGGAGTGAAATGAGATTGGTGCCAACATCCATTGGACAGCGATTACACTGGAGCTAAGGTATAAGGAAGACATTTTGTGCTTTCAATTTAGAGAGATGGAGTTTAATTTTTCAACATTAATATTGTATCAAGAGTGATAGAGTTAACCTGGATGACAAAGCATAGAGTTTCGTTCGCAACGTTACCAGAAAGTTCAAGAAGAATTTGAATGACAAGGCTCACTGTTATAGTTGATTGTCATGAGTTGGAGATGCCGGTTTTGGACTGGGGTGTAGAAAGTAAAAAAATTACACAGATTATAGTTCAACAGGTTTATTTGAAATCAGTAGCTTTTGGAGCACTCCTCCTTCATCAGGTGATTGTAAGGCGCAAAATTTACAACAGAAATTTACAGTGTGATGTAACTGAAATTACATAATGAAAAAAACCTGGATGGTTTGTTAAATATCTTACCTTTTAGAATGACCATGTTGGTTTCAGTTATTTCAGATGTAAATTGCAAAACATTTTTTTAGATTTACATTCCTAAGTGAACCTTTCAGTTGGTGTCATGTCGGTCAGATAAGGTATTAAAGGTGTTAGCTCCCTGTGACTGCTGTCTGTGCCACAATCGTCACACTTATTCTTTTCTAAAAAACGGATTTATAAAATCTGACATGAATTCATTCAGTGTTTGAGCAAAGTAAAATGTAATTCTACAAGTGAAAATACACTCCACAAACCTATATGTGTATGTGTGCATGTGAGTATGAGTTTGTGGGGCGGAGAATGTGTCGGGGTGTTGTGACTGTCTCTGAGAGGGTGTGTGTATATGTGTGAGTCTGACTTTAAAGGGGTTTAATTCTGTGCAGGGTGTGTGTGGAAGTGTACGCGTGATTGTATGATGCAGGGTATGATTGTGTGTTTGTGTATGTGTGTGACCCCATTGCACTATCCACACTCACAGGCAGACGGACACAGAAAGACACTCTGACGCGCGCGCGTGCATACACACACACGTACACACACTTAGACCCTCTCTCATACACACAGAGAGACTCCCGCACGGATCCTCTCACAAACTTAAACTCCTTTACATTCACACTCACACACAAACACACACTCTCACGGACACTCATGACTCATCCACCCCCATGGCCTCAACACATACGCACTCCCACATGCTCACAAGCATGTATATGTTTGTGGGGTGACTTTGTACTTGCAGGATTACATTTAACTTTCCTCGAAAACATCATTAATCCACGTAAGTTTTTGTAAATCCGTCTTTTTGAAATTAGAATCAGTCTGACCATTTTGACACAGACAGCCTTACAGGGAGCTAACGCCTTCAATACCTTATCTGGGCCGTCATGACACCAATTGTTAAAGTTCACTTGAGAATGTAATTTTTAAAAAAAAGTTTTGCGATTTATATATAAAAGAACTGAAACCAACATGGTCATTCTAAAACATGACATACTTAACAAACAATTCCAGGTCATTTTCAAGACATAATTTCAGATGCATCACACTGTAAAGTTTTGCTATCAATTCGGTGTCTTACATTCTTGTTCTCCACAATCGCTCGAAGAGCTAGTGCTTCCAATTACACCAATTGTTCTATAACCTGGTGTTGTGTGATTTATAACATAGGTGACTGTGCAATTCAAAAATAAAAATGCAGAGATTGCACAGCAAAAATAGTGAAGGAAATAACAAGAAGAATGTCGGAAAATGCTGGTGCATCTCAGCTGTTCTGGCAACATCTTCGAGAAGAAAGCAGAGCTAACATTTGGAGCTTGGTGTCTCTTCACCCGAACAGCTTAATATGTTGAATCAATAAATGAATGTTGATACTTACTGCATACCCCAATTACAACCAAAATCGGAAAGTACAAGTACTGAAAAATGTGAAATGCACAGAGAATAGAATCAGACAATGTTAACCACAAACGATTTCCAGAGACCATGTCAACTAATATCTAAATCTCTCTGCAGTTTTGTCAAAAGTCCAATTATTTGTAGTCAGATTCTGAGGCATTGCTGTAATACTTTGGGAGATGTCCTTGATTTGTGATCTTATTTTGCAACGGTATTATCTCCTGTGCTCAGACTACAGTCCTTCCTCTCCCTCTTTCCTAAAACTGTTGTGCCAGTGATAATGTTTCAGTTGTCCCAGTGGGATACGACAAGAATGCCTTCATAGTCCATAGGAGAACTCTCTTCGGATACAGTTGGACCACGATGACATCCATGCTCTGTTCACCCTTTCCAGGCAATCCAACAAATTTAAATGCATTGTTTTAATAGAATACTCTCTTCCATATTTGCACAAGAGCAAACCAGCTAAGTTTCATTAGATTAAGGCAACGTAGTCGATTTGGCCAATGAATGTGCCTTCCATTCAATAATGTCTACATCAGCATTTCGACACTATTCCCCCTTTCAAGCACTTGAAAGTGATGACGTTTCAAGTGCTAACCCATATACCATTTCTTTTCGAAGCTGAAATATCACATGCTGTGCATTACACTGTGAGTTGCTGTGCAGTTTCACAAATACCATCAACACGTCTCCTGCACTTCCTTATATCGACAATTCTTGACCATCCCTGGAGAAACCTCAAAATGCCAACAGCTCCATTCCCCGTCTGCAGTTTGGACAATACAATCACAACGGTGTATTTTGCCTCCCAGTTCACAATCAGAAGTTGAAACTTGAGGACCCATTGCATAAAGTAATGCAGTGCTGATCTGAGCAATGGAGCCGCTTTTGCAGGCCTATGAGAAGCAGTGGAATAGTCCTTATTCAGGAATTCAACGCAACCCGGGACGAATATGACACAGTCGTCACGGACTTCATAAGCAAGAGTGTACTGGAAAGATTGTGAAATTCGTGATAAAGTACATTCCCTAACGGAGACCACGTATGAATCGAGAAATACATTGCTGTCTGAAGATAAGTTGTGCGGGATTCAATTCAGTAGAACCAGAGCTGTACAAGAAATCCAGACACAACCTCAGTAAAGCCATAACGGACGTCAAGAGACAATACTGGACTTATGTAAGAGACCTAAACTCACCACATAGACGCCTCCCTTCTGTGACATGGCCGACTTGTCACCACAGCCTAAAGAGTGATGCAGGAAAGAATATTGTATAAAATATCGCACTGTCTGATCCGTGATTGCATTTGATCACCCGGTCGATCAGATCTTCAGCGAAATGGTGCCACTACTTTTAGAGTTTCAGATACATCTCTTCCCTCTGTGACCACTGCAGATGCAAATTTGGCCTTCATTACAGTGAGCCAAGGAAATCCAGTCTGATGGACTCACTGGTCATATGCGGACCAGCTAACGTTGGTATTCGATGACGTCTTTAAGTTCTCCTTGCTTCAGTCTGAATTCCCCACTAAGTTTAAGAAGGCCACCATCATCCTGACACATTAGAAATCACAAGCAATCTGCTGCAAAATCTACCGCCCTGTCACTCTGTGATGAAAACATTTCACCTTCCATGAAAGAACTGCATTGAGGTATCGGAAAATGAGTTAACTGCGGTGAAATTCATTTGTGTTTTTGTACATAACGCCGAGTGGATTGAAGGTAGTTATTTAGATTCAGTACCGTGGTTAAGGCAGGAAGGAGATGGTTGAGAGGACGACTCTGAAAAAGGATTACTACTCAAGAAATTTCCCCCCATTTTGTGGAAGGCGGACATACTCCCCGTGACTGCATGGGTTTTCTCTGGTTTCCTCCCACTGTCCACAAATGTGCAGATTAGGTGAATTAGGTTTTAGGTGAATGGTTAAAACTAGGGGAATGGGACTGAGTGGGTTGCTCTTCAGAGGGTCGGTGTGGACTAGTTTCCCCGAAGGGCCTGTTTCCGCACTGTTAGCAATACAATCTTTATGGATAGTGGTAACAAATGATGATCAAGTCCACAGATGTGAAAACCTGTGTTAAGTTATTCAGTTCCTTTCTGTCGTTCTCTTTCCGTTTTGCTTTGACCCTTTCTTTTCTCTTATTTGGTCTCGGCCAAATCACTCA
Source organism: Chiloscyllium plagiosum (assembly GCF_037043375.1). Lineage (NCBI taxonomy): Eukaryota > Metazoa > Chordata > Chondrichthyes > Orectolobiformes > Hemiscylliidae > Chiloscyllium > Chiloscyllium plagiosum. The sequence goes on from NW_028270183.1 coordinate 44,319,936, forward strand.
AAACATTCTTAAGCAGGCAGCCCAGACCCGAAATATGCAATAGGTTTCTGTCCGTGTACAGTGGAAATTACCAGAGTAAGTTAGCGAGATCGACAACCAGGTTCAAAACAGACAAAGATTTATTCACAAAATTAGACAATGAAACACAAATGATTGAACAAAAAAACAAATCCCGACAGAACTCAGCCTATCCAAGCTCGACATAATTAGGCTGTTCTAAATACACACAACAGTCACAATAAACAATCCTCTGAGAAACCAAAATAAATGAATGGAAAACATGCTTACAGGTTGAAATCGGTAGGGCAGAAAAGAGAGAGGCTTTTTCCACAGAGCTCACTGTTGAACTCCAAACGAGTTCTGCACTAAACTAACCGGCTCAGGTGGACTGCTGACAACTTCCCTTTCATTTTACAGGTCACTACTCAAACATACCCATTTTGGCCTGAAGTCTCATCTGTTTACATTTAAACAAAAAGGTCTCTCAATACCCTATAATCTCTACACAAAACCAAACTACTCGGCTATTACACCACTGAGTAAACGAAGGACATGTTATCCTTGAGAAAAAAGATGAGACTAAAAAAAAGGAAACCAGCTTTGATAAACCTCCCCCTTCAAAACAAAATGAATCATCAAGATGAAAAGGTGGCTTCAGTTTGAAAACCTTTCAAAGACCCGGTTAGTAATCCAAACACGCATATACACTACATTAACTGTAAATATACAAACATATACAACCACATGAAATTTCATCTACACCCACCACCAAAAGCCCTCGCATCACCTTCGAGTCTGGATAATGAATCGGCAATCACGTTTTCGCGAACTATCATACGCACAATTATCAAACTGAATCTCTGCAACAGCAACCTGCATCTAAACAGACTGGAACTTATGTCCTTATATTTTTTTTCACAAATATCAAAGGGTTATGATCAGTGTATACGATTGTTTCAGATGCATTGCTGTTAATGTAAACAGTGAAATGTCGCAATGCCAACACCAAGGTTAAAATATCTTCCTCCAATGTTGAATATTGATGGAAGTTCAACTTCCTTGAAAAATACTCAAGGGTCTTTGGTTCACTCGTCATTCTACAGTCAGGACCACAGCACTAACACCCACATCACTGGCATCGATCACCACCTTGAAAGGCTTCATGTAATCCGGTGTGGTTAGTTTTGGGGCAGTGGTTAACACAGTTTTTAAGGCCGTAAAATGTCTTTTGACAGTCTTCTATCCACTGAAAATTGTAGCTTTTTTTAAACAATTTAGTGAGTGCAGCAATCACACTACGAACTTCTGGCACAAGCATTCAGTAAAATCCACTCAGTTCCACGAACTGTTAGTACTGCTTTGTTTTGGTCGACTATGTGGGAAATTCCTCCAAGAGACCCAAATCTGTTATGGACCGGGCCAGACTATTCAAAGCAAAATCTTAAGCAAGCTGCCCCGAATCCAAACCGATTCGGCAAGTGTACAGTGTTAGTTACCCGGAATAGGTTAGCGAACTTAACTAACAGCTTAAGAACAGAAACATATGTATTCACAAAATTACACAATAAAACACAAAGAACAGAATAAAGAACTCATACATAATTCAGTCTAGCAAAACTAGAATTAATAATACGTTTCCGAATGCACCCAGCATTCCCAATAAGCAAACCCCCTAAGAAAATGTAAATAAATGGATCAGTAGCTGATAGGTTGAGTTTTGAATGGCAGAAAAGAGAGAGAGGTTGCTTACACGCAGCTCACTGTTAAACTCACAATTAATTCTAGAGTGAATGAAATGGTTCACCTGGAGAGGTGACCAGATTAGAGTGGTGCTGGTAAAGCACATCGCATTTCGGGAAGGAGCCCTTCATCAGCCCTTCATTCCTGAAGAAGGGGTCCTGTGCAAATCGTCGAGTTTCCTGCTTCTTCGGATGCTGTCTGACCTGCTGTGCTCTTTCACTGCCACCCTAACCTTGACTCTCGTCTTCAGCATCTACAGTCCTTACTTTCGCCTGGAGAGCTGACCACTCCCCTTTCATTATACAGGTCACTTCGAAACATGACTGTTTTGGCCTTAATTCTCATCTGTTTACATATAAACAAAAATACTTCTCAATACCCTTTAATATTTGCAGCAAACCAAATTAATTGGCACTGAAAGCTGTTCTTAAACCTCTGGAAAAAAACAATGACACAATATCCTTGAGAAAAGGAACAGTTTTTCGGGAGCAAAAAAACAGCTTTGCGGGTTGTTTGGCTGCACCCACACCGCAGCAAGAACGTAGCGGTGAGCACGGCTTCTCTTGGATTTTGGTACCTTTGGTAGCAGCAGCAGGCTTGTTCTTCAGTCGTTTGCGACAGATGGTGGCGCCAGCAAAGCAATATCTGCAGTCGCAGCTGGACATGAGGGCTTTCGTGGCAGTGGAGTGAATCGCACCTGGTTGTGGTGCGAGTGTAGGTTCTGTGGTGTCAGCGAAGTATTCCGAGCGGCGAAGGGATGGCACCTGCTGTGGGGTAAATCATATGTTTTTAGTTCTCGTGCACGTTGCAACGACGTTTTGCAAGTTATCCCTTGAAACAAGTTACTGATATGGACTATATCAGAATGAATTTTATTTGGAGCTTTTTACATTTTTACTTTTCTATTTTATTACCATGGAATATAATTTTGAAATATTTGTTTCTTTACTTCTGTTACGATGCGCTTTTCCTAACAATTTGATCTTAAATGACTGTAATGAGTCACCTCTATAGTTAAGGTGGTGCTGTATTGCGATGACTGCAATATTATCACTGGACACATTTGAGTATGTGAGACGCTAAAGTTAAATCAATTCAGTTCTGTTACATTTGAACTTGCAGCTTGTTTAAAGAAAACACACCACTGTAAAATAGCGTGCATGACTTTTAGATTTACAAACACGGAATGCCGCATGTTTCTGCTTATATCATAATGGGAAAGATATTGGGGATCCACTGGATTCAAAAGACTCAGTGATTTGTCGCGAAAATTTATGTTTGGTACCTTGAATGATAATGTGACTCGACATTTTAAATCTGGTTTCCGACCAAAGACGATGCCGAAATTGTTGAGTTCCTCCAACAGTTTCTGTTTATAAATAAATACAAATGATATAGCCTAGATTGCCTCTCTCTGTCCTTTTTTCCAGCTATAATATTCATCATCAGTGAAACTTGCAATATGTCGAACGTCTCTGAGAATCTCTTGTTTTCTTTATGCGCAATCATCAGAATGCTACAGTCTAAAAAATTTGCACAGCTCTCGGTTCTGCAGCAGCTGTTAAAAAACTGACATGCAATCCTCAAACAATATAGATTGTTCTGTCATTCATTGGATTATCCGTAGGAGATCTCGAGATCCCGAGAGAAATATTACATTGAAGATGTGTTTCCAACAGTGATTACATCTTTTGGTTACAGTGATTAAAAAAATCACCGTCTCCAAGTGACTGATCTCCCGCCCTCTATCTCTCCCCACACTTTCCCTGGAGTTCTACAAGGGGTGTACCCTAAACCCCCTTCTATAGACAATCTCGCCAAGATTGTCCTGTGCAAGGCAAATGTGAAACCTGTCAAAAAGTTACAGTAAAATGTATTGTGTTTCGCTCTGTGCATTTGCGTGTGTGTGTGTGTGTGTTTGTGTGTGTGTATGTGCGCTATTTGGAGACTTACCTCACAAAGGCAGAAACAGCAGCAATCATGTCGTTTGTGTTCAGTACGGCTGCCCCGGAGCGGGGGGGGGGGGGGGCGGGTTGGACTGGGGGGCGCAGGAGGGGTGCAGAGATGGACGGGATTCTGAGGTTGGGCATGGTGATGGACGGGGTTGGGGGCTGGGGGAGTGGGGAGAGATGTTGGACGGTGGCGGCGGGGGCGTCGATGCACAGGGTTGGGGGTGGGTCGCGGGCGGTGATGGATGGGGTAGGGAGTGGGGGACATAAGCATTGTGATGGACGGGCTTGGGGCGGAGCAGGAGGGGAACGGTGATGGACATGGTTGGAGGCGGGCAGGGGCGGTGATGGACGTGTTTGGGGGAGTTGGGAGGGGCGTGTGATGGGTGGGGTTGTGGCTGGGGCGGCGGGGGCGTCGATGCACAGGGTTGGGGGCTGGTGGCGGGCGTTGATGTACAGTGTTCAGGACGGGGAGGGGAGGGGGTCGGTGATGGATGGGGATGGGGTTGGGAGGCAATGTTGGACGGGGTTGTGGGAGGGGCGCGGTGTTGCTTCGGGCGCTCGCACGCTGTGTGCTGCTGAACAGGGAGCAGACCTTTAATTCTCATTGCCCCAGATGAAAGGCATTTAATCGATTAACCGAATAATAGATTATCCGAACGAAATAGCGACTGCCCATTTCGCTCGGATAATCGAGTTCTCCTGTATATATTTTCAGGCTATACAAAGTTCAGTTAATTTATGGATAATTTACAAATTGGTCAAAGGATCCAGTGGGATAAAGATCATTTGGAGATATTGGCGTATAAATGTCACATGGAGAGTAATCAAAGTTACAATGAGGTGATTTTTTATTGCAAACGAATCATTAAGTAAAAGTATACAATTAATAGAGGAACACCGAAAAGTATTGCTGTCAGGAGGGATCTTCGGGTTCAACTTAATAATTCCCTGAAAATGTCCACGGTGGTAAAGCAGGTGTATGGCTTGCTTGATTTTCTTGTTTGGGGACTTTAATATCGGAGGCAGGTTTGTCATGTTGCAGCATAATAAGAGTTGTATCGGTCACACATAGAACATTTAGTTCAATGCTGGCCGCTACATTTCTGAAAAGATGAGAGTGCTTTGGAGTGGGTGCAAAAGAGATTTATCAGGTTGCGTATTGGATTGGCGATTGGGGCATTATCGAGAGTCGAGAAAAATTCGGGCATTTCCTCTGAAGCGGCGGAGGCTCAGGCAAGATTTTTTAGAAGGCCATAACATTATGGGATGTTTAGCTGGGGTTGACCGCCTGACTCGCTTTCCCAGAATTGAAATATCTAGTACTGGGACAACCAATTAAAGTGAGCGCAAAATTTCAAACGAGATGTAACGGACCTTTTTATAAGGTTGACACGAATGCGCTGCCAGAGGTAATGATGCAGGTAGAGACTGTTGCGGCATCTAAGGGGCTTAAGGATAAGCAAATCACTATGCAAGGGATCCAGGGATATGCAGCACGGACAAGCAATTGGGATTAGTTTAATTTGGCGTCAGATTCAGAAGATCATCTTGGGCTGAAAGTCCTCTGCTTTCTCTTTAGTTCTATGTTCCATATGGGGTGAAGGTGGGGATTTTGTCAGCTGAGGAAAACAAGAAGGTAAGAAAATTGTGATCTGAATATACCTTGTAAGGTAAGATTGGATAAAGTCCCAAAATGTTCTGCAAGAATATGAATCGAACAGAATGATGAGGGAAATATTAAAGTCTATGCGGGGCCAAGGGCGACTCTGCAAAATAACTCGAAAATATTGGCTGACTAAAAAATCAGTGCTTCTCACATGTCTTCCCTCGAGACAAAAATGTCTACAAAATTTTGGCAAATTGTCCGTGAAGTTTTTGAGCAGATTCATATTAGAAAGAAGGATTATCGATTGTAAATTGTAAATTGAACAAATACCCAGCTCTGCGTGAGTTATATCCCAGGCTATTGCAGGTGATAACAGGAAACTATTGGAATTCTGACAAAAGTTTGAATCCATGTCAGACAACGGAGAAGGTTCCAGAGTTCTGGAGGACAGACAGTCATTTTCCAATTTCCAAAAAAATGGTGGACGTAAACCAGGGAACTACCAGCTAGTGAATCGAACATGAGGGATTCAGAATCTACTGGAGAAAATAGTAAAGGATAAAATTAAATTCCGTTCAAAATCAGAGCATCATCAAATGTGTACAGTGCAGAAGCAGGCCATTCAGCCTATCGAGTCCCACTAAAGCTCTAAAACCTTGCCAACATGTACACAAATCCCAACCTAACCGTGTGAACCGGCATTTCCCGTGCCTAATCAACCTATCCTGCACAATTTAGCATGTCTAATCCACCTAAACTGCTCATACTTGGGTTTAGAGGGATACGTTTCATCAGTAATATTCAGTATGGATATGACAGACGGAGATCATACCCAACAAATCTGGACGAATTTTTGAAGGAGATGACCACGAGTTCTGATGACGTTGATTTGAATTACAGGAAGGTCTGTCATAAAGTAAAAGAAGGTAAAAGCTAATGATGTCAGAGTAAGTTTTGAATATGGATAAAAAAAATTGGTTTCGAAGAAAGAGTCTGATGGAAGCTGCCTGGAGATGTTGTGAGGTGATCTACCGTTAAGATCAATCTGGGCCTTTGACGATGTATTCAAAACATAATTTAAATGAGAATGCGGGAAAGAAGATAATTATGCATTTTTTGGATGATCCAACATTACGGGCGGCACAGTGGCTTGCACTGCTGGCTCGCAGCGCCAAGAGACCCGGTTTCAATTCCCACCTCGGGCGACCCTCTGTTTGGCGTTTGCACATTGGCTGCGTGGGTTTCGTCTGGGTGCTCCGGTTTCCTCCCACAATTCAAGAATGTGCAGGTTAGGTGAATTGGCCATTCTAATTTGCCCGTAGTGTTCGGTGAAGGGGTAAAGGTAGGAGAATGGGTATGGTTGGGTTACGCCTCAGCGGGTCGGTGTGGACTTGTTGGGCCGAAGGGCCTGTTTCCACACTCTAAGTAATCTAATCTAAAAAAGAAATTGGCTGGTTAGTTGAAAGTGACGTGAGGGGTATTAGGTTATATGAAGATATAAATGGATTTGTCTGACATACAAGTCAGCAGCAAATGAAATTTGTCACTGACATATCTGAGATGACATAATTTGGAAGAAGGAATTGGAAGGGGAGTAGTATGGACTGCCTCCCACGAAGGAAAAGGCCATTTGGCCCCACGAGTCATCAGAGAAACGCAGAAGGTAAACCACGCTGAACCATTCATCCCACCAAGCCCTACCGCAATCAGTCCACTTTTACCATGGCTAATCGACATAAATACAACTCCCTCATTGGCAGCCCATCTTCGTCTCTGGACAATATAGAGTAGTTTATGTCCGCCAATTCACTTAAACATTTGGACGTTAAGAGGAAACCATATCACCCAGCTGAAACCCATGCAAACACAATAAGGGAGTGCATAATGCAGTCAAACTGTCACCCATGGCTGTAATTAAATTCACACTCCTCGTTATTGTGTGGCAGCCATAGTATTTACTGAGCTTCCTTGAAATGCAAGATATTAAGAATCTTCAATGAATAGGACAATGTTGGTGTACTTATGCAAATATCCCTGAAGCTGGCAGTAAAGGTGAAAAATAATTAGCAAGGAATATTGAACACTTCTGTTTATTGGACGAAAGTGATACTGGAGATGAGAGTCAAGATTAGAGTGATGCTGGAAAAACACAGCAGGTCAGGCAGCATCTGAGGAGAAGGAAATCAACTTTTTGGGAAGGGCCTTTTGCCCGAAAAGTCGATTTTCCGGTTCCTCGAATGCTGCCTCACTTGCTGTGCGTTTCAAGTACTACTCTAATCTTGATGCTTCCCCTTATTGGTCGTGGCATAGACTGTAAGAACAGGGAGGTCATTTTGGAACTCTGCATGTCATTGAATTACTGTGTGAAGTTCTCGTCTCGAAAATTATTGGGAAGAATGTGGTTGCAGCGTCTGGATGGATGAGAGGTTCACTGAGATATTGTCAGGGATGGAGTATTGCAAACACGAAGAGAGATTACATTATCTCAGGGATTTTTTTGTAATTGAACGTTGAGTAGAGACCGTATAGTGGGGTACACACTGTTGAGAGAAATGCACAGTGTGGGCAGTAAACAATATTCCGATTAAATGAATGCTCAATATCAAGGGAGCAGAATTTGAGGGGATTTGTGGCAAAAAAGAACCTTTGCCCTCGGATCGTGGTCTGAAATGTAGTGCCAGAAATGGTATTTGAGGCGATAATATTTGAACATTGCAAAACAATAGACTTGGATGCGCACGGAAAGTCTCCTAAAATCATTTTTTTTAGAACTGACATTGGTAAAGACAATGATGCATTTTTGTCACGACTCATTGGATGCAGCAAAGTGCCTCGTTTGCACAGTATATATCCATTATTCTGATGCAAAAACTTCCTCATGTGGATTCAGTGACGATAATGTCATTGAATGCCAATGGATGATTTTCTTTCATTGGATATGACCATTGCCGGACATACATGTTGCACAAATGGTAGGTCCCACTTTCCAACACGAATCTTCATTTTGCCCAAATGGGAAATATCATTTATGAAGCTGTTGAAGATTTTTAGGCAAATGATACCACTCTGATGAACTACTGTGGAGATGTTCGGCAAGCATTCAAACTGATATCAAACCCCGAACTTCTTTTTGCCAGTTTTTGTCAGAACCAACAGAGAGACTTCAGTATAAATGTCTTTGATTCCAGTTTTTCTAGAGTTTCTTAATGTAATAAATGCCGCAAAAATGTCATATATGGAATTAATATGGATGGGTGTCATGCTGGTGTCATCTTTCGGAGTGTTCTACATTCTCAAGCTTGGAATGATATTAGTGAATGAAGAGTCAGAAACGAAGATGGGCTGCCAATGAGGGAGTTGTTGCTGAGCAAGTGCTCATTGACGACATCTTTACTCAAACTATTCAGAGCTGAAAAATGTGTTGCTGGAAAAGCGCAGTAGGTCAGGCAACATCCAAGGAACAGGAGAATCGACGTTTCGGGCTTATGCCCGAAACGTCGATTCTCCTGTTCCTTGGATGCTGCCTGAACTGCTGCGCTTTTCCAGCAACACATTTTTCAGCTCTGATCTCCAGCATCTGCAGTCCTCACTTTCTCCTCAGACTATTCATAACCAAGATAAGAGTGATGTGGTGTTGGGTTTGTCATTCTTCAGGATATGCCTGGACCATGTTCCTCTTTGTCGGGTTGATGCCAGCATTGTAGCTATAATTGAAAAAAAAACAGTTGTGCTGCTGGTTTTATATCATAAGTATTTATTATTCTGGCCTGAAATTTTGTCAGGTCTGACAGCTTTACCAATTTCACGTGCATTCAACAATTTCTTGATATCACCTTGAGTGAATTGAAGTGTATGCAAATTGTCGTCCTGTGATGTAACTGCCGAGAACATTGTCCATAAAGAATAATTATTATAAGTGTTACATCAGGATTTCTGTTGAGCTCCCTGCTGTAAACCTCTCTAACTTTTAACAATATCATCAGACGTTTATAATGTTACAATATCATCGATGCTGTTTTTTTTTTCCTGAGATGGAAATTGTTTAGTTCGGTTTCTCTTCTGAGACTGATTATTTATTCTGAGCACTTTAGTAAGCTTTTTTGAACCACCCTCATCACAGTTAGTGTTCAGTCAGTGTTGTTGGCTGGATAAGAAAAGGTGTGACTATTGTTTCTTCCGAGTGCATGAAGAAACCAGATAGACGTTTCCAACAATCCAGATCATCTCATGGCCACCAATAGAGCAGCTTTTGTCTCGAGGCTGCACTCACTATTCTCTTCCTCATTGTTTTGAATTGTTCTGTTACAATTTAGTGAGAACACTTATTCACTAATATAGGAGAAGCCCGCATTTGTTTTCATATAGATTTTGGCCCAAAAATACTTACACAGTCGCATCAGTTAACAAAATCCTCACCAAATAACAAATTAACAAGAGGTTACGTTTATATATCTTCAATAATTCAATCCTTCCTATCTTTCAATTAATTTAATAATTACAGTAAAGGGGAATTTCAATATATTCACAAAATTAGTTCTGAATATAGTTTGTGTTACTGCATAAATGCCAGTGTTTGTACAACAACTCAGAAGCTGAAGCGTCAGTCCCATCTCAAGCACGAACGCCTGCAATGATATGGCATAGTACCCCAAGGAAAACATGCGATACCAAATTGAATACAACATTAACGTTGACCATAAGGTGATGAAATTAGCTGAGACAAGGAAGAGTAAAATTATGGATTTTCTACGACTCTCCATCTCTGGATCGTTACCTCTATGAGAAGCGTTAAGTCTCCTACGAGCTCTGCTTGTCAATAAAATCTTTCTCACAATTATTATATTGAACAAAAGAATCAAGATGAAAGGGAAACATGGTGTTAGAATATGATGTAGAAACTCAATTGCCACCCAGAACATAGAATCTAAAACATTTTCTCTCATGTAACAGAACCAGGGTAAGTTGACCTGCAAATATTTACCTGATAACATGAAATACCAAAAAATGTTCTTCATGCAGCTCAAAGCTGTTACAGTTCCCACAACCATCGTAGCTGTTCTTTCCGTGCAGTATTTACTTTTCAGCTTCGGGCAGCAAATTGCAACAAGTCGATCAAAGGTGAAAGTGACGGTGTACCATACGGAACAGTCAGTGATTGCATAAAGTAGGACAGCATGGATATCACACACAGGGATAGAAATCAAAAAATGAAAATCTTCTCGGTAAACAATTGGAATGTGTCTGAGTATGAGATCGAAGATAATAACCAGTAAGTCCGCAATTGCCATAGACACCAGGTAGAGCGTGACACATTTGGATAGATCACACTTCCCGCGGGACAGGATCACAATTGTCACTGCGTTCACTGTGAGACAGAGTACAAGGACATGCATGAATGTTATCTAGGAATCTGGGAAAAAAAACTTCAAGAGTAAATAACAAAGAACACCACAGTTCCGCATCAGGTTCTTCAGCCTTCCAAACCTACACTGCCATATTTTGCCCTTTCATTCTAAAATTGCTTTGCTTTGAGGACCCATAACTCTCTTTTCCCTTTCCATTCATATCTTCGTCCATATGCTTTTTGAGTGCTGCGATTGTGTCTGCTTCAAGCACTTCGTCTAGCAACATTTCTCAGCAGTCATCACTCTGTGTGTGAAAGTATTGCCTCCTGCATCGCGTCTAAACTTCCCATCTTGCATCTTATAACTGCGTAATTCACCCTCTACACAGGGAAAATGCCTCATATTTTCCACTCTACCAATGCCCTTCACAAATATATGAACTTCTATGCTGCGCCACTCAATCTGCTGCATTCCAGTGATACCAAATCCAGTCTAGCCAATCTTCCTTAATAACTTAAAATGCCCCATACCCGGTAACACCCTCGTTATTAATTTCTACACACTCTTCAAAGCATCCTCAGCATGTGCCAGAACTTTACACAATAGATTAGGTATGTTAAAACATAGATAAAATAACCTTTGCCTTTACTGAGTGCCATAGACAATTGGGTGTGGTAGGAGTGAAGCATATGCAGAATGTGAGGAGTGTAAGAAACCGATGTAATTGCATGTATTTTGCTACGGATATGTGGTGCATGTACAGAGGAGAATCAGCAAAAGTGGATGGTTCAACTTCTAGTAGAGCAGATTAAGAAGATAATTAATTTAGTTTGATAAAGGGTTTCATGAAAACAAAGCTGTTTCAATCGATGCGATGTCATTAACCAGGTGACAGCTCTGCAACACAATTGATAAAAGACGACGGACTGGCTGTACGAATCTCTATTTTAACAACCAATTGATATCCAATGGAATGCGTACTTACGTTATGAGGAAAGATTGTCCTAATAAAGGTTTTCAGATACTGCAGGGAAAAATTCCAATCTTGAAAGAGTCAGTAATTAGATAAGAAAATAGAGTTGATGAAGAAATAGCATAATAACAGGAATTCGGATGATGTAGACTGGGAAATAGACCCGAAAATGTCTCCACACGTATGCAGAAATGAAGTGGATTTTTATTTGTTATTCACACCAAGACGACAACTCACCATGTACATGCTGAAATGTAGGAAGGGAGAGGTTGTTTACTCTGGACTATCTGGTTGTGTACTTAATTGAAAATGGAAGTCTCTGGGTAGTTTAGATAACAAAAATCTGTGTTTCTAAGGCCTCAGCAACATTTGTAGAATAACAAATACGATTTGTGTGTGACGATTCGAATCACATCTGGAATGCAGTTCTTTCAGCTTGTCTTGATATAAAGTAAAAGCTAAGGTCAAGGTTATTTAAATGGCATGTTTTGAAAAGGACTAGTTTCTTCCATGATTGGGTTTACCTAAAATCCACCATTTCAAAGAGGACTCTTAATTGGCATTGTTCAGAATCGAATGCTTGTCAATCTATCCAGAATGTAACCAGCCGCATTACATTATTGCTGTTTCAAGATCTCTGTCGGCAATTCTGGTATCATGAGGTTAAAGAAATATGAAAAAGTGGAACGCCACTTCTATAACAGTTGCTCCAGAAAACAAGTTGCAGAGCACAAGAAAGCTTCATCAGACTCGACGTGACGGATAATGTTTCCTTTTATTCTGTTTAACAGTGCCTAAGTGGTGTGACGTTGAGTTTAGTTCCTGCAACCACTCTCTGTTAACATGGCGGTTTTTTTGAGTCACGATGAAGAGCCGACACTACTGGGAGAACCAAAGGATATTCCATGCAGTTTCTCCATGCTTTCAAAATCCCCAAAATTAAGTGGAATACGCAACGTGAGAAAGACTTGCACGATGTGATGTTTTTAAAATGTGCCCCAGGCGATTTTCTTTGTATATGGGAGCATGCAGGTGGTGCTGCAAGGGAATGGAATGTGCTGCTTTAAGTTTAACAAACAATGGTAGGCAAATCTTAGATATGGAAAGAAAGCCAAAGAACAAATAAAATTTACAACCCAGGTACAGGCCTTTTGGCCAACCAAGCCTGAGCCGTTTCCAAATTTACTTTCTAAACCTGTACCCTAAGTACTAAGCATCTGTATCCCTTTGCTCCCCACCTACTCATGCATCTGTCCAGATGGATCTAAAATGAATCTACAGTGCCTGCCTCTACCACCTCTGCTGGCAACGCGTTCCACATGACCACGACCCTCTTTGTGAAGTACTTGCCGCTTGTATTCCCCCTTAAACTTTCTACCTCTGACCTTGAAACTGTGATCTCTCGTTATTGAATTCTTCATCCTGGGAAAAAGCTTGTCCCTATTCACCTGTCGATATCCTTTTTTAAACCTCAATCAGGTACCCCCTCAATCTCCTATATTCTAATGAAAACAAACCTATCCTACTCAACATCTCTTCATAGCGGGAACATTCCGTACCAGACAACATCTTCGTCAACATTCTCTGCGCTCTCTCAAAAGCGTCCACGCCCTTTGGGAATGTGGCGACGAGAACTGTGCTCAGTATTCTGAATGCGGCCGAACCAATGACTTGCACAATTTCAACATGATTTGCCAGCTGTTATACGCAATACTCCATCCAGTGAAGGGAAGCATACCATATGCTTTCTTGACCGCTCTATTTACCTGTGCAGCAACCTACAGGGTAGAACGGACCTGCACTCTCACATCTTTCTGCCCATCCACGTTTCCCAAGGCTCTTCCATTCATTGTATAATTCGCTCTCGAATTAGTTTTACCTAAATGTATCACCTCACATTTGTATGCATTGAAATCCATCTGCCACTTTCCTGCCCAACTCTCCAGTCTATCCATATCCTCCTGTATTCATTGACAGTCCCTGATACTTTCTGCTACTCCAGAAAACATTTCTGACATCTACAAAGTTACTGATCAGATCAATGGTGCACTCTTCCAGATCATTTACGTACATCACAAGCAACAATGGCTCCAACACTGACCCCTGTGGAACACCACTGGTCACCTTTCTCCACCTTTTAACACCCTTCAACTACTACTCTCCTGTACTTTATCCGCCGAGGTAGAACACCCTGCACACCATGTAACTTCACTTTCTCCATTATTCTACCATTGGGAACCTTATCAAACGCCTTATTAAAGTTCATGTATATAACATCAACAGTCCTTCCTTCATCTATCAACTTGGTCACTTCCTCAAAGAACTCTATTAACATAGTAAGGCACGTTCTCCCCCGCACAAAAACATGTTGCCGATCACTGATCAGCACAATCCTTTCTAAATATATGTACATTCTGTCCCGCAGTACCCTCTTCGGAAACTGTCACACCACCGAAGTCAGGCTCACTGGTCTGTAGTTTCCCGGAATATCCCTACTGTCCCTCTTGGACATTGGGGCAAAATGAGCAACGCCCAGTCCTATTGCACTTCTCCTGTGATTAAGGATGCTACAAAAATATCTGTCAGTGACCCAGCTATTTTCTCTGTCACCTCCCTCAGCAACCTGGGATAGATCCCATCCGGTCCTTGGGATTTGTGCACCTGAGGAACCTCTATCCTACCCAACACATCTTCCCTACTTGGATTATCGTGATCCAGAATAATCAAACATCTTTCTCTAATCTCAAGATTCATCATGTTCCTCTCCTCAGTGAACTTTAGTGCGAAGTAAACAATCAGAATCTCACCCATTCTCTCAGTTTCGACACACAGCCTTCCTCCATTATCCTCTAGTGGACCAATCTTTTCTCTTTTTACCCGCTTGCTTCTTATGTTAGAATGAAATGTTTTGGGATTCTCCTTAATACTGCTCGCTAAAAGTTCTCGTTATATCCCGCTTTATTCCTCCTTTAAGACTTGTCCTACTCTTCCAATATTGCTCGAAGGCCAATTCTGTTCTTTACTGCCGAGATCTTATGTACTTTCCCTTTTCCTCTTGGCTGGTCGTATAATTTATTCCTATTATTCACGGTTCACGAATCTTGCACTTCCAATACTTTGCCTTCAACTGACCTTGACTCTCCTCCACTATCTTTAACCTATCTTTGGAAGCTTCCTACATATCAAATGTGGACTTCCCTTCAAATAGCTGTGACCAATCCACATTTTCGAGCTCCTGCCTAATATTGATATAATTGCCCGTGGCCCAGTTTATACTATTCCCTTAGCTACACTCTCTTCTTTATTAACGAGTATTTAAAAACTTAAAGAATTGTTGTCACTTTTCCAAAAGAAATCCCCCACCGCAACCTCGACTACCTGTTCTGGCTTGTTCCCCAGTACTACGTCCAATGTGGATGCTTCCCTCGTCGGACCATTGACATACTGCTCTAGAAAACTCTCCTGGGCGCATCTTACAAATTCTACCCCACCTAGTCCTCTGACTCTAAGTGTATCCCAGTCAATGTTGGGAAAATTTAAATCTCCCATGGAGAATGAGTTTGTTTGTTGTGACTATTATGCATTTATATTTAAGGCATTAATAGATAAACACAACCATGGATTGGCAAATGAAACACTCTGGTTAGGGGAAGATTGATTTTGCACCATGGCTTTTGCATGAACTCTTCCAAATCCGAAATATCGGAGCTTCTCGTTGAAGCATTCCTGATAATTTTACAACATTTTCAGCCGTGCTAAGAGGATCCAACACTCAAGACAAATTAAAGCTAACATGACTGTGATGCTTTTGCCTCATAGCGAATTGACGATCACAAAATACAGAGGAGCAATACTTGAAAACATTGTTTTGAATGATAATTGAAATTAAAGTGTCCCGCATTTTATGACCACCCATAGAGACATTTGCTTCCCATTTTCTTCAAGAAGATAATTTACATTAGAATGGTACACATTTATCCTCACACAACTTCGTCGATATAGATTGGTGTGCGAATTGTTAGAATAGAAGCAAAGTGGTGGAATGAGGGGGAAATGTGTTAATAATACTGAACGACCGTTGGCTCCTTTTTATCTAGGATTCTCATCCAATTAGAAGTGTTACAGGTATGCCACTTCACTTTCCAGCTTCTTCCGAAATAAGCAGCATTTTTTGTAAGTTCAACAGGATGAGCAAATAAACAGACAACAAAAATCTAACTTCATTGAAAATGTATGGGAATGGAAACATTGAATGGGTGAGGCCACATCTGGGTTTGCACAAAATAATTAAATCAGAAAATAGTTTTTTGGTCAAATGAGATCCTAATGAAGGTGCGTTTGCACAGGATGTCAGTTGAACAGAATTGGAGTGAAATGGTACGAGCAGTCGGGATTTGGAAGATCTTTTCTATTTTCCAAATATGTATTTATTGTAAACGAGTCCTTCTGAGAATTGTGGAGTTTGAACTTCAGAAAGGCAAACGTGGTCTCACAGTTTGACTCTGGTCGCACAAAGAAGCATTGATTCAGGTGGTGAGATGGTGCACCTAGTGTGTGAATCGAGAAATATTCTAAAGGTGGAAGATAGTCTTGTTCAAATTCCGAAATCACCCAGAGCAGCGGAACGGAGCTTCTGTTCAATGTTGAAGAGAATGATTTGGTCTTACCAGCACTGAAATAAGAAGATCTACAAAGGGGAATTTTGAGGGTTAAAAATATATGACTTGAATGCTGGCACTTACTAACAATACTACCAGACGCAACTAAAAGAAGACAGTTAGATAATGAGAGCACGAATACAACTAGCAGTGAATTCTAAAGTTTCAACTGTAAAAGGAATCTCTTTGGGAGCACCAATCGTATCTATAGTGCTGCACTGAAATGCAAGAATAATAATCCAGATAAGTTCGTTTGATGTGTACATATATAAAAAAGAACAATTATCATTACTTACGAGGAACACCAACAATTGCAAGCATAGGATAGTAGAAGTATTGAACAATATGAAGTATATACTGGATCCGCCAAGCTACTGACATCCGATTGTAAAATAAAGAAAGAAAGTAAACAGTCCATGGTAAATCTCTCTTAATTGGGGTTGCATTCCAATATTTTGATCCAAGATTCTCAGCACTTGATGCAAGGTTCCACGCTGGTATTCGCAGAGCCTGGTGCATTGTTGTACCATACCAATCTGTTATTGTGATATGCTGATCCATTTGTTGTTAAATTTCAATGGTGGGTTTTGGATTCAAGAGGATTTTCATAAGATGTCGATGTATTGACACAAAGCTCCTCTTCTGTCAGTCTCAGTCTGTATCTGTATCCACTTATCTCTGTTGGTAACCAAGATATTGGTCCCTCTCATACTGTTGGAAAAAATATGGCAAGGACTCACTTATGTAGGTACAAATCACGCAATCCCCGCTCAATTAATAGAAATACAATCCATGGGGACAGGCATTAATTAGTCAATGAACAAATAGTCATGTTATTCTGCTCAATGCAGTGCAGTCGGAAAGGAATTCATGGGAGGAGCCAATGATTCAATTACAAAAATAGCGAAGGGATGAACTTGAATATTTAAATCTACCATGTATGTGAGATGATGTTATATACCAAAGAATTATTGCAGCTATTAAACCAAATGTAGTATTTGCATAAATTGATGCAGTGCCTTGAAGTTACGTATATGGAGTCACAAAAGTGATGTGGCAAAGTGTATTTCGAAGGATTAATTACAGCAGCTGAAATCAACTGAATAAAGAGACTAGAAATGAATTTGAGATTCACTAAGAAATGAAAACATTAGCTGTGCTCAAAATACTGATGATTTCTGCAATTTTGTGAGCCTGGAGATGAATGTGGAAATCGCGAAGGGTTAAGTGCTGAGGACAGGGATAGAGACAGGAAGTTTTATGGGGTTTGTGTGATCACGATAAGATGAAAGAATTGAAGCTGAAAACAAGCATATAGTTCGTCGTTAAAATTTTAGGTGAGCAAAAACTCAAATTCTAAAATTAAGTTGGACATTTGAGATTTTAACCAGTAAGGCAAACGAGAAGTTTTTGCAACAACTCAGGAAACTTTACTATATTATAACACAATTGGGGCAGCGACCTGACAGGTGTACCACAGCTGTTGCTTTCTGGTTCAGCTTAGGACGCAGGCATAAACTAAGTTGGTTCGTCTCCATTTCCAAAGCCTCGAGGATATTCCACTGCAGTTTGCAAGCAGCGTAACTTCAAACTGTCAGATAGGTATCTTAGTCAGTGAAAGCAGTTCTTTATTAATTCGTTCGAAGCCACAAACTTACAGCCTGGTGAATTTATGCATTACATGATGACTGACCGTGACTACGTGAAATTTATTTCTAGTTTTGCTACATACGCATCTTCAATCTATATTTGAGTCGAAAGTGGAGACATACGCTGATAGAACCTGTATATTGACGTTCTTGAGATCGTGTCTCAGTCCTCAGTCAATTGGCAATGCTGCATTGAATCGAGCATTTACTCATTTTTGACCATTTTCTTCTGCTGAGCTGAATGCTTTTAACAGTTCATTCGCCTGTATGCCTCAAATGCTAAACAAAGGCAGGACATAATGATCCGTATAAATTGTATTAAGGTACAATACAGTAAATAACGACATATATAAAAACTTTATTTGCAGGTTGACTCGTGTATACATATTTTATTTAGTCAATTGTTCTTTATTTCATATACATTTACAAGTCACAGCTGCTATTACATTTTCTTCATGAGGGCTACCAAACTGGGAGTAAACCATCTGTGTCTTATTCAACCTTGAAAATGTAGACCGTGAACGGAATTCTCCCCACATAACAAATGTATCGTTAAACACAGGGTTCTTTTCTAAGCCTGCTTGAAATCCCATGGCATATTCCTTTTTCAAAGGAAGTGGTGTCACATATTGCTAGAGTTCGAAGATTTCCCACCAACAACTATATCGCTTAACACAAAAATTTCTTCTAAGCTTGCTTGAAATTCATGGTAAATTCCTTTCTTCAAAGAAATGGAGTCACGTATTTTTCAAAGTTTACTGGCCACTATGAGTAATACTATGACATCATCTTAATCAGTTTATATGAACTGATTACGTAATGGTAACTGAATCAAATTGATGCAAGAATGTTAGCTTCCGGAGTACAGAAAAGTTGTAAAATACCACTGCTGATAAGAAAAAAGGAAACTCTGTGAGGTTGGGCAATTTTATATGGAGGATTGTGGAGTCCAAGGCAGGCGAGAGATTTATGTATGATTGAATTGTGTCATATACTTTTAAAGATGTTTGATTTTAGTCATATGATGTTATGGCTAATTTGATACAGAATACAGTGCAACTTATTCATGAGTGTGGCCATCTTCTGGTGCCATCTTAAAACGCAAAAAAAAAAGTTTTGACGTGCGATATAAAGGCAGATGAATAAAAATAAAATTGTTCAACTTTACTGTCCACTTCTTGAAGTTCTCCGGTATGAGCCATGATCCTGGTGGAGAGATAGCAGTCCCTTCACCGTACCACTGCAGCTGGGATGGAAATTGCCACAGTTAGAATCCGTCCTGCCGGACCAACGCCCTCGCTGGTATGAGACCTCGCTGGACTCGCCATTGCCACCGTTGCCTGGGTAGTGTTCAGGTCAAAATTCGAGTCTGTTACTGCCTGAATCCGGAATAGAGTGCGAAAAGTATGCCACATGTGACAAGGTTCACGAAAGGAGTTGCGACTAGAAAAGATTGTAAAAACCGCGAAGCGTTTTAAGGCTGGAGGACGTTATCGAGTTCGGGAGTGCTGTATCTATCAGAGATGACTGTGTGGGTGTAAAACTTATCGCGGTTGACTGGGGCTCCAATCATATGGACGGTTCAAATCACGGAGATATTTCTAACTGTGTGTGAACTATTTAACATCAAGGTTTTTCTTTAAACAATGCAATACTGTCAGCTTTGATACTTGGCGTGAATTGTATCATGGACTGCTGAGATGAATCTTGAAGTTATCATATGCAAGAGCAGACGGAGGTGCATTAAAAACTTCAGTCGAGATGTTAAAACAAACTAAATGGGTTCTGAATTGAATACGCTGGGTGGCAACATGAGGTCTGCAAGCTAAGACATGAGTCGCAGCTCTTTACAGGCTAAATCATGAACATGTGTTTGGGAATTGGCTGCATAACACTGAAATAGTTGTAGGAAAAGCGACGAAGTCTTTAATCAAATGTCAAGGAAAGAAACCTGTGCCACTCTTGAATGCAGACAAAATGCCTTGTACTTATCCCAGTTTTTTTCCCTTTGAGCACGTGGTCCTCGATATTTGGAAATGCTTCCCTCAGATCTCAACGGCTGATTCCAGTAATGTGAGCTCTTTTGATTCAACCACAGGGTGACTTCCAGCAGTCCAGTTTGGCGAGTTCCCATCTTGGCAGCTTTGACCCTGTTTGGTGGCCCTCTTTGAAAGCCTTCTTCAGTGACGACGAACAGTTTTTATAATCTAGGATAGTCCCATCTTGTATTGGCTGTCTCAGCCTGACGTGACGGTTTCCCACAGCCGGGGTTTCTAGCCCAGCATTGTCGGATCCTTCTGGCATGGGAGAAAGGGAGCATTGCAGTTTCTGGAAATCAGAGTCGAAGACTCTGGCGATGGAGTAGCACAGCCAGTCAGACAGCATCCACGGAGCAGGACAATCGACGTGTTGGGCACAAGCCGTTGATGAGGAATGAGGGGCTGGAAAAGAAGACCTGAGAGATAACTGGGATGGGGTGGGACTAAGGAGAAGGTAGCTGAAAATGCAATAGTTAAATGAGGTTGGGGTGAAGATGATAGCTCAGAGAGAAGGGTGGAGCGGATGGGGAGGACGAAGGTGGACAAGTAGGACAAGTGAAGAGGGCGAAGCCGCGTTGGAAGTTTGGATTTGGAATTAGTTGGGGAAGGGGAACTAAGGAAACTTGCGAAATCCACACTGATCCTGTTTGGTTGGATTGTCCCAGGTGGTAGATATTCAGAAGTTCTTAAGGTTCAAGTTGAGGAGCAGAGGAGTCCCAACTTTGTTGATGTTGGAGAAGTGAGCTTCAAGGGCGGAGGTGCGAAAGTTGGATGTGATACGTAGGAGACCATCATCGACCACTTGGGACAGGAAATTGTGGTCTTTGAAGAAGGAGGCCATGGTGTGTTCTGTAGTGGAATTGGTCGTCCTGGAAGCAGGTGCGGCAGAGGCAGATGAATTGGAAATATGGATGTCGTTTTTACAGGAGACAAAGTGAGAGGGCATGTAGTCCAGTTAGCTGTGGGAATCTTAGAGTTTGTAGTAAATGTCTGTGTTGAGTCAGTCATCGTAAATGGAAATGGAGAGGTCCTGGAAAGGGAGGGACAGTCCGAGATGGTCAGGTGCAACTGAGGTCGAGGTGGAATGTGTTTATGATGTTGATGAAGTGTTTAAACACCTCGTGGGATAGAGTCAACAATGCAGCGGAGGTAACAGCGGGAGGGCGGGGGGGGGGGTTGTGGGCGGGGGTGGTATCGGTGTTGCTGCAGAAGATAGACTGTTCCACATATTCAACGAAAGGGCAGGCAGAGCTGGGGACCACGCGTGTGTCCATGGCTACGCTGGGGGAAAGGCAATTATGATGCAGTTAGGCAAGATTTAGGAAGCATAGAATGGGGAAGTAAACTGCAGGGGATGGGCACATTAGAAATGTCGCGCTTATTCAACGAAAAGCTCCTGTGTGTCCGAGATAAGTATGGACCTGTCAGGCAGGGAGGAAGCTGTAGAGCGCGGGAGACCTGGTTTACGAAGGAAGTGGAATCTCTGGTCAAGAGGAAGAAGAAGGCTTATGCTAGCATGAGATATGAAGGCTTAGTTATGGTACTTGAGGGTTACCAGGTAGTCAGGAAAGACATATAGAGAGAGCTCAGAAGAGCCAGGAGGAAACATGAGAATTTGTTGGCGGATAGATTCAGCGAAAACCCTAAGGCTTTCTATCGGTATTTAAGGAATTAAAGAATGACGAGAGTAAGATTAGGGCCAATCATTTGAGTGGGAGCAGCGGCCGAGTTGAGGTGAACCCGGGAGACTACAGCTAAGGTAAGAGTTTTTTTCAAAATTACTTACCTGTAGCGGGCATCGGTGTTTTGTTTTCTCTCTCCTTCACAGAAAGAGCGGGAGCAGCAGAGGAAGTGACGGCAAGCAGAGGGGCAGCCGAGACCCGGAAGCAGTTAGTGTAAGCTTAGCTGGGTTAGTTTTTTCCCCCTTTAAAAGCGTGAAGGAGAGGAACCCGAGGCACTACACGGGTAGTGCCTCCCACCCGCCCTCCTCCTCTAACCTAATAATAACATCTGTTGTGGCAAGCAGGTAAGTGCTGAATTTTGCTTGTATTATTTAGACACAGTTTTTGTTTAAACAGTTAGCTTTAGAGGGATGGCAGTGAAGGCAGTGCAATGTTCCTCCTGCAACATGTATGAGGTGAGGGATGCCATCGACATCCCTGCCGATTACACTTGCAGGAAGTGCACCCATCTCCAGCTCCTCCAAGACCGTGTTAGGGAACTGGAGCTGGAGTTGGATGAACTTCGGATCATTCGGGAGGCAGAGGGGGTCATAGATCAGAGTTATAGGGAAGTAGTAACTCCAAAGATGGCAGATAGATGGGTTACAGTGAGGGGGACTGGGAGGAAGCAGCCAGTGCAGGGACCTCCTGCGGCCATTCCCCTCAAGAACAAGTATACCGTTTTGGATACTTGTGGGGGGGATGACTTACCAGGGGTAAGTAACGGGGCTCAGGTCTCTGGCACGGAGCCTGTCCCCGTTACTCAGAAGGGAAGGGTGAAGAAGAGCAGAGCAGTAGTAATTGGGGACTCGATAGTTCGTGGCACAGATAGGCGGTTTTGTGGGAACGAGAGAGACTCACGTTTGGTATGTTGCCTCCCAGGTGCAAGGGTACGTGATGTCTCTGATCGTGTTTTCCGGGTCCTGGAGGGGGAGGGGGAGCAACCCGAAGTCGTGGTCCACATTGGCACCAACGACATAGGTAGGAGGAGTGCTGAGGATGTTAGACAGGCTTTCAGGGAGCTAGGTTGGAAGCTTGGAGTTAGAACAAACAGAGTTGTTGTCTCTGGTTTGTTACCCGTGCCACGTGATAGAGATTCGAGGAATAGGGAGAGAGAACAATTAAATGCGTGGCTTCAGGGATGGTGCAGGAGGGAGGGGTTCCAGTTTTTGGATAACTGGGGTTCTTTCTGGGGACGGTGGGACCTCTATAAACAGGATGGTCTACACCTGAACCTGAGGGGAACCAGTATCCTTGGGGGGAGGTTTGCTAGTGCTCTTGGGGGGGGTTTAAACTAACTCGGCAGGGGCATGGGAACCCAGATTGTAGCTTCAGGGTGCAGGGCCTGGAGTGTAGGGAGGTGAGGAACATGGCATCAATTTCCAAGGAGGGTGCCTGTAAACAGGGAAGTTGTTTGAAGTGTGTATACTTCAATGCAAGAAGTATACGAAATAAGGTAGGTGAACTTGCAGCGTGGGTTGGTACCTGGGACTTCGATGTTGTGGCTATTACGGAGACATGGCTAGAACAGGGACAGGATTGGCTGTTGCAGGTTCCGGGATTTAAATGTTTTAGTAGGTTTAGAGGTGGGGGTAAAAGAGGGGGAGGTGTGGCATTGCTTGTCAAAGATAGTATTACAGCGGTGGAAAGGACGATGGATGAGGACTTGCCATCTGAGGTAGTTTGGGCTGAGGTTAGGAATAGGAAAGGTGAGGTCACCCTGTTAGGAGTCTTTTACAGGCCTCCTAATAGTCCTAGAATCATTGAAGAAAGGATTGGGAAGGTGATTCAGGAGATGAGTGACAGTAATAGGGTGGTTGTTATGGGGGACTTTAACTTTCCTGATATTGATTGGGAAAGCTATAGCTCAAGTTCGTTAGATGGGTCAGTGTTTGTTCAATGTGTGCAGGAGAGTTTCCTGACACAATATGTAGACAGGCCAACAAGAGGTGAGGCCATACTGGATTTGGTTCTGGGTAACGAACCAGGCCAGGTGTTAGAATTAGAGGTAGGTGAGCACTTTGGGGATAGTGACCATAATTCGGTGATTTTTACACTCGTGATGGAGAGGGATAAGTGTGTACTACAGGGCAAGAATTATAGCTGGGGTAAGGGAAATTATGATGCGGTGAGGCATGACTTAGGATGTGTGGCTTGGAAAAGTAGACTCCAAGGCAAGAGTGTAAATGATATGTGGAACTTGTTCAAGGGGCAACTATTGAGTGTCCTTGATGATTATGTACCTGTCAGGCAGGTAGGAAAGGGTCGTGCGAGGGAGCCGTGGTTTAATAAGGAATTGGAATCCCTTGTTAAATGGAAGAGGGCGGCCTATCTCAAGATGAGACGTGAAGGTTCAATTGGGGCGATAGAGAGTTATAGGGTAGCCAGGAAGGACCTGAAGAGAGAGCTAAAAGCAGCAAGGAGGGGACACTAAAGGTCCTTAGTAGATAGGATTAGGGAAAACCCTAAGGCTTTCTATAGGTATGTTAGGAATAAAAGAATGACTAGGGTAGGAATAGGTCCAGTCAAGGATAGTAGGGGGAAGTTGCGTGTGGAGGCGGAAGAGATTGGGGAGACACTGAATGAATACTTTTCTTCAGTATTCACTCAGGAACAGGGCATTGTTGTCGATGAGAATACTGAGGCACAAATAAGTAGAATGGATGGCTTTGAGGTATGTAGAGAAGAGGTGTTGGAAATCCTGGAAAAGGTGAAAATAGATAAGTCCCCTGGGCCTGATGGCATTTATCCTAGGATTCTCTGGGAAGCAAGGGAGGAGATTGCAGAGCCATTGGCCTTGATTTTTATGTCCTCTTTGTCTACAGGAGTAGTCCCAGAAGACTGGAGGATAGCAAATGTGGTTCCCTTGTTCAAAAAGGGGAGTAGGGATAGCCCTAGTAACTATAGGCCGGTGAGTCTCACTTCTGTTGTGGGCAAAGTCTTAGAGAGAATTGTAAGGGATAGGATTTATGCACATCTAGATAGGAATAATGTGATCAAGGATAGTCAGCATGGTTTTGTGAAGGGCAAGTCGTGCCTCACAAACCTTATTGAATTCTTTGAAAAGGTGACGAAGGAGGTTGATGAGGGGAAAGCGGTAGATGTGGTATATATGGATTTTAGTAAGGCGTTCGATAAGGTTCCCCATGGTAGGCTACTGCAGAAAATACGGAGATATGGCATTGAGGGTGAGTTGGAGGTTTGGATTAGGAATTGGCTGGATGGAAGAAGACAGAGGGTAGTAGTTGATGGCAAAGTTTCTTCATGGAGTGCCGTCACTAGCGGTGTTCCGCAAGGATCTGTTTTGGGACCATTGCTGTTTGTCATTTTTATAAATGACCTGGAAGAGGGGTTAGAAGGTTGGGTGAGCAAGTTTGCGGATGACACGAAAGTCGGAGGAGTTGTTGACAGTGAGGAAGCATGTGGCAGGTTACAGCAGGATATAGAGAAGCTGCAGAGCTGGGCAGAAAGGTGGCAGATGGAATTCAATGTAGCTAAGTGCGAGGTGATTCACTTTGGGAAGAATAACAAAAAGATGGGGTACTGGGCTAATGGTCGGATACTTGGTAGTGTGGATGAGCAGAGGGATCTTGGTGTCTATGTACACAGATCTCTGAAAGTTGCCACCCAGGTAAATAGTGCGGTGAGGAAGGCATATGGCGTACTGGCTTTTATTGGTAGAGGAATTGAGTTCTGGAGTCCTGAGGTCATGATGCAGTTGTATAAGACTCTGGTACGGCCGCATCTGGAATATTGTGTGCAGTTTTGGTCGCCATACTATAGGAAGGATGTGGAGGCATTGGAACGGGTGCAGAGGAGGTTTACCAGGATGTTGCCTGGTATGAAAGGAAAATCGTATGAGGAAAGACTGAGGCACTTGGGGCTGTTTTCACTAGAGAAAAGAAGGTTTAGGGGTGACTTGATTGAGGTGTACAAGATGATTAGGGGGTTAGATAGGGTCGACAGTATGAACCTTTTCCCGCGTATTGAGTCGGGTATTACAAGGGGGCATAGCTTTAAATTAAGGGGGGGTAGATATAGGACTGATGTTAGGGGTAGGTTCTTCACTCAGCGAGTCGTTAGTTCATGGAATGCCCTGCCAGTAACAGTGGTGGACTCTCCCTCTTTATGGGCATTTAAGAGGGCATTGGATAGGTATATGGAGGATAGTGGGTTAGTGTAGTTTAGGTGGGCTTGGATCGGCGCAACATCGAGGGCCCAAGGGCCTGTACTGCGCTGTATTCTTCTATGTTCTATGTTCTATGTTCTAGAAGTTGGAAGTTGTGTGTGGAGTCAGAGGAGATAGGAGAAGACCTAAATGAATATTTTTCGACAGTATTCACCCTAGAAAACGACAATGTTGTCGAGGAGAATACTGAGATACAGGATACTAGACTTGGTGGGATTGAGGTTCACAAGGAAGAGGTATGAGAAATCCTGCGGAGTGTGAAAATAGATAAATCTCCTGGGCCGGATGTGATTTATCCTAGTATCCTCTGGGCAGCCAGGGAGGAAATTGCTGAGCCTTTGGCATTGATCTTTAAATCGTTACTCTCTACAGGAATAATGCCAGAAGACTGGAGGATATCAAATGTGGTTCCTCTGTTCAAGAAGTAGAGTAGAGAGAACCCTGATAATTATAGACTAGTAAGCCTTACTTCAGTTGTAGGTAAGGTGTTGGAAAAGGTTATAATGAGATATGATTTATAATCATGTAGGAAAGTATAATTTGAATAGGGATAGTCAGCACGGTTTTATGAAGGGCACGTATTAAGGGCACGTATTACCTCACAAACACTATCGAGTTCTTTGAGAAGGTGACCAAACAGGTAGATGAGTGTAAACCGGTTGATTTGGTGTATATGGATTTCAGCAAGGCGTTCGATAAGGTTCCCCACAGTAAGCAATTGTACAAAATGCAGAGGAATGGGATTGTGGGAGATATAACGGTTTGGATCAGTAATTGGCTTGCTGAAAGAAGACAGAGGGTGGTGGTTAATGGGAACTGTTCATCCTGGAGACCAGTTATTAGTGGTGTACCGCAAGGGTCGGTGTTGGGTCCAATGCTGTTCGTCATTTTTATAAATGACTTGGATGAGGGCGTGGAAGGGTGCGTTAGTAAATATGCAGAAGACGCTAATGTCGGTGGAGTTGTGAATAGTGTCGAAGGTTACAGAGATACACAGATAAGCTGTAAAGCAGGGGCTGAGAGGTGGCAAATGGAGTTTAGTGCGGACAAGTGTGAGGTGATTCACTTTGGTTGGAGTAACCGGAATGCAAAGTACTGGGCGAATGGTAGGATTCTTGGTAGTGTAGATGAGCAGAGAGATCTCGGTGTCCATGTACACAGATCCTTGAACGTTCCCACGCAGGTTGACAGGGTTGTTAAGAAAGCAGACAGTGATTCAGCTTTTTTTAATAGAGGGATCGAATTCTGGAACCATGAGGTCATGCTACAGCTGTACAAAACTCTGGTGCGGCCGCACTTGGAGTATTGTGTACAGTTCTGGTCACTGCATTATAAGAAGGATGTGGAAGCATTGGAAAGGGCACAGAGGAGATTTACTAGGATGTTGCCTCGTATGGAGGGGAGATCTTACCAGGAAATGCTGAGGGACTTGAGGCTGTTTTCGTTGGAGAGAAGAAGGTTGAGAGATGACTTAATAGTGACACATAAGATAATCAGGGGTCAGATAGGGTGGTCA
Source organism: Chiloscyllium plagiosum (assembly GCF_037043375.1). Taxonomy (NCBI): domain Eukaryota; kingdom Metazoa; phylum Chordata; class Chondrichthyes; order Orectolobiformes; family Hemiscylliidae; genus Chiloscyllium; species Chiloscyllium plagiosum. The sequence goes on from NW_028270183.1 coordinate 44,347,324, forward strand.
GGGAGAACCTTTTTCCAAATATGGTGATGGCGAGCACGAGGGGGGCATAGTTTTTTTTTGAGGGATGATATATATAGGAAAGATGTCAGAGGTAGTTTCTTTGCTCAGAGAGTAGTAAGGATATGGAATCCTTTGCCTGCAACGGTAATAGATTCACAAACGGAAAGTGCATTTAAGTCGTCATTGGACAAACATATGGACGTACATGGTATGGTGTAGGTTAGATGGGCTTCAGATTGGGAAGGTGGTCGGCGCGACATCGAGGGCCGAAGGGCCTGTACTGCGCTGCAGTGTTCTATGTTCTATTGAGGTTGAGGACCAGTTATGCCAAGCAAATGGAAGCGTATTGGTGGGGACGACTGGAGAGGAAGAGATGGAAGTCATGGAAGCCTTGGTCGGGAAGGAAAGATGTGTGCAGAGACAGGATATCCATGGTGAAGATGACTTGTTGGAAACCGGCGAAATGAATGTCAAGGAGGAGGTGGAGGTCGTTGAGGTGTCTTGACTATAGGTGAGGAGATCTTGGACCGTGTGGATTGGACATTATCAAGGTATGTGGAGATGATTTCAGTGGGCCAGGATCATTCTGAGACAATCGGTCGAACTGGGCAGGGAATTTTGTCAATTTTGAGGAGGCAGTGTGTAGGAGTTCCCATTGGCTGATGAGGTGGGTTTATGCTCTGAGAGTTTGGTGATGGGATGGGACGCCATGGTCAATGAGGCAAAGGAAGAAATGCCTGTGAGTTGACACCTGGCTTCAGCAGTGCAAATTTCGTTGCGCCAACGACCATTGCAAACGCCAGTCTCCCCCTCACCCAACCCTTTGGCTGCTGGTTTCACTGTGAGTTTGGGTTTCGAGCGGAGCATGTGGACGACTGAGCTTTGCAAGGGTGACAGATTGGATTGTGTAAGGGGTGTCGACAGGTGAGGTGGTCGATTTCCCGTCGTCCATTGGAAATAAAGAGATCAAGGACTGGTAACAGGCCAGCACGAGGTTCCAAGTGGTTGGGGGATGTTGGAGGCGAGAGAAGGGATCCTCGGAGGGTGGACCAGAGTCCTGTTGGAATAAAAAGAGCAGAAGCAAAGGCATCAGAAATATTCAATGCTATGGTAAGTGTTGAATTCAATTTGTTACAAAACGTTAAGTTATCTCGAGAAGGTGACTTCAAAGATCTTTAGGATTCGCATATAAATGAACCAAAGCCTACATTAGAAAAGATGAAAGACGCAACAATCCAGGTTTGTTCAATATATCTCTGTATAAAACTGCAATTCTTTGGTATAAATTCTTTGTCTTATAATCATATGCTGCGCAATAACCCATGAAGTAGCAACACTCCGAAAGCTAATGCTTCCAAATACAACTGTTGGATTAGAACCTGGTGTTTTGTGATGTTTAACTTAATCAAGATTTGAAGTCACTGACAAGAGATGGCCAGGATGAAAGAATGTCCAGAAGGGTAGGTACAAATCAAAACCGGGAGCACGTCCGACAATTCATTTGCTTATCTCAGATTTAAAATCAGCAATTGAGGTGTGGAAGACAGTTCTACACCTCTCCATACTTTTCGTTTCAAATTGTTTCATAACATCTCTCCTGAACGGACTGAACATCATTTTCACATTCATTGCTGAAGCTCCACCCAATGGCATCAGTTTACTTTTATCACCCGCTTGTATCTTGTTAATATTTTGTCTGGCTTCATTCAGATTATTTTTTAACTTTGGAAATTCTAGTGAAAACAGGCCTCATTATAACCGATAGAGAAGTGCCTAAGCAGGACTGATAGCATCCGTGGGAGAGAAAACAGAGTTAATATTTCTCGATCAGTGACCCTTCTTCTGAAGTAACGCACCTGATCTCTCCTTATACATTCAAACTTTATGAAACCGGAACAGATGATGGAACTCTGAGATCAGAAAGTACTGCACCAGCAGTGAAGTTGGGAGTTTCTGTCAGTGGATAATTGCACGGAGAATGCTGCTCAGTGAGTTTTTATTTCGGTTTCGGTGTCTGGATGAGGCTGACCAGTCAGTGAGCTGGAGACATTTCTGTTCAAATGCGAAAAAGAGAGAGGATAGTAGCAGCAGATTAAAACAGATTCAATTGTCATAATGCCATATCAGAATCGCAAATAAAACGAATGATTGTGTCGGACATCTTTTTCACATGTATTTTTCGGTGAGAGGCAGCCCAAAGCTCCTTAATTGAAAAAACATTCACAGAGACGTTGTCTTATACCATGTGGAAGATCTTTGGGGAGATCGAGTTTGCAGCTCAGCTTTGTTGCTTTTTGTTGTCAAATTTCTGCCATGAACAAATCAATTCTAAGAACAAGATTAATCTCAACCCTGAAGGAGCATTTCTGCCCATACATCATAACGAACTAACAAAAGCAGAATCTGGAATCTAAAAGAAACAACGCTGTTCACTCAAACCCCATGAGCCCCAACCTGAGATCATATATTATTTCACTCGATGTTGCATCGAGACAGTTTATTCCAAGTGTCAAAAAATACCTCAGAACTGTCATTCTTTCCGCTAGTGTGGTGTATGCCCTGTTTAAACAAGAACATTTCACTCACTGATTGAAATTTAAATCTTCCCATACATTGAACGTGTTCATTCTGCCAAGGCCGTTATTTATTCCCCTTCCACAATTGCACAGGATCTGGAGTCACATGAAGGACCAAGTGAGAAGAACATACTGCCTTTTCTGATAGAAATGCCGTCATTGAACAAGATAGGCTTCCAAAACTTCAGACGTCTTTGACCTCTATTATTATCACTATTCATTCTGACCCATGACTGTGTATGACCTTACATAAATGTTTGAGATGTTTGGCCCTTCTCCTGTTGCTTTAAAAAGTGTTTACAAATTTATACAAATCTTCAATAAAAGTTAACAGTGATGAATGAATAATGATGTATAATCATTACAAAAGCAGATCCGACTCTGTTGAAATCGCCTGAATGCGGCTATGTATTTCTCAATTTGTAGTTACTGCTCCTTGGGTTTGATACATGGCAACGAATTCACATTTTGAAAAGCTCAAGGTAGCTGCTCGCTGCCTGACATAATACATGGTAGTTTGAAAGAGTTAGTTTATGTATTGTTACACATTCAGCTCAGCCATTATGTATTGCGCATTCCTATTTGTCGTTTAACTGAAAAACTTGTTAGACAATTTCAGGAAGCAGTTAAGAAGCAATTGCTTTACTGTCTCGAGGCACATATAGGTCAGGCAAGGTGGGGACAGCCTTTTGCCTCATTCCTAAAGAGTAATAGTGGATCAGATGTATTTTTTGAACAATTGATATTTAGTTAGATGGTCACTATGAAGCCACCAGGAGAAGGTAAGGCTGGTAGATGCTGGAGCTCAGAGTCGAGCGTGTAGTCCTGCGAAAGCACAGCAGATCAGATAGCATTCGACGAGCAGGAGAATTGATCTTTCGTGCATAAACCCTTGAGCAGTTTCAGACGTTTCTTTACAATGCTAGGGAACATCAGTTAGCCTTCGGATGAACGCTTGGTGGTATGGACCGCATTCTATTTATGTGCAATGTTTCCTTGCGTTGGTGAAGTCATTTTCTGCGCTGAAGTCATTTCTGTTCTTTTTCTCAGGGGGTGGTACATGCGTTTTTTGATGGAGTTCCGGTTGGAATGTCATGCTGCGAGGAATTGTCGTGCGTGTCTCTTTTTGGCTTGTCCTTCGGTGCGTGATTGTCCCTGGCAAAGTGGTGCCATTCCTCATCTGTATGTCAAGATGTTAGTAAAAGTAGGTCATGCCTTTTATGTGAATAGTTGTTGGCCATGTATCCTGGTGGCTAATTTGCTACTTGTTTGTCCAAGGTAGAGTTTCTTACAGTCCTTGTGAGGTATTTGGTAAATGACTTTAGGTGTGTATGTTGCGTCTGTAGGTTTTTTGAAGTGCGTTAGCTGCTGATTAGTGCCTTGGTGATTTTGTGAGATGTGAGTTGAAAAATGTGATTTTGGAAAAACACAGGCCTGGCAGCATCCGAGGAACAGGAGCAGAGCTTATGCCCTAAACGTCGATTCTCCTCGGATGCTGCCTGGCCTGCTGTGTTTTTCCAGCATCACATTTTTCATCTCTGGTCTCCAGCATCTGCAGTCCTCAATTTCTCCTACCTAACTTTGTGAGATACAATGATGCCCAAGCGTTCTGAATAGTCTGGCACTCCTTTCTGAGATTTATCCTTACATTCAGATAAGGAAGGAGCCCATTTCGACTGGTACAACTCATGCATCCTACGACAGGCCAAACAGAGGCAGGGACGAGAATTCCTCGAAGCACGGCATACAAACAGGAACTCTATCAACAAACACATTTACTTGGATCCCATTTATCATACAAAAATAACGGGAAATGGCATAACCACAGGAAAGGAAATCACCACAGAAAATGAAGTCAACAACCCAAGGAAACCTAAACAGGTAAATAGAATGTGGGCCATCCCATCAGCGCTTATTCTGAAGGCTCAGTGATGATGTTTCCTCGTACGCTGATGAAAAGTCTGAAAATGAACCTGCCCACTCAGTGACCAAACCTACATCAAAAACAGAATATGTTTCCCAGATTGCCGAATGTAGATTGTACAACAACATACACTATCCAAAAATCGTAAAGGTTATGCCATCTCGATGATGCTATTCAAGATAACTGCAATAATCTCCAGAAGCACCCCCTGGCAAAAGAGGAAAAACCAAGCACAAGGTTCTTACAGTAAAGACAGAAATGGCGGAGAGATTCACAATGGAACACCTTCTCTGATGTACCGGTTTATTTGACAGCAGCCTCAAAACTGACTGACAGGTTCCTCTGAACAGCTAGCCTGCTAAAACCCAACCCAAACCAACCCTAACCAGAAACATGCTGCATTTGGAGACCGGTCCACTCTCTTTTATTGCACAAGGGCTTGATTTTAACTTCTTAACTCCTTAACTCTTACCTTCTCCAGTCCCTACATCCCTCCCTCTGGAAATCATTGTGAACATGATATGCGTCTTATCTCTGTAACCCACTCCAGCAGCTATATCCATCTCTCTATATGGAACTAACTCTAACATCTGCATCACTCTTTTTGCCTGGAATATCATCCATTCACTACACCTCCCCATATCTCCATCACCAGCTCAAGCCCAATTCACCTTCATGATCGCTGTCATCTCCTCCAGCTCTGGCACACCGTTCTATCTCTGTAATCGATCACACACAGACAATTTCGTAACACGTACAGAAAGATTTCTACTTTTAATGTTTGTATCACAAAGCTCATGTCTCTTTTTGTAGTCTCAATGTGAAGAATTAAGTGGTAAGGTAATTGAAAGTGAGTAATACACTCCAAGTTGTGGTAGTCATTGACCCATGAAGTACAAAAGAGGCCAATTCAGCCATCGACAGGCTAAAAATATATAACTACGAATGATAGTCCTACTTTCCCTCTTTCGGCCCAAAGACTCTAATGATGTAACACTTCAAGGCACATCCAAGAACCGTGTAATTGTCTTGGGCTTTGAGGCGTCAACTCGCCTCCCAGAAAATGTATTCCAGATTCTCACCAGACTCTGAGTGCAAACGTTATTCTTCAATTCCCACTGAGCCGTCTACCTTTCCTTTTAAAATGATGTCTCATCTAGACTAACCCCTCGACTAAAGCGAATTGTTGCTTTCTATTCACCCTATGTTCACTACCTTATGCACATCCACCAAGCCCTCCTCAACTTTTACTTTGACTGAGTAAACAATCCGAGTTCTTCCAGCGTCGTTTCACAGCGGAACTGTTCCAGCCCAAGCAACATTCTTGAAAAGGGTGTGCATTCATCCAGTTCAATCACATTCTTCCGATAATACGGTGACAAGAGTGGGCAAAGAACTCCAGCTACGGTCTAACCAATAATCCACGCATTTCCAAAATGACCAGCTACAACTCACTTTCTAACTACCCAAATGCAGTCCTCTATCCAGAAGCTACAAGAAATGCTTCTTATGGAATAAAACCCACTCAACTGGATGAATAAAACAGTAACAACACTCAAGAAGTCCAGTCCATCCACGGAGAGCCGCCCATTTGATGGGCATCATTACATCAATATTCACTCTTTCAACTTCTGATACACGGTAGCAGCAGTACGCACCATCAGTAAGATGCACTGCAGAAATTCAGAAGAGATCCTTAGGCAACACATTGCAAACTCACATCAGCTATCATTTTGTAGCAATGGTGGCACCATCTGCAAGTTCTCCTCTAACCCTCAGATCAATATGACTAGCTAAAACTTTGGTGATCTTTCACATCCACTGACTCAAAGTCCAGGGCATCTAATGGGACATCTAATGCTGTAATTTTAACGAGAACCACTTCACATCACTATAAATGCTAAACCAACAGCATCACACTACTTCCAAACGTGACCAACCTTCCAAAACTTCAGAACAACAATCCCTAGGATTTCCCTAACTCTGCGAGTAACCCTAACCCTTGCCATAATCCTGATGCTCGCTGGAAATTCAACTCAGTCCGAGCCTTGAATACATCAAACCCCAATATTCCTCTAATGTTGACATGAAAAATGGATCTGAAATTAATCCTAAAACTAATATGAGCGCCAGCTCAAATCTTATCGTCTGCATAACACTAACAGTAGTCTCATTCGCAAGCATACTTCGAAGCATACAAAAGTATAAAATAAGTGCAGAGGTAGGCTATTCGGTCCTTCAAGCCTGCACTTCCCTATAATTTGGAACATGTTCGATCATGCAAACTCAGCATCTTATTTAAGTTCGCTCTCCTTACCCCTTTGTGCCTTTACCCGCAAGTGCTGCGTCCAGCTCCATCTTGCACATATTCAAAAACCCGGAGGGCAAAAAGGGGACTCTCTACTCTCTAAGTGAAGAAATTCTTCATCATATCTCTCTCTAATGGCTTATCCCTCATTCGTAATCTGTGACACAACGTCCAACAACTCCCCGACATTGGGAACATTCTTCCTTCATCCAGTCTGCCCAGTCCCATCGGGATTATGTATGTTTTGATGAGATCCCTCCTCATTCTATAAGATTTCAGTGAGTACAAGTCCAGTTGGTCTAATTTTTTGTCGATTGTCAGTCCTGCCAACTCGGGAATCAGTCTGTTGAACTTTCGCTTGTCTCCCTCAATAGCAAGAATTATCTTCCTCAGATAAGAAAATCAAATGGGCGGTACGGTGGCACAGTGGTTAGCACTGCTGCCTCACAGCGCCTGAGACCCGCCTCAGTTCAATTCCCGCCTCAGGCGACTGACTGTGTGGATTTTGCACGTTCTCCCCGTGTCTGCGTGGGTTTCCTCCGGGTGCTCCGGTTTCCTCCCACAGTCACAAAAAGATGTGCAGGGTCAGGTGAATTGGCCATGCTAAATTGCCCGTAGTGTTAGGTAAGAGGTAAATGTAGGGGTATGGGTGGGTTTCGCTTCGGCGGGTCGGTGTGGACCTGTTGGGCCGAAGGGCCTGTTTCCACACTGTAATGCAATGTAATCTAATCTAAAAAAATCTAATCAAATACACAAAATGTGGCCTCACCAATGCCCTCTTTAACTACAATAAGACGTCTTTACCATGACACCCAAATTATCTCGCTTTACCTTTGGTTTTCCTCACTGCCTGCTGCACCTGCATGCATAGTTAACCTGTTTCTGTAATTATCTCAAATGTATCAGAGAAATTAAGCATAACAGTTAGGAAAGGAAGGAGGCCGTGTTGGGTATTATAAAAGAAATTAAGATGTCCAAGTCCCCATGTCCGGTTGGGATCTATCCTTGATTTCTGAGGCAAGCAAGAGAGGAAATAGCTGCGGCCTTAGTAGATATCTTTGCAGCATACATGAACAAAGGTAAGGTCCCTGAGGACTGGAGAGTTGATAATGTTGTCTCCTTATTTCGGAAGGGTGGAAAGAATAAACCAGACAAATATAGACGGCGAGACTGACATCAATGTTGGGCATGCAGCTGGCGAAGACACTGAGGGTGACGAACTGTTCCCAGTTGGAAGAAAAGGAGCTTATCAGTGATAGGCAACATTGTTTTGTACAGGGAAGGCCATATCTTATGAAACTAGTAGAATTCTTTGTGAAGTGAAAAAGTTGAATGATGAGGGCAGGGCTGTCGCTGTCAAATGCATAGACTTCAGTGAGGCACTTAATAAGTTTCCCCATGTTAGGCTGATGGAGAAAGTGAAGTCACATGGGCACAGGTAGCATTAGCAAGTTGGATTGAGAACTGGTTGGGCAATAGAGGACGGAGAGTAGTTGTAGAAGAAATGAGTTTCAGAAAATGGAAAACTGTGTCCAATTTTGTTCCACAGGGTTGCGCTCTGGAACACTCCTGTTAGTGATCGGCATATCACTGATCTGGAAGAAGGTGCGCGTGGTCTAATTAGCAGGTTTGCAGATTACAGTAACATTGGTGGAGGAGTAGACAGTGAAGGGAGCTGTCAGAGAATACAGAAGAATATAGATCAATTGGAGAGTTAGACGGGGAAACGGCCAATGGAGGTCAATCTGAGCAAATGTGAGGTGAGGCGTTTTTGGAAGAATGAATTCAAGAGCGAAATCTGTGGTAAATGGAAAATCCATGGGGAAATTGATGTGCAGAGAGATTGTTAATATCCATTGCACGCGGAAGTTGGCAACAGAGGTGAATACAGTGGTCAAGAAGGCATTTGGCATGCTTTCCTTCATCGAATGTCGTACTGATTACTGGAGTTGGCAGGCTATGTTTCAATTGCATAAGACTTTGGTTCAGCGAACTGTTCTGGTTGCCACTTTATTAAAAGAATGTGAATGCTTTGGAGGGCGTGAAGAGGATATTCACTAGTATGTTGACTCGTTAGGAAGGTGCGAGTCAGGAAGAGGGTTTAAGTTTTCCTGTTCTTCCAAATGCACCATTTTTTGAAAATTGAACGCGTGTAAACAAACATGCTCCATCTAAACAGTCTGACACTTCTGTCCTTCCGTTTCTCCATAAACTTCAGTGGGTTATGATCAGTGCATACGTCTGCCTCATATGCAGTACCAGTCACATTAACACTGAAATATTATAGTGTCAATACCGAGCTCAAAGTCACCTTCTTAAAGGTGGACTATGTCTGCTGCTGAATATTCAACTTTCAGTGAAATACCCGATAGGTGTTTCTATCTTCTCGTCGTCTACTTGCGAGAGCACAGCATTGACATCGACATCATTTGCATTGACAGCCACCTTGAACAGCTTTATGTAGTTAGGTGCGGCTGAAACTGGGACAAGAATAGAATTTTCAGGTTGTCAAATGCCATTTGGCAGTCTGCTGTCCTCTGAAACGTCTTTCCATTCTTTTGCACTGCAGTGCCTGGACTAGGCTCACTACTAAGTTTTGGGACCATTTTCGATAAAATCCACTCAATCATACGAACCGTAGTACAGGTCCACTTGATAATGTTATGGGAAACTATCCAATTGCTTTAGTTTTTGGACCCCATGGGGACATTTGTCTATTTCCAAATACATTGCCCAGGAACGTGACTTGGACTTCGGAAAATTCACGATTGGCCAGGATTCTCGCCAAACCTGTCTTTCGAAGTCGTTCGAACAAGCCTGATAAGTGTTGTAAATGCTCCTTCCATGTGTGACTGAAAATATTTGGTGATCTATATTCGCAACACAGTGGGGTAATCCTTCAGTTACCTTATTGGTTCGTCTGTGAACTATGGTTGGCATATGTTTGATGCCGAATGGCATCACATTAAACTGATATAGTTCATTCAGCTTCACAAAACCCGAAATTGCCTTTGCTCTTTCTGACAAAGGTATTTGCAGTATCTCCTGACCAAACCAAACTTAGAAGTATAAGTTTTTTATCTGACCTTCTCCACGCGGTCTTCCAAACGCGGATTCGGATATGCATCAGTGTCATTAACTACGATGACTTCGCGGTAGTTCACACATAACCGGTGGTTACCATCTGATTTTTGCATCATAAACATGGGTGATCTCCAGTCACTGTAACTCATATCGAATATGTTGTCTTGGAAAATGCGTTCAGTCTCGTTCATAAACTGTGACAACTTTAGAGCTTTATGCCCATAAGGATTTTGATTAATGGGAACACGATCTCCTGTGTCTACATCCTGCACAATGATATTAGTACTTCACAGCCTAAACACTCATCACTACACGAAATAGTAAGAACTTTTTCAGGTCATTTCGATTTTCCTCTGGAAGATAACTCAAAGTGCATCGCAAAGTTTGGCAAATTCCTAATTGTCCAACTTAATTTGAGGAATGTCCAATTTAGAATCCTCTGAACTTGGGTCTTCCCTCTGTTGCAATAAATAATAGATCCTCTCTTGCTTTCCTTCCCTGTCCCTTCCCTTCCCTTTGGAGCATATTCACATGACACTCTGTGAGATTCATTTCTGTCTGGAGTCCCTGTCCGTCATTTCACATCACTCATTTTTCTTTCAACTGGATACTGTGTACGAAATCTTGCTTTTAAGGGTTCACTTATCACTGGAAGTAACACTTCCTTTTCCCTGAGAGCAAAATTGCGATGTTTTATTTCTTGTAAGCCTCCTGTTTCATTGTATATTGTAATACTGTTAAATGCTGTCCAGCCAACTCCCCAGTTGTATTTAATTGAACCCTAATATTTGACACATAGTTCAATTATGTGGGTCTTTGAATTCTTACTTACCAATTTCTCCTTCGTCCATTTTGACAGTCTTCTTACTTCATGCCAGAAAACTACTTCATGGAATGAATTTGGTCGATTCATTTGATGCATATCTGATATCAAAAAGCCCAAACCGAATTTTCTTACCCCAATCATCTGTATTTTCTTGGCTTTCAGCCCTCAACATGGTCTTTTATGTCTGATCCCACCTTTCCCGCGATTCTGAATAGGCCGCAGTAGAATCAAATTGTTTTATTTCTAAGCTGCCCATAACTTCATTGACTAATGTTGATGTGACATTTGATGATTGATCGGATTGCATCACTGTCAGTAGTCTGTATCCATGAAATATTTGAGTAATCCCTCGACCATCCTTTTAGCTGTGATGTTGTGTAATGTAACTAGTCGATACATCAATTCTTGTTAATAAATACATGATTCCCACATGTTTGAGGTTGGGGATCTGTGAAATCAGTTAAGACGCTTGTAGAGGTTTCCTCAAATGCAGGAAAGAGGTTAAAGGTGGAGCTATTATTCCCGCCTGTGGTTTTACTATTAGCTGACATGTATTACACGTCTGGCAGAATTCAATTGCGTCCTTGCGCAATTCACGCCAATAAAATGGTTTTCTATTTGAGCTGTGTGGTCCTCACTCCTAAACCATCCCCAAGTCTTACACCCCAATGTACGAATACTCAGCATTTAAAACTAACAATAACTGGTGTATTCCATTACTTTTACTTGGAATGATTTGGGAATTTTCATTGTGTAGAATCATGAAAACAGCCGTGGAGAAGTTGTGAAAAATTGGAGCAAATCCAACGAAATACGTTCAAGTTGCAATTCAACTACATCCTCGCGCAGTTCAAGTCAGTACAAGTGTATTGTCTTTTAGCTTGCCTTTTTCTCAATCCTAAACAACACTCAAGTGATAGCTCGGGCAACGCTTGCGACATATTCGTCCTAAACCCTACTGACAATACGATTTGAGAGACTTCTGATCATTTCCCAAATGCCTGAACATGTGATTTTGTCCGTTTCCTGAGAAATACATCATTTGTAAGGTAATAACATTCAAGGATGTATTCGAATTCCCTTCTGTGCATGCCTTTTGATACAAGTTCTTTAAAGTTTCAACTTTCCCCTGTAACTCAGTCAATTTATCGAAGCTAAAGATGTCTGTATTGTCATTTATAGGCTCCTGTCTTGGCTTAACCATTTCAACAAACAGGTTCTTTGCAAATTGCACTTCAGCATTCTTATTTCTACTCTTTGATAGCTCATGTTTCAAATCTGCATTTTGTTTCGTCATTAGCACGATCAGCACAAAATCCAGGATGTGACCTGTAGTAGATCAGTTGCCCTAGTTTTCGCGTGATTCTCAAACACAGTAGGCAGCAAAACTAACGGTGAATCAGCGATATCATTAGCAGGGACACATTATATACTCATCTCTGGACACTCTGACCCCACATTGCATATCAGAGAGCTTTTCGTCCCGCCTTGAATTCCTGATACTTTTACCATTTCTCGAGGTATTCTTTCAGAGGTACATATTTCCTCATCTTTGACAATCACAGACTGAGAGGAACCCCGATCTCTGAACATTGTCACCCGTTTCCCTGTTGCTCATGGCCGATACGAATAAACTTTACCTTTGCAGGTACATGGTTCGAGATCTGGCACTTCTTCCTTACATAGAGAACACATATCATCGAACATCGCACAATACAGCGCAGAACAGGCCCTTCGGCCCCCGATGTTGCGCCGACCTGTGAACTATTCTCAGCTCGTCACCCTACAGTATCCCAATATGATTGATGTGCTGATCTAAGGATTGTTTAAATCTTTCTAATGTGGCGAAGTCGACTACCTTAGCAGGTAAGGCATTCCACATCCTTACCACTCTCTGCGTAAAGAACTTGCCTCTGACATCGTCTTAAATCTATCACCCCTCAATTTGTAGTTATACCCTATCGTTTAAGCTGATGTCAACATTCTAGGCAAAAGTCTTTCACTCTCTACCCTATCTAATCCTCTGATCATCTTGTATGTCTGTATCAAATCCCCGCTTAGCCTTCTTCTTTCCAATGAGAACAGACCCAAGTCTGTCAGCATTTCGTCATAAGACCTTCCCTCCAGACCAGGCAATATCCTGGCAAATCTCCTCTGCACCTTTTCGTATGCTTCCACATCCTTTCTGCAATGGGGCGACCAGAAATGGACACAATATTCGACGTGTGGCCGCACAAGCGTTTTGAATAGTTGCAGCATGATTGTGCGGTTCTGGAACACAATCCCTCTAGCAATGAAACCTAACACACCGTATACCTTCTTAACAGCACTTACCATCTGGGTGGCAACTTTCAGGGATCTATGCACATGGACTCCAAGATCCCTCTGCACATCCACACTACCAAGAATCTTTCCATTGACCCAAAACTCTGTTTTCCTGCTATTCCTCTCAAAGTGCAGCACGTCACATTTCGCTGCATTGAACTCCATTTGCCACCTCCCAGCACATTTGTGCAGTTTATCCAAGTCCCCCTGGAACCAATTACATTCTTCCAAGCAGTTTACTACTCCACCGACTTTAGTGTCGTCTGCAAATTTACTAATCCATCAACCTCTGCCTGCGTTTAAGTCATTTATAAAAATGACAAGCAGCAGTGGTCCCAAAACAGATCCTTGCGACACACGACTAGTAACTAGACACCTAACTGATTATTTTCCATCAACCACCACTCGTTGTCTTCTTCCAGAAAGCCAGTCTCTAACCCAAACTGCTAAATCACTCTCAATGCCATGCCTCTGCATTGTCTGCACTATGTAGAACCTTATCAAAGGCTTTACTGAATTCCATATATACCACGACAACTGCCCTACCCTCATTTACATGCTTCGTCACCTTCTCAAAAAACTTAATGAGGTTTGTGAGACACGATCTGCCCTTGAGGAAGTCATGTTGACTATCTGAAATGAAATTGATGCTTGCTCGATTATTATAAATCTTATCTCTCATAATACTTTCCAAAACCTTTCCTACAACAGAAGTTAGGCTGTTGCAAGGTTTGTGAAGGTTTGTAGCTCAGGTTGAGGTTTAGCGGGTAGGTGTTCTCGCTGAGCTGTAGGTTTGATATCCAGACGTTTCATTACCTGGCTCGATAACATCATCAGTGGCGACCTCCAAGTGAAGCGAAGCTGTTGTCTCCTGCTTTCTATTTATATCTTTCTCCTGGATGGGGTTATTTGGCTTTGTGGTAATGTTATTTCCTTTTCGTTTTCTGAGGGGTTGAGAGGTGGAATCTAGATCTATGTGTTTGTTTCTGGTGTTGTGGTTGGAGTGCCAGGCCTCTAGGAATTCTCTGGCATGTCTTTGCTTAGCCTGTCTCAGGATAGATGTGTTGTCCCAGTCGAAATGGAAGTAAGGCTCACTGGTCTATAACTGCAAGACGTGTCAGATTGCGGACATAGATACCACTATTACGCGTTTGAACACCTCCCACCTTGCACATGGCAGGTACTCATGTGACACAGCCAATGTTGTCTATCTTATACGTTGCAGGCAAGGATGCCCGAAGGCATAGTACATTGAGGAAACCGAGAAAAGGCTACGACAACGGATGAATGGGCACCGCACAACAATCAACAGACATGAGGGTTCCCTCCAAGTTGGGGAACACTTCAGTGGTCCAGAACATTCAACCTCGGACCTTCGGGTGACCATCTTCCATGGTGGACTTCGGGACAAGCAGCAGAGGAAAGTGGCCGAGCAGAGGCTGATAGCTAAGTTCTGTACCCATAGGGAGGGCCTCAACCAGGACCTTGGGTTCATGTCACATTACAGGTGATCACCATTGCACTACACATACACACACAGATATTCCTACACACACACATTCACTCTCACATACACGCGGACACAGGTACACACAGACGAGCACAAAGACACCCACACACACCCTTATAGACACACACACTCCCACACATGCACACCCTCACAGACTTAAGACACTCTGTACTCACTACACACACACACACACACACACACACACACACACACACACTTTCTCACACTCACAACCCCCAGCCCAGACAGACACACACAGACAGACAATGACCCACATGCACACATATATTTTATGTGGTGAATTTGTACTTGCAGAGTTACATTGCACTTTGCTCAAAAACTGCACACATTAAAGTAGAACTCTGAGCTCAAAAACTTCATGAATCTATGTAAAACTCTGTTATCTCACTTTTTAGAATAGAATCAATCTAAACATCAGGTCATAGACAGAGAAGACAGGGGGCTAACACCTTCAGCATATTGTCTCGCTATCACCATTGTTAACAGCTAACCCGAGAATGCAAGTTTAAAAAAAAGGGTTTTGTGATTTACACATGAAAGAAGTGAAATTATCACTGAATTCTAACAGATGAAAGGCTTAACAGGCAATCAATTTTCAATGTATAATTTCAGTTACATCAAACTGCAAATTTTTGCTATAAATTCTGTGTTACGATCGAGCCCTGCACAATCACCTGATGAAGGAACGTCGCTCCGAAAGCTAGTGTGCTTCCAATTAAACCTGTTGGACTATAACCTGGTGCTGTGTGATTTTTAACTTAGTCTATAAGTAACTGTGTCATCTCTGCTTCCCTTCTTGAACAAGGGCACCACTTTTGTAATCCTCCAGTCCTCAGGTACGAAATCTATAAACAATGACGAGTCAAGTATCAAAGCCAAAGGTTCTGCTATATCTTCCTTAGCTTCCCAGAGAATTCTCCGATAAATCCCATTCGGCCCAGGGGACTTGTCTACTTTCACTCCTTCTAGAATTCATAACACCTGTGCGTAACTAACCTCAATCCTTTCCAGTCGAATATCTCGTACCTCATCCTTCTCCTCTACACTATTCTCCTTTCCCTGAGTGAACACCGATGAGAAATGTTCATTTATCACCATTCTGATCTCTACAGGGTCCACGCTCAAATACCCAATTCTGTCTTTGACTGGCACTATTCCCACCCTAATTATCCTTCCATTCTTCATATACCTATGGAAAGTTTTAGGGTTCTGTTTTATTCTGTATGCTGCATTCTATAAAGTTTGTTCGTGTCATCTCTTTGCTCTTCTTTACTCTCTCTTTCAATCCTTACTTGCTGATCTGTAACTCGCCATCGCCTCTTCTGTACCAGCTTGCCTCATCAACACTTAAGCCTCTTCCATATTCTTAACAAGAGTCGCAATTTCTGTAGTAAAGCATGGTTCCCTTACCCTATCACTTCCTCCCTGCCTGACAGGGACATACCTATCAAGGGCACGCAGTATCTGTTCGTCAAACCAGTTCCACATTTCGTTTGTCTGCACCCCCTACGTTTTGCTACCCCATTCTATGATTCTAATTCTTGCCTAATCGCATTAGAATTACCCTTGCTCCAACGATAACTCTTGAACTGTGGCATGTAGTTATCCCTTTCCATCGCTAAACTAAACGTAACTGAATTATGGCCACTCTCTCCAAAATGCTCACTAACAACTAAATCAAACACCTGGCCTGGTTCATTACCAAGCACCAGATTCAGTGTGGCCACCCACCTTGTCAGCCCTTTGACATACTGGGTCAGGAAACCCTCCTGTACACATTGCAAAAAAAAAACTGATCCATCTGACGTAGAAGAGCTGTAACATTTCTTCAAAGACCGCAATTTTCCCCCAGACGTGGTCGATGATGCTCTCCACCGTATCTCCTCCAATTCCCGCTCCTCCGCACTGGAGCCCCGCCCCTCAATCGCGACCAGGACAGAACCCCACTGGTCCTCACGTACCACCCCACCAACCTCCGTCGTCATTTCCGCCATCTCCAAACGGATCCCATCACCAGGGATATATTTCCCTCCCCTCCCCTATCAGCATTCCAAAAAGACCACTCTCTCCGTGACTCCCTCGGCAGGTCCACACCCCCCACCAAACCAACCTACACTCCTGGCACCTTCCCCTGCACCCGCAAGAACTTGAGCCCAGACTTGCCCACTTACTTCCCCCAAGGCCCCAAGGGATCCTTCGATATCCGCCACAAATTCACCTGCACCTCCACACACATCATTTACTGCATCCGCTGCACCCGATGTGGCCTCCTCTGTATTGGGGAAACAGGCTGCCTACTTGCAGAACGTTTCAGAGAACTCCTCTGGGGCACCCGGACCCACCAACCCAAACACCCCGTGGCTCAACACTTCAAGTCCCCCTCCCGATCCAGCAAGGACATGCAGGTCCTTGGACTCCTCCATCACCAGACCATAGCAACACGACGGCTTGAGGAAGAGCGTCTCATCTTCCGCCTCGGAACCCTCCAACCAGAAGGTATGAACTCATATTTCTCCAGTTTCCTCATTTCCCCTCCCCTACCTTGTCTCAGTACCAACCCCCGAACTCAGCACCACATTCCTAACTTTAAATCTTCTTTCTGACCTCTTCGCCCCCCACCCCCACTCCGGTCTATCACCCTCACCTTAACTTCCTTCCGCCTATCGCATTTCCAAAGCCCCTCCCCCAAGTCCCTCCTCACTACCTTTTATCTTAGCTTGCTTGGCACACTTTCCTCATTCCCGAAGAAGGGCTTGTGCCCGAAACGTCGATTCTCCTGCTCCTTGGATGCTGCCTGACCTGCTGCGCTTTTCCAGCAACACATTTTCAGCTCTGATCTCCAGCATCTGCAGCCCTCAATTTTTCATGTAACATTTCCAATCAATGTTGGGGAAGGTAAAGTCCCCCATAATGACCACCCTGTTCCTTTCACTCCTCCCCAGAATAATTTTGCCAATCCTCTCTTCCATCTTCCTGGAACTCTGCGGAGGCCTATAAACAAACTCCAAGCAGTGTGAACTCTCCTCTCCTCTTTCTAACCTCAGCCCACACTACCTTAGTAGACGAGTCCTCATCAAAAGGTCTCTCAGTCACCGTTATGCTATCTTTGACTAACAAGGCCACGACTCCCCCTCTTTCACCGCCTTGCTTGTTTAACGAAAGATCTAAATCCTGGAACCTGCAGCATCCATTCGACACACTGCTCTATCCATGTCTCCGAAATGGCTACGACATCGAAGTTCTTAAACAACCTTCGACTGGCTTGAACATTCTGGTGCAGCCTCCACGGCGCTTTCTCCTACCACTCCGACAAAATTCACAGGCTTATCTGGTTTTCATAGACTCAATTTTCCAGTCCTTTTCCAAACCGACCAACATGGTGATTTCATGGGACTACTTTATTGCAGTGAAAACACCGGAACTTCTTACCTGCTTTGTCCCCTTCAAGAGTTTCTTTTTTACACTGTTGTAACTCATCCTTATGATCTTTACCGAGTTTGATCTTTCATTTTTCACGTGAGAATTTGTCATTTCCTCAATTTCTAAACCTTTCTTTTCTGCTCCAACTCATCATCATCAGCTATCTCAGCAGCTAATCTTGCCCTTTTACCTCTCTGCTCTTCCATATGTGCTCTCAGAAATTCAGGAAGTGAATTTTTGAACTCCTCCAAAATAGTTGTCTCTCTCACAGAGTCGTAGCTTTCCTCCATTTTTACCACCCTTATCTACCTTTCAAAATTGTTTTATTTAATCATTTCAAACTCAATGGAGTTTTGAACAACGTCCCGCCATAGTTTCATGAAACGTTGTCTGAAGTCGTCTGACACAAACTCATATGCACTTAAGATGGCATTCGTCGCCTCCTCATAAGCTCCAGCTACATCCTCTGATCACGATGGCATTTCCTCACTATTTCTACCCTTGAAAGTGACAAAACAGGTGAGTTTTGTTTGGATCGGCAACCATATGAGCATTGGTCACCTAATCTATTTAACATCACTTCCAAATGAGGCTTCAATATCCTCCTCATCGGATTTAGGCACAGCTTGAGTATATTTAAACAGATCCCCACCAGGTACTTGGCTACTAAGTGTTTGCTCATTCTCACTCTCTCTCACAGAACTTAGCTGCACCTTTTATCTCCATCCTTTTCAGCTGAGTTTTCTGTATCAGTGTCAAACTATGAAGTTCAAACGCGCTCTCTATTTTTCTCTGCCTTCTGTTAAAACCATTCATTTTTTATTCTGTGTTCTGCTTTGAATCGTAATTCATACTGTTCAGTTTTATTGTCCTTTCCTTGCCTTTTGCCTGTAACGCAGGCTGCTTTATTTTACTTTGAGGTTTGGCCATCTTTAAATATTCTGATGGTGAACAGAGCATATTTAAATGCTGAGCTATTGCTCTTCGTCCTTCATTTCATGTAGGCAGCTGCATCTCCAGCTTCCCTGCTAATTCCAGCAACATGGTCTTAACCACCTTTTGTATAATCCCCAAGGTCACTTTTTCCACCCAACAAAACACCTTGGTTACTGAAAGAGCCATCGCTATCCCAAACACTGTTTTAACTGAGCAAATTTAACACGGAGAATAAAACACCTCCAACTCACTGCCTTTGAGTCCGACATACCTAATTCCAATTTGGAACAACAGAGCAAACTCCGAATAGAGCCGCAAATCTGTCATGGATCAGGCCAGACCCATCAAAACATTTCAAGAAGGTAGCCTGAAACATATTTTACTAATTATTTTCAGCAGGTGGGAAGTAGGTATTCCAGGGGAGAATCAGTTTGTCAAATCAGATTAAACAAAACAGAAATTATTTACGAAATTTCTGAATGAAACACGAAGTACAAATAAAGTAATACCGAATAACGTCTTCTATCCATGAACCAACAGATCCGCCAACTTAATGATGCAGTTTTAAAATACTTGAAATAATCCCCATAAGCAGCACTTAGCACAAAAGGTAAAATTAAATCACGTTCTTTCATGGTTGAAGTCAGAGAGAGTGAGAGATAACGAGTAAAGACCTGCTTCCAGTAGCCTTTCTTCACTACTGTTAATACTAAACTACCAGAGAAAAGCTGGTCTGGGAGAACTATCCACTCACTTCTCATTGTAGAATTGTTTTTATTTTATCTTGATAGCATTTTGGCTGTCGCAGTGTCGATTATCTATAAACAAGTTGGCTCTTACACCTTGCAAACTCAGACATTCCAACATCTTTCCAACCTCTCTGCGAAGGATAACGTAATCTTGTTAAAGGAACAACTTCGTCCCAAAACCTATACATCTTCATGCTACTAATGCAAACAAATATATCATTATGCACATGTTGACGCACACAGACATATGCATACCGAGATGTACACATTTTTGCATGTACATTTGCATTCAAAAACACACAATCCTGTGTCTTCTGACAGCCTCTGTATCAGTATTCCCTCGAAGTCATTGACTTTTCTTGCGTTAATGCTAACGAAAAATATTCATTTAGCTACTCTCCTAGCTCCTCGCACTCTGTGCACAACTTGCCAAAACTGTCTTGACTGGCCGTAATCTTACTCTCGTCATTCTTTTATTTCTGACATACCTATCGAAAGCTTGAGAGTTTTCATTGATTCTACCTGCAAATCACTTCTCATGTTCCCTCTCGCTCCTCTACGCTGTCTCTTTAGGTCCTTTCTGGCTAACGTGTAACTCTCAAGCCCCACAACTGAGCCTTTACATCTCATCTTTACATCGTCCACTTTCTTCCTCTTGATAAGAGATTCAACGACTTTGGTAAACCATGGCTCCCTCGCTCGAAATCGTCCTCACTGTATGAGAAGTGCAAACTTTATCAAGGCATGCAGTAGCTCTTCCTTGAACAAGCTCCACATTTACATTTTGCCCACACACTGCTGTTTCCTTCCCCATCCACTGCATCCTTGATCTTGCCTAATGGCATCATATTTGGCTTTCCTACAAGTGTAAGTCATGCCTTGTGGTATATAGATTTCTGTTTCAATCGCAAACAAAAACGTAACCGAATTATAGTCACTATCATCAAAGTACACACCTACCTCCAGATCTAACATGTGGCTGGGTTCATTACCCAGTACATAATCCAATGTGGACTCTGCTTTTGTCGGCCTATCTACAAAGTATGTTAGGAAATCCTCCAGCACACTTTGAAATAAATGCTGGACTCGAAGAATAGCGTTTCCCAGTCATCATTTGCAAAGTTAAGACCCATAACAACGACTTACTTTTACTCCTATCTAGAATTATCATTGCAATTCTTTCCAAAAAATCTATGTAATTTTTCTAAAGTCTATAGAAAACTCACAATGCTTTGACCTATCATTTCCTGCTTCTAACCTCAGACCATATTACATCAGTAGATGAGTTCTCAACAAACGTCCGTTCTACCACTTCAACACTGTTCTTCACTAACAATGCACACCTCACCTTTTATCACCTTTCCTGCACTTTCTTTAACATCAACACCCCAGACCCTGCAACAACTGTTTCTGTACTTGTTCTATCCATGTTCCAAAATGGCACAATTTCGAAGTTCCAGTTTCCAACCGATGCTGCAGGTTCAACCAGGTTTTCTTTTCCAGATACTCCTGGCGTGAAAGTAGACATTCTTCAAACCAACTTGCCGATTGCTGATACACTCCTGCCACCTTGAAAATTTATTTATGATCTTACTACTTTCAACCTCTCGTTCAATGGATCTGAAGTTCAGTTTACCATCCCCGTGCTGAATTGATGTAAACACTTCTGAAGCGTATGAACAAATTTTCCACCAGAGGTTTTTGGTATTCCTCTGGTTCAGGTGCATTCCATCGCGTTTGTAGAGGTACCACCTAGCACAGATTGTGCCCCAATTATCCAGGTATACAAAACCTTCCCTCCTGCAGTGTCCTGCCACCACGTACTCAAGGAATCTGTCTATTCCTCGCCTCGATGGCACGTGGCATGTGTAGCAAAGCAGAGATAACAGCTCTGCTTGATCTAGCTCCAAGCTTCCACCCGATCTACCTGGATATTTTGCCTAACATCCACAGCCCATTTCCAACCCATGTCTTTAGTGCTTGTGTGGATCAAGGCTTGCGGCTGCTTTCCCTTCCCACTTAAGGATCCTGAAAAGACGATCCGAGACATCACATACCCTGGAACCTGGGAGGCATCACACAAAATGTGACTCTCTCTCGTTCTCACGTTATCGCCTATCTGTCCCCTTAATTATATAGTCCACAATGACAACGATCTCCTCCTCTCACCCTTCTCTTCTCAGAAACAGAGACAGACTCTCTGCTGGAGACATGTATCGCATGGTACCGCTGGTATATCGTCCCCTCAAATGTGTCCAAAGCGGCATACTTGTTACTGAGGGGAACGTCCACAGGAGATTCATGCTTTGCTTGCCTGTTCCCTTTCTGTCCCCTGACTGTAAACCATATACCTTTTTTTTCTGTACCGGCAGTGCGCCTACCTCCCTGTAACTCCTCTCAATTACACTTTCAGCCTCCCGAATGTTCAAAAGTTCATCTCGCTCCAGCTCCAGTCACCTCATCTGGTATCCAAGCAGTTTTTGTTGGGTGCACTTCCAGCCATTAAAGTCAGTGGGGACGCGACCCGTGATCCTTAACTCCCACAATCTATAGAAGGAGCAATCAAATGCCCTAACAGCCATTACCACTGTCCTGAATTCCGAAAGAGACAATTGAAAATGATAAACGCATAACGTTTTCCAATCTGGCGCACAGAAGAATTATTATTAATCGCAGGAGGAGTATGGGTGGGAGCAACGACATGAATAGTGCTTCGGGTAAAGCAACCTCTCCAATATATTACCTTACTTACCTAGGCTTCCGGTGTCCGCTGCTGTTCAGCGTGCACTCATCCTATACACGAGGTTGTCATGATTTGGAGGTGCGGTGTTGGACTGGGGTGTACAAAGTTAAAAATCACACAACACCAGGCTGCTGTAATAATGATGCAGCGAAGTGGACAAGTCTTCGACATTGGACAACGCTGCAGACCTGAAAAGGACAAAGATATGTGTGACAGGATGTGGAACGTGTTGGAATAGAAATTCAAGAATGGCATTGGTCACCTGATGTTCACAATGACAAACAGAAGAGTGGAGCCTGTGCAGGACCAGATATGCATGAATTCAGACGAGACGGAGAGGGGAGGGAAACGTGTTACTGCTGGAGGCAGAGGATATTGAACTGAGAAAGGGACTGTGAAATTCTGTATAATCCCCTAAAAGTAAAGTTTAGAATATAGGAAGAGCACAGTCAAATATTAACAAACTCTGTTGAAAAGCTCGATTATCAAACAATGGCCAGAAGGTATTCAAGTCGCAATTTCACGGGGTACACAGTCTGATAATTGTCTGTGGACGCAATCTCTCATTCTTTTGGGCTGGGGCAGGATTTTTCCCTCGCCCGAATAACTCCTTAATAAGGTGGTTGTGAGCTGTCTACTTGAAGTTTTGCTTTTTTCGTGCTTTTGGAGCAGCCACAGTTCCACTCGGGAGGGGATTCTGGGAGAGAAATTCAATCACAATGTGGGAACGGTGATTTTTTTTTTGGTGGGTTGGTCCACCCCCGGCGAAAACACACCAAGCCTACCCGCAACGCCACTTCCGCCCGAAGTATTCCCATGGTCACTGAAGTCAATCGCTACAGCCCCCACCAAAGACAGCACTAACGTCATACGTAAGGTCACTTAAATCGCCGGGGATGCTAATGAATATATCAGCTCTGCCCCCGATCACTACAGTTAACAGCACATCCTTTGATGGCGGCTCAAATAATACCATGACCACAACCATTCCCAAAGCAGTCTCTGTCCCACTCACAACTACACCGCTCCACTAGGTTCTTAACTGCAGCCTTGCCGAGGTTTTCTGTACCATCCCCAGATCTCGACCTTACCGAGAATGAACGTTCAGTCCTCAGTGAATGTCTGACCTTCTTGCACTTTGGTCCTGAGTTAACGAATTCAACACGCGTTCCAACATCATTTTTTTCTTCTGCTGCCTCTGTCTCCATGCTTACTGTTGCCATCAGGACTCCCTCCCTCCCTCTGAGGATTCTGTCTCCTGCCTTTAATATAATCCATCCATTGGTCAAACTGTGTTGGTCTGTTACCCGTCCCCGCCCGTTTCACATTCAACTGCTGCCATTACATCGACCACCTCAATCTGTCGAGGAGAAAGTGAGGTCTGCAGATGCTGGAGATCAAAGTTGAAACTTTATTGCTGGAACAGCACAGCAGGTCAGGCAGCATCCAGGGAACAGGAGATTCGACGTTTCGGGCACAGGCCCTTCTTCAGGAATGAGAAGGGCCTGTGCCCGAAACGTCGAATCTCCTGTTCCCTGGATGCTGCCTGACCTGCTGTGCTGTTCCAGCAATAAAGTTTCAACACCTCAATCTGTCCGCTCCTTTCACACACGACAACCTCTCATGCTCACAATGCGCCCTCCTCAAGTCATTTTGCTCCAAACCCAAAGTCACCATCAAACCAGCAGACAAGGTGGAGCGCAGTATTTGTGTGGCGGTCAGAACTCTACACTGCTGATGTCAGGTGCATTCCCAGGGATCCTCCTCACCTTTCATCACCAAACCCAGACCATCCACAACCTTATCATCTCAGGGATCTCCTATCCACAGCCTCCCACCTCATTGTCCCGAAATCCCACACCCTGGTTCTACCTCTTAAACAAAATTCAAAATCATGCCTGCCCCAGTCGAAGCAGCGTCTACGCATGCTCCTGTCACACCAAAACTGCATTTTCAAATCTTGAGAGCATCCGTGCCACGTTGCTCGATTAACTCCTCACATACATTCTGGTCACTACCCACGCCTTCCCCCAACTCCATGACTTTCGTTTCCACAGCGGTCATTGTCTCATCGTCACCATGGACAACCATTTCCAACACCGATACATCCATCATGGTGAAGCCATGCCAGCCCTCAGTTTCTTCCTCTTCCAACAACCCTTCCAGTTCCACATCACTGACACACTCATTCAAGTGGCAAAAATTGTCTTCACCCTCAGCAACATCTTCTTTGAATCCTTCCATTTTCTTCAGACCAAACGTGAAGCCTTGAGTTCCCACGTGGGGCCCTGCCATGACTGCCTGTCCGTCGGATATGTGGAACAATCCATCTTCAGTAGTTAACGTTGCACCAATCCCCAACTTTTCCTCCACCGTTACATTGGTGACACTGTGGGTGCCTGCTTGATCAACTTCACGAACACCTTCCACCCTGACCTCAAGAACACCTGGACCTTCACAGACACCTCTCTCCCTTTCCTGGAACTTTCAACTTTATTTCCGGTAATTGACTCAACACTGACATCAAATTCAATCGTACCCACTCCCGCACCTACCTGGGTTACGCATCCTCCCACACCCCCTCCTGTGAAACGCTTTGCCTTAATCCCAAATCCTCTGCTCCGGTCGTTTTTGCTCCCACGAGGGGCACTTCCACGCCAGATCATCTCAAATGGCCTCCTATTTCAAGGAGAGCAATTTCCCCTTCCCAAGAAGTCATCAATGCCCTCCAGCCTTCCCTACCCTTGTCCTTGAAACACACCCTTTCAAACAGAATAAGAATAGAACCCCACTGGTCCTCGCCATCCATACCACCAATCTATCGATAAAGAGCATCATCCTACGTGATTTCCACCACCAACAATCAAACCCCAGCAGCAGAGGTATAACTTCTCTCCCCACCCCTCCAGCATTCCACAGAGACTATTCCCACTGCGACACCCTCGTCTGGTCCACACAACCCACAATGCTGCACTCCACCCCCGGCACCTTCCCTTGTCACTGCAAGAGATATAAATCCTGCGGCCATACCTGCCACCCTCACCTCTATCCAATGCCCTAAAGAATACTTCCACATGCAGCAAAGCTTTTCCTGCACATCGAAATACCTCATATGCTGTGCCCGTTGATATCGATATGTTGTCTCCTCCTTTGGGTGAACAACAATTGAACCTTGTGAAACTGTATGGAGGGGAGTGAAAGAGGCTGACATGCTCGAATTCGCGGAATGCTTCTGAGAACATCTCTGGAACATAAGCAATAAACAACCCCACCGCTTTGTGGAAGATCACATCGTCTCCCCCTCCCACAGCGCAAAGCACACGCAAGTTCTGGTCATCCTTCTTTGCCAAATACTTGCCAACGACGCTTGGAGGAAGAACTCCTCATCATCCACCTCGCAACCTCGAATGACACCGCATCAACGCCGAAATCGCCATTTCCTCAACGCCTACCCCAACTCAGCCCAGATCCAAACCTGCAACATGGCACAGGCCTCTTGAACTGTTGCACCTGCTCCTATTCCTTCCCATCTATGTGTGCCAACGTCTGCTCCGATCTTTCACGATCACCCCCGGCTACACCGACCTATTACCCTCCCTGTTACCTTCACCTTAATGCCACTTCCGTCAATTGATCTGTCATCACCCTTCCGTGCCACAATCTTGATGAAGGAATTATGCCTGAAAAGTCGATTTCTCTGCTCCTCGAATGCTGACTGACCTGCAGCGCCTTTCCAACGTGAATCCTTTCGAATCACAAAGATATACAGACTATTTCTACACCAACCAGGCTTTTACGAACAATTAAAAATCCTGCACCACAGAATCCTCTTCAACCGTATGCTCACCAACGATGTAAGACTGACTTGCTTGTAATTCCCAGCGGTATTCCTATTCCCAATCTGGAGCAAGTCATTTGCCACAGTCAATCATCTGGTGATACTCCAGTGGATATTTAAGATCATGGCCGAAACAGCAATATCTTCCCTCACTTCCCCTCGAATCTTTGGGTATACCCACGCTGGTCCAGGGGATTTATGCATTCTCAGGCTTTTCAAAATATCCAGCATATTAAATTGTTGGAAAATATCAGCCTCTTTCACACATCACCATACGAATCCCACTTTTCTCGAGCCTCAAATGTGTAATTGTTGTTGGGTTCGAGGAAACGACGAAATAAATAGTTTTGTTGAAAGTGAGTATAGCATGCGGACTTGTTGTGCACACAGCTGAATATTTAAATCATTGTTTAATTATTCATATTATTCGTATCAGTAAAAAACATCAATAACACAATGGAGAGGTAAATGTAACACACATGCAGTAGTGGGACCACTCTGCAGGTTTCAACTGACAACTTGTCAGTGAAAGGTATTTACGAACTCATCCTTGTCACTCAATGAGAAAATGCAGCAATTATTGACTAGGGTGATATGTGTACTCTCTTATTCTGTCCTGGATGCTTATTCTGCCTTGGACATTGTTTCAGTGTTCCCTTCTGCATATTTGCGCCAAGAACAAGTCTACTGTCACTATAAAGAGGCTCAAGCGATTACTAATTTCACAATGCACTCGAGTCGGTATTTTAAACTGTTATTGAGCTTATTTCTGAATTGTTGCTGTGTTGCAGTGTAAATGAAAGTTTTGGCATATATACTGAGGAGCTATATCATGGCAGAAGAACGTTTTCTTACGAGGTGGAGATCTGAGCCAGAGGGATGAAATTCAATATTTGCAGTTCACAAATACATATTATAAACAAGCAGAGTCACCAATAAAATAACGAAAGTGTCAAAAGTGTAGAATAATCAATCTCCTTCGCTTGTAAGCCTCTTGGTCATTCTGATTCTCTGCAAAGCTTCAGCGCTGGCGCCCATGTCGTACTCTGCAATGCGTCTGACAGTCAGAATATTGAACAAAAAAACAAGAGAGAACGGGAGAAAGGAAGTTAATATGAAATCAGACGTGACAATTATGGTCAATGATGCGTAATCAACAAAGATGAGATTCAATCTAATTACCAGGGAACACTGCCAATCATAAATCGATCTTTTTGCGTAAAGCGCCAGGGAAAAAAAGTTTCCAAGCAGCTCAGTACGTTCACATTTGTAAGAACAATGTCGCCATTGTCCACAGGAAAAGTGACGGAAGACTGGAGGACAGAAAATGTGGTCCCCATGTTCAGGAAGGGGAGCGGACACCACTCTGGAAATTATAGAAATGTGACCCATTCTTCGGTTGTTGGTATAATGTTGGAAAAGATTATAAGAGATAGGATTTCCAATTATCAATAAAGAAATACGTTGATTAGAGATTGTCAGCACGATTTTGAGGAGAGTAAGTCGTTCCTCACAAGCTTTGTTAAGTTATTTGTGAAGGAGAGCAAACACGCAGATGCGGGTAACACGTTGATGTGGTGTTTTTGGATTTCAGTGAGCCGTTTGTTACGGTTCCCCACGGTAGGCTATTCCAGAAAATACAGAGGAAAGAGATTGGGGTGCTTTAGATATTTGGATCAGAAATTGGCTCGCTGAAAGAAGACAAGGAGTGGTGGTTCTTTGGAAATCTTCATTCTGGATTCAGTTATCAGTCGTGCACCTCTATAATCTGTTTTGGTGCCACTGCTGTTTGTCATTTTGACAAATGACCTGAATGAGTTAGTAGAAGGATGCGTTCGTAAATGTGTGAATGACACAAAGGTTGGGAGCGTTGTGGGTCATGCCGAGGAATGTTGTAGGATACAGAGGGACACACATAAGCTGAAGAGCTGTGCTGAAAGTTGGCAAATGGAGGTTAATTCATAAAAAGTATGACCTGCTTCACTTGAAGGAGTAAATAGAATGCAGTGTACTTGGTTAATGGCCTTGACAGTGTAGATTGACAGAGAGATCTCAGCATACCTGGGTACACATAGATCGCTCAAAGTTACCGCCACCAGTGATGGTCTTGTTGAGAAAGCATACAGTGAATTAGCTTTTTTGGGTAGAGGAATTGAGTTTCAGAGCCATGAGGTCATGCTGCAGCTGTGCAAAACTCTGATGCGGTCGCACTTTGCGTATGGCATACACATCTGGTTGCTGTAGAAGATGAAAGATGTGGAAGCTTTGGAAAGGGTTCAGAGGAGATTGAATCGGATGTTGCCTGCTATGGAGGAAGATATGGTGAGGAAAGTATGAGCGACTTGAGGCTGTTTTCCTTAGAGAGAAGAAGGTGGAGAGGTGACTTAACTGAGATATGTAAAATATCAGTGGGTGAGCTGGCGTAGACAGTCAGACCTTTTTTGGTGATGGCCAGCACGTGGAGACATAGCCTTAAATTGACAGGAAATTGACACAGGGCAGATGCCAGAGGTAGTTACTTCCCACAGAGAATAGTTGGAGCGCTCGCGGTCTACCTGCAGCAGTAGTAGACTCGTCAATTTTCCGGGTACTTAAATGGTCATTTGTTGACATATGGATGCAAATGGAACAGTGTGGGTTCGATGGTTTACAGATTGGTTTCACAGGTCACTCAATATCGCGGGCTGAAGTACCTATACTGCGCTTTCATGTTTTATGTTCTATGTTCTAACTTCAATCGCTTTTTTTCAGCACAGTAGATTGTTTTCAAGCTTCTCACATTAAATGGCCACAAA
The DNA here is from genome assembly GCF_037043375.1 of Chiloscyllium plagiosum. Classification (NCBI taxonomy): domain Eukaryota; kingdom Metazoa; phylum Chordata; class Chondrichthyes; order Orectolobiformes; family Hemiscylliidae; genus Chiloscyllium; species Chiloscyllium plagiosum. The sequence continues at coordinate 44,376,379 of NW_028270183.1, forward strand.
TCGATCAAAGGTGGCAGTCACAGTGAGCCAGAGAGAAACAACGTGGCTGCAAACCTCAAACTGGTCATGAGAGAATAAGCAGGTGTTATGAATAGGAATGAATCTCGGAAATAAATTGCGGCTATCCACCTCAGTATAAGGTGCACGAAAACAACCAGGATATAGTGAAAGATGCATTTAAACAAAGAACAGTTGCCGTGAGTTACAGGATGAAAAATCTACTGAGTTTAGTTGAAAGTCACAGGAAAACAATGCCAGAACTTTCTGATTAGAAACCATCACAAAGACAGAATGAACATGCCCAGTTTGAAATCTTGCTCGTTTTCTGCATCTTCAATGAGGAAAATGTGCTTCGTATTTGCAGTCAATTTCCTTTGGTAAAAAAGAAAGATAACTTTTCATTTATTTACTCAATCCGGAATTGAGAAAGAAATGCACGAGCTCTGTTTCGACAGCTGAAATAGTATGCAGCAAAGTCAGGAAAGGAGGAAATGTTTTATCCATCAGGGTATCCGACAGCATCAAAGAACACATTCAGCGTGCAGGATAATGCTTAAAATGAGGAATATTGAAACAGGTAGAAACATAATTGGAATTTTCTGATCACATGCAGAGGCAAAGATACAATAACACTGTCTGGGTTGAAATTTTAATCGTTTTCCGCCCCGTCTATGATGAAGAATGATATTTTGGCCACTATTTCTGTCAATTTTTCTTTGATAAAAAATATTGTTTTAAATGTATTTACTCAGTACCGTCATTGTTTAAAATGCATGAGATCTATTTGAATGGCTGAAGTAAAATGCAGTGAGGTATGTGAATGACAGAATCTTTTCTCAGTCAGGGTATCAGTTCAGATCTGGAGCCAGTTTAAAGGCTGGGCAAGACTGATGGCAATTGATTCCTTTTGACATGTTAAGTAGAACGAGAGACTGTGGTCTACAAAGGCAGGAAGCATGAGGAGTGAAAAAAATTGAATTAAGATATTCTAAGAGGTTTGAACCGAACACTGGGTTTGTAAAGAAAGCATGGGTTATGAAACTGCAGTGAAAACAGTTTAATAGAAGCCAGTCGTTCAGAATAATTGAAGCAGGAATGCAAGTATTTTATTAATAGTTCATGCATGGAAAATCATACTGCATCAGATTTTATTAGGTCCCCACAATTGCTTCCAGACAGTTTACAATGAGGTCCATTGCTGTAGTCACATTTGGTCCATCTCGGAAACCACCCCGCCGTGTCTTGACATCTCTATTTTGATCTCGGGTACAGTCCCAAATGGATGATTACAGTAAACCCACAGACTCATCGCTACGTGGACAACACCTTTTCCCTGAAAATAACCTGCAAGAGGTCCACACAATTATCCCAATTCCTCAGACCACACGGCATCCGCTTGTACGAAGAGACATTCTACTTGCAAGCCTTACAGAAGTCCATCTATTTTGATCAACTTGTTATTCACCCCTTTGATCTTTCTGACAGCACCACAGCACACCTCCTCCATTCTCCAATTCACTGCTCTAAATTCCCCATTAAACACCATGAAAAAGATTCACTCTTGTCCTCATGTCCCACGCGACCAGGCTCCACATCCAACCTATCATTCTCAAACACTTCTGCCAATTCTAATTAGACCTCACCACGAAAAATATTTTGCTCTCCCCACCCTTTCCTGCATACCGAAGTGCCATTCCGTTCCACATTCTTTTACACCACTTGCCCCGCAAACACAGCCGAAGCCCAAGTCACCCTCCCCTACAACCGTAAGACTATCAAAATCTATTGGCACCACCACTCCGTCACTTCCATCCCAGCCCCTAAAATTTCCTTCCCGTTAAGACAGCTGTTCACCTTCCCCGTCTCCAAAGTAGTTTTTCGTATCAAGTGATCCCGCTCCATCGCTGAGACCGAACGATAAGTGAGGCCACATTTCGCTGAGCCTGGTGTGCAGGGTCCAACCTGATCTCCCAGTCATTCTCCGTTGTAATTCCCCTTTTCCACTCCTTAACTAATATGACCATCCTTCGCCTCATCCTTTGCCACAGCGAATCAGAGCACATATTGTGGGAAAGGTCACCTCATTTTCTGCCTGTGTGATGACAGCCACGAGACTCAACAGTTCGTTTTCTACTTTCAAGCTGCTTCAATTCCCATCCGCCAACAGCACTACGAGGCCTCTCCCCCTCCCTTCCATTCCTGTAATTAACAATTTCTTGCAGAGACTAAACAATTGCACAGTTAGCCAACGAACAACCACGATGTGCCCTCCACTTGTTTTCACCTGTCTTGAACACGTCACACCGCTCCTGCCTCCGACTACTCTCCTTGATCTGCAGGTGTACATACATCGAGACCCAGGCCTGAAGGAGTGTTACACCTGAAAGTTTGAGTTCTCCATCTGCTGATGCTGCCTGGCTTGCTTTCTTCTTCCAGCCTCCTGCTTGTCTGTCTTGGATTTCAGCATCTGCAGTTCGTGTTCTTTTTGTCTCTTCTGGAGTCTCATGTCGGCCAACCGATGTCCTCCACAAAAGGAAACAAGGAGAAAATCTGCCATTACACGACTTTGTCTTTCATTGAATTCAAATTGAGCGTGATATGAATGGAGTTGAATTAATATCGGTATCTGTGGTGCTACCACACTTCCAGCACGTGCGCTTACAATTTAATGCAAAGAAAGCTCAGTGGCGCGGTGTCTCACTTGTTAGCACTGCTGCTTCACAGCTCTCGGGAGCTAGATTCAGGTCTGGCCTAGGGCACCACTCTGTATGGAGTTCGCACGTCCTCGCCATGTTTGATTGCCTAACCTTCCGAATTCCAAAGACATGCACGTAAGGTGAATTGTCCTAGCGAAGTTGTCCATCGTGTTCAAGAGTGTGTAACTTAGGTGGATTAGTGCAGTGTAATTGGATACTCTTCGAAGGGTCAGGAAGAACTTATTGGGCCAAACGGCCTTTTTCCACAGTGTAGGGATTCCATGTTTGAAAAAGAAGAGAAAGAAATATTCTTCTTGTGTGCCTGCTTTTTCTCCCATAATCCAAAGATTTTCATGTAAGCTGAATTGGCCATAGTGTTCAGGGATGTGCAGGCAAGTTGCAAAGTTCAGTGGTAAACATAGAGTAACAGAGTAGGTAAATGGTTCTGGGTGGGCTATTCTTTGGTGGGTCGGTGTGGACATTTTGTGCCAATGGTCTGTTTCTACACCGGGGAATCCGTAAAGGGCTATATTGCAGCAGTGTTTCCTTCAAGAGAACTTCCAGTAAATGGTTAAAGAGATCTATGAATCATTAATTTCTGAGACCTTTTGACGTTAGTGACCAAGCCAACTAAGGGTACAAAACAAGGTTAATAATTGCACACATCCGATTGCGATGGAATGAACTTATATTCCAGCCCATCAGACTGGTGCTTTCTCGTTTTCTGTTTGAACCTTTTTTGTTTCGCTCAGCTTCAAAGTTCTGGGTTATGAAGAACTCTCCTACTTTGGTCACAAATGCATTTTAAACTTCTGAATCGTAACACATTGATGGAAGAAATTGACATACTGAAAGGAAATAAAAAAAGATTGCAGCAAGTGAGGTTAACTTGAAATACCAACTCAATAAGACGATATTCTAACAGGAAACAAAACACAGATTCTCCCATGAATTACTGTGCATTGGTTATTATTTTCCCAGCTTCTCCCATCCATCTCAATACCTTTTCATCTTTTCATGTACCTCTAATTTATTCTCCATCCCTCGCTGTCACTCTTTCTCAGACACTCCCATTTGCGATTTTACATCTCCATCTCAACTCTGCAATACACAGTTTCCTCTCAAACTTGCAGTTGCTTCCTCCTGTGTATTTCTCCACTTTTTTTGTGTGACCGTTTCATTCTCTGATCTCTCCTAATCTTTTACCGATCATGCTTGCTCAATATCCACACCTCCTCTTTCTTCTTCCCGATCAATGTCTGCCCCTGCATGTTTTCGATGTTATTCTCTTCCTCGCTTAAAAAATATCTGATTGTTGTTTGCCCGTATTTCATGCCTTCTGCAAATCTGTTTTCGGCTCAGTTATGCACAATATTATACAATACCAGACTGATAGTAAAATCTTAGAAAAATGACGGCATAGAGTAGGGTGAGACGATTTCCAGCTTCGTCTGTGTAATATTGGGACGAGAGAAGACATTTTTCTAACTGAAAATATTTGCACTATATATTTTTTTTTGCGGCACAGTGATTCCGTGGTTAACACAGCGGCTTCACGCGCCAGATATGTCGGTTCAATTTCATTCTCAAGCTGCATATGGAGCTTGCATATTCTTTCCTGCCTACATGGGTTTCTTATGGGTGGTCTGATTTCCACCGAAAGTACGACGATATGCATAGAAGGTGGGTTAAACATGCTAAATTCCCCGTAATATCCAAGATGTGCAGTGTAGATGTATTAGCTAAGGGAAATGCAGGGCGACATGGTTTGTGTCGCTAATTTGAATACACTTTGCAGGAATGGTGTGGACTCGCTGGGCTGAATCGCTTTCTTCCACATGAGGGTATTCAATTATTCTAATTCTGATCGTGAGACTCACAAATTAAAGGTAGTAACAATTGGAGATTCTCTGATCCCTGTGTCTTGGCCAGAAGCTTTTTCTTAACACCAACACACAAGGAAAACAACACTTCATTAACACGTGAAACATACCAATAAAAAAAAAAATGAGTTGCATACTTAGTCCATACAGCCTGCATTGCTATGCGATAATTTCATTACTGATACACTTTTATGATTATCTCTAAATTCCTGAGTATTTCTGAATATACCTGCTAATCATTCACCTCATTGGTTAGCAACAAACTAACTTTACCCGCAGGATTCCTTTTTATAAAATAAACACAGAATTCTGATGTATCAGACATCCCCCGAGAGCATCAAAAAGTGTCACATTTCTGAAATAATAATATTCCTCTTTTCATTAAACTATTACTCTGAATGTTGGAACTTAACAAATCAAATACGTTGCAGATAAAATGCAATCTTGTTTGAATAAAAAAAAACAGTGAACAGAGTAACGGCCTTTGGTCAATTCTTAGGCACAACAAGCAGGTGTAAGATAAACTCAGTGAGAACTGCTATTAAGAACAGCAACAGAGCTCACACCGACGTTCAGCATCAGCAACTCAGAAGGGGACTTACTGGGATCACAACAGCTGCTGGAATCGGGTAGTAAATGTGTTCTACCTTCAACGTTAATGCATATTCCATTTCTTGTTTATGCATCTGCTTTATTTGGTCTGGAAGCGATAGTTTAGCAAGGCCCTCCATTTAAATTGGCCTTGAAATAGACATCGAATAAATTCTCATGACATTGATGCACATCTCATCATTACTAGTAGTTCCACTTCCTCGAGCAAACACGTTTTGTCAGCGGCTTTGATACAGTTTTCAAAAACATGTTTTAAATTAGTCAAGAAATGAAAAAAGATCAAAGAAAGGTCAAAACGGACATAGCAGAGTTCATTAAGGAGCGATCCATCAACAATGAAAGGGAAGCTTCATGGTCTCCATTTATTTCACAGAGAGTTCTGATAAAGAGTCCCTGGACTCGAAACTGACCTCTGCTTTCTACACAGATGTTGCCAGACTTGACGGGTTTCTCGAGCAGTTTATGGGTTTTTTTGGAGATTTCACGGAGCGTACAAAATTTAAAAAAAAATCATTTAAAATGTTACTGTTTTATTTGACATATGTAGCGAACTCACTCACGGAGCCAGACCGATTCCATTCTCTTCCTGCAGTTTCTAACTCAGATTTTGAACCTTGTGTCTCATGCATGTTTAGTCAAATTGCAACATCAGGATTGTCGTCCAGTTAAAGCTGCGGCAAATGTTCGGAACTGGACCAAATCTCTGCAAAACAGATCGAGAATATAGCCCAGATCCTAACTTTTATTGAGTTAAAGACACAAGAAAAGTGCAATTTCTCCCTTGAAAACAGTTAACAGACAGAACACAACACAGAATTGGCATCACTTTCATTTCATTTAAAGGCGAAACAAACGAATGCAATGATTAATCATCAACTGTTCACTATAGCAAATTCACAAAAATACATTAACCTTGTTTTCACTCTGGAGATGCTGCCAACCCTGCTGTGTTTTTCCGACATCGTCTGTTTTTGGGTTCTCACAAACACTGATATTTTTATAAACATCTGCTACCTCCAGATATGGAGAAAAGAAAACCGGGAAAAAAAGTAACGCTCTCGCAGCAGATAGATTAGGCAAGTTTTTTTTAGGAGAGGGGACAGATCTGTGCCTATCAGCTTCAATCTCTCTCCAAATACCACCCCAACTTAAACTGAAGGTAAAACTAAAGCCCTGGATCTTGGTGAGCCTGACTCCACCCACTTTTGGTGTTTTGGTTTAATGTAACAACAAAAAAAACAGATTAAGATGCTCAATGCTGTTTAACCACTATTTCGGAAGCAGACATTTCAGCACCATTCTGGCAAAATCATTTTGGCAAAGGATGTCTTAAAAGCTACGTTACTGTTTCTGACAAAGGGTCGGTGATTCCAAAGTCATTCTGAGGTTGGACGAGGCTCTGTCCTTTTAAAGTTTGCTTTTTATTTCTGCTCTTGAACAGACATTGTCAATACAGTAACACCTGTTAGGATGAGCACAAGTTTGCCCGTTCCACATCGGGAACAAAATGGGAGATTCCCGAACAGGTATGTTTGGGAGGCGGTGGTGGGGGGTGTAGTGTTCTGATGGAATTTGATCTAATCGATGCCAATGTGAATTCACGCAGGGATATTTCGCTTAAAAATTAGTTCCCTTGTCCCCTGGAGCTCATTGGTGTTCAGAGATGTAATTCACACGCGAAGTACACTTTTCTCAACATAACACTTCGCAAATGAATATGGGTCTTCGAAACATCAGTCAACGATTCTGTTTGACATCATCTTCAAGTTGTTGTTCCTCATATGAACGACTCACCGTTGAGTGAGAGACGTTCATTCCTACAGTGGCTTATGAGACTACTCACGCTGAGTGCCTTGACAGTGTGAATGTCAACAGGCGTATCCAAACCACAGCAGCTGAGGCAAGCTGCACTGCTCCACCAAACAGCCTCACATAAGAACAAAGTCGGAGGCAATGTTTCCCATCTTTTGAACTCCAACTAGACAGAGACCGAATGTCACGGCCTCATTTTCTCCAGGTCAAGAGCTAAAATCTGACTAAACACAGAGAGCTGCTGCACTCACATTTTCAATCGGCATTGCTAATCACAGTCCACATTGAAACAAAACAATTACAGGTCGGAACTCCTCAGAGCTGCTCCCAGCATTTTATAAAGTGAAATGACCAGCTTCCTCCGAGTTCCTGTCCTTGCTCTTTTCTCAGGGCCAACGTTAAAAGGTTCCAAAAACAAACTCACCCTGCCATTTTAACTGAACAGTCATTGTATATGCCTGAGTGAATAAGCCACCGCCCCCCACGCCAAGGTTCGCAGGTCCTGCCAAGCTGTGCCGACTCCAGTCTGGACTGGTCCCACCTCCGCCACAACTGGTGCGAGGAATCTGAAACGCACCCACTCCGCACTTTCTCACTTTCACGCCGCCTCTCTCGCCTCGTATATTTGCTTTGCACCCATATTGCTGGTAACAATTTGCTGCATGACCATTGAATATTGGCTCTCCACTCATCCTTCATTCCATCGGAATATCATGTTGCCGTTTTGAGACATCCTTTATCAAAACATCGGTTTTGTCTCATATTCTCCTGCTTTTTGGTACAAAAGCTTGGAAATTCCTTATCCCCTTCGGTGCAATTGGATCACGACAGCATTTCTCACTCATTTTGCCATTGCCCTCGGCGCCTGCAACATTCATGACTCTCCCTGTTCAGTCCACATGTTTGAAATGGCCACAATATCGAAAACCCATGCTGCTTGTACTCCGCCTTATTGTCGATGCTCCTGGTGTTGAAATTGACACATTTCATACCACCTTCCTCCAGCCCGTGAAATTCATTTGACTTTGTAACCATATTTATGAAATCATTTTCCTCAATCTCCTTCTCACTGGAGATAAAATTCAGCTTCCCATCGCCCTGCTGAATGAGTTTCAACCCTTCCAAAGAGCATTCGCAAATACCACCCGCTTCCCCCAGCACATTGGTTACCCCTGCTTCAGTTGCAAACAATGCCGTTTTCACTGGATCTACCTAACCTAGAATGAGACGCAAATATTCATGTATCCGAATCCTTCCTTCATCCACAATCCCTGTAGCCACGCATTTAACTCGTCTCTCTCCCTTGTCTGTCTGCCTCGCCTTGCTAGCACGTGACACGGGTTTCAAACCAGAGAAAGCAACTCCCTTTGTTCTAGTTTTAACTTTCACATTAGCTCCCTGAATCTCTGCCTTAAATCACCATCCCTTTTCCAACCTAAGTCGGCGGTGACTATGTGGAACAAGATTTTGAATTACTCCCATCTCCGTTAAGGTTTCCAAAAACATGATCTGAGACATCCCGAACCGTGGCACCTGGCAGGAAACACACCCACTTTTAGACTCTCTCTTTTCTAAGAATCTTCTATCTGTCCCCCAGCTGTGGAGTCCCCAGTGACCAATGCTCTGCACATCTCCCCCACACCCCTTACTTTCTGACCAATATGGACAGACTCTGTGCCAGAGAACCGTACCCCAATGGATTACCTCTGATAAGTCGTCCCCGCAACAGTATCCAAAACAATTCTAAAGAAGTGTATATTGCCAGTTTCTCTTCAACGTAACTCGAGCGACAGTCAAATGAAACAAAGCGACACCCCAGCGTGAAAACGTCAATTCAGACCAAGACTCTCTTTTTGTCTTTTGTTTCAATGTCCTCTCAAAAACTAATTGAGGCGTAGAGTCATACAACACAGAAACAGACACTTGAGTACAACCAAGTCCGCCTTCGCCTCCGTGCCTTCTTCTTCAATCAAGACTCTCGCCCACCATCTGACGACCCCTTCTCCCACCTCCAACACACCCCGTCCACCTGGACACCCCGTGCTGGCCTCCTACCTGCCCTCGACCTCTTCATAGCAAACTGCCGCCGCGATATTAACCGCTACCTGAACTCCCACACCCCTCCCACCCACTCCAACCTCTCACCCTCGGAACGTGCAGCCCTCCACTCCCTCCGTTCCAACGCCAACCTCACCATCAAACCAGCTGACAAGGGAGGCGCAGTAGTAGTTTGGCGCACTGACCTTTACACCGCTGAGGCCAAACGCCAGCTCGCAGATACCTCCTCCTACCGTCCCCTTGACCATGACCCCACCCCCCACCACCAAACCATCATCTCCCAGACCATCCATAACCTCATCACCTCAGGGGACCTCCCATCCACCGCCCCCAACCTCATAGTCCCACAACCCCGCACCGCCCGTTTCTACCTCCTGCCCAAAATCCACAAACCTGACTGCCCCGGACGACCCATCGTCTCAGCCTGCTCCTGCCCAACCGAACTGATCTCGGCATACCTCGACACGGTCCTGTCCCCATTAGTCCAAGAACTCCCCACCTACGTTCTTGACACCACCCACGCCCTCCACCTCTTCCAGGATTTCCGCTTCCCCGGTCCCCAACGCCTCATCTTCACCATGGACATCCAGTCCCTTTACACCTCCATCCCCCATCACGAAGGACTCAAAGCACTCCGCTTCTTCCTTTCCCGCCGTACCACCCAGTACCCTTCCACCGACACCCTCCTTCGACTGACCGAACTGGTCCTCACCCGGAACAACTTTTCTTTCCAATCCTCCCACTTTCTCCAAACAAAAGGAGTAGCCATGGGCACCCGCATGGGCACCCGCATGGGCCCCAGCTATGCCTGCCTCTTCGTAGGGTATGTGGAACAATCCATCTTCCGCAACTACACTGGCCCCACCCCCCATCTTTTCCTTCGCTACATTGATGACTGTATCGGCGCTACCTCGTGCTCCCACGAGGAGGTTGAACAGTTCATCGACTACACTAACACCTTCCACCCCGACCTCAAATTCACCTGGACAGTCTCGGACTCCTCCCTCCCCTTCCTAGACCTTTCTGTTTCTATCTCAGGCGACCGAATCAACACGGACATCTACTACAAACCAACCGACTCCCACAGCTACCTGGACTACACCTCCTCCCATCCTGCCCCCTGTAAAAACGCCATCCCATTCTCCCAATTCCTTCGTCTCCGCCGCATCTGCTCCCAGGAGGACCAGTTCAAAATACGTACAACACAGATGGCCTCCTTCTTCAAGGACCGCAATTTCCCCCCCGACGTGGTCGACGGTGCCCTCCACCGCATCTCCTCCACTTCCCGCTCCTCCGCCCTTGAGCCCCGCCCCTCCAACCGCCACCAGGACAGAACCCCACTGGTCCTCACCTACCACCCCACCAATCTCCATGTACAGCACATCATCCGCCGTCACTTCCGCCACCTCCAAACAGACCCCAGCACCAAGTATATATTTCCCTCCCCTCCCCTATCAGCTTTCCGTCGAGACCACTCCCTCCGCGACTCCCTTGTCAGATCCACACCCTCCACCGACCCAACCTCCCCTCCCGGCACCTTCCCTTGCAACCGCAGGAGGTGCAACACTTGCACCCACACCTCCCCCCTCACTTCTCTCCAAGGCCCCAAAGGAAACTTCCATATCCGCCACAGATTCACCTGCACCTCCACCCACATCATCTACTGCATCCGCTGCAGCCGGTGTGGCCTCCTCTATATTGGGGAGACAGGCCGCCTACTTGCGGAGTGATTCAGAGAGCACCTCTGGGCCACCCGGACGAACCAACCCAACCACCCTGTAGCACAGCATTTCAACTCCCCCTCCCACTCCACCGAGGATATGCAGGTGATTGGACTCATCCACCGCCAAACCACAACAACCCGACGGTCGGAGGAGGAGCGTCTTATCTTCCGACTGGGAACCCTCCAACCACAGGGGATGAACTTGGACTTCACCAGTTTCTTCATCCCCCCTCCCCCCACCTTGTCTCAGCCGAATCCCTCCAGCCCGGCACCGCCTTCCTGACCTGCAGTCTTCTTCTTGACCTCTCCGCCTCCATCCTACTCCGACCTATCACCCTCACCTTGACCTCTTTCCACCTATCACATTTCCAACGCCCCTCCTCCAAGTCCCTCCTCCCTACCTTTTATCTTCTCCTGCTGAACACTCTCTGCTCATTCCTGAAGAAGGGCCTGTGCCCGAAACGTCGAATCTCCTGTTCCCTGGATGCTGCCTGACCTGCTGTGCTGTTTCAGCAATAAAGTTTCAACTTTGATCTCCAGCATCTGCAGACCTCACTTTCTCCTCGAAGATTTCAACCATTCCATTACAACCATAATCTCACACTAATGTATTCCCACCCGCCTCCTCCTGTACAGAATCTGCCGAAACTCTGTTCATGCTCCAATCCAAATGTCTTCTAAACTTTGTCGCTGCACCCATATCCATGAATTCGTTTAGAAGTTCACTTCAAATATGAACCTCTTTCTATTAAAGAAGAATACACCTCAGGTTTTTTCCTGAAGCTTAGCTCTAAACAAATTTTAAAAAGGCTTTTATTTCTAATCACCCACTGTGAGGAAAGGTTGCATTCTATTTATCTTATTTGTGCCTCTCAAGGTTATTAAAACTACAAAAGGTCACCCCACTACTTCCCAGGTTCAAGTGAAAAAGATTCCGGGCTCTCTTTATTAGTCAAACATTTCATTTCCAGCAACCTCCTTGTAAATTTCTTCGGAACCCTCTCGACCTCAATCATACTTCGGGGTAAAAACAATGACTGCAGATGCTGGAAACCAGATTCTGGATCAGTGGTGCTGGAAGAGCACACCCACTCCAGGTACTGGCTCCGACCCCACTCCCAGCTCTGCACCCACACCAGCTCCCAGCTCCCAGCCCTGCCGAGTTTTCAACATCCCCCCAGACCTCCCCCTCACTGAGGACGAACGATCAGTCCTCAGCAAAGGACTCACCTTTGTCCCCCTCCGTCCACGCATCAATGAAGTTAATACACGCCGTGACATCGAACAATTCTTCCGTCGCCTCCGCCTCCGAGCTTACTTTCACAAACAGGACTCCCGCCCACATTCCGAGGACCCCTTCGCCCACCTCCAACACACTGCATCCACCTGGACACCCCGCGCTGGCCTATTACCTGCCCTCGACCTCTTCATTTCCAACTGCCGCCGGGGCATTAACCGCCTCAACCTGTCGACCACCCTCCCCCACTCCAACCTCTCACCCTCACAACGCGCAGCCCTCCAATCCCTCTGCTCCAATCCTGACCTCATCATCAAGCCAGCGGACAAAGGGGGCGCAGTGGTAGTCTGGCGCACTGACCTCTACATCGCTGAAGCCAAACGCCAACTCGAGGACACCTCTTCCTACCGCCCCCTTGACCATGACCCCACCCCCCATCACCAAACCATCATCCCCCAGACCATACAGAACCTCATCACCTCAGGAGATCTCTCACCCACAGCTTCCAACCTCATAGTCCGGGAACCCCGCACTGCCCGTTTCGACCTCCTTCCCAAGATCCACAAGCCTGACCAAACTGGCCGACCCATTGTCTCAGCATGCTCCTGCCCCACTGAACTCATCTCTACCTACCTCGACACTGTCCTATTCCCCCTAGTCCAGGAACTCCCCACATATGTTCGAGACACCACCCACGCCCTCCACCTCCTCCAAGACTTCCGTTTCCCCGACCCCCAACGCCTCATCTTCACCATGGATATCCAATCCCTCTACAGCTCCATCCGCCATGACCAGGGCCTCCACGCACTCCGTTGTTTCCTCTCCAGACGTTCCCAACAGTACCCCTCCACCGACACTCACATTCGTTTGGTCGAACTGGTCCTCACCCTTAACAATTTCTCCTTTGAATCCTCCCACTTCCTCCAGACCTAAGGGGTAGCCATGGGCACACGTATGGGCCCCAGCTATGCCTGTCTCTTTGTTGGCTACGTAGAGCAGTTGATCTTCCGTAATTACACCGGCACCACTCCCAACCTCTTCCTCCGCTACATTGATGACTGCATTGGCGCCACCTCGTGCTCCCGCGAGGAGGTTGAGCAATTCATCAACTTCACCAACACATTCCACCCTGACCTTAAATTTACCTGGACCATCTCTGACACCTCCCTCCCCTTCCTGGACCTCTCCATCTCCATCAGTGACGACCGACTTGACACTGACATTTTCTACAAACCCACCGACTCCCACAGCTACCTGTATTACACCACTTCCCACCCTACATCTTGCAAAAATGCCATCCCGTATTCCCAATTCCTCCGCCTCCGCCGTATCTGCTCCCAGGAGGAGCAGTTCCACGATAGAACACACCAGATGGCCTCCTTCTTAAGAGACCGCAATTTCCCTTCCCACGTGGTTAAAGATGCCCTCCAACGCATCTCATTCACATCCCGCACCTCCGCCCTCAGACCCAACCCCTCCAACCGCAACAAGGACAGAACGCCCCTGGTGCTCACCTTCCACCCTACCAACCTTCGCATAAACCAAATCATCCGCCGACATTTCCGCCACCTCCAAACAGACCCCACCACCAGGGATATATTTCCCTCCCCACCCTTCTCCGCCTTCCGCAAAGACCGTTCCCTCCGTGACTACCTGGTCAGGTCCACGCCCCTCTACGACCCACCCTCCCATCCTGGCACTTTCCCCTGCCACCGCAGGAACTGTAAAACCTGTGCCCACACCTCCTCCCTCACCTCCATCCAAGGCCCTAAATGAGCCTTCCACATCCATCAAAGTTTTACCTGCACATCCACTAATATCATCTATTGCATCCGTTGCTCCCGATGCGGTCTCCTCTACATTGGGGAGACTGGGCGCCTCCTAGCAGAGCGCTTTAGGGAACATCTCCGAGACACCCGCACCAATCAACCAAATCGCCCCGTGGCTCAACATTTCAACTCCCCCTCCCACTCTGCCGAGGATATGGAGGTGCTGGGCCTCCTCCACCGCTGCTCCCTCACCACCAGACGCCTGGAGGAAGAACGCCTCATCTTCTGCCTCGGAACACTTCAACCCCAGGCCATCAATGTGGATTTCAACAGTTTCCTCATTTCCCCTTCCCCCACCTCATCCTAGTTTCTTTCCTCCAGCAATTCGATCCCCTGACTTGTCCGGACTTGTCCGACCTGCCCAGCTCCTTTTCCACCTATCCACTCCACCCTCTACTCCCTGACCTAACACCTTCATCTCCTTCCCCACTGACCTATTGTACTCTATGCTACTCTCTACCCACCCCCACCCTCCTCTAGCTTATCTCTCCACGCTTCAGGCTCTCTGCCTTTATTCATGATGAAGGGCTTTTGCCCGAAACGTCGATTTTGCCTGTCCTCGGATGCTGCCTGAACTGCTGTGCTCTTCCAGCACCACTGATCCTCAATCATACTTCGCCAAGGGAGACTGACCGGTAATTCACACATTTCTCCAGGAAGAATTATGCACCCGTACCCCTTATATCTCTGTTCTATAACATTGCCCAATGCCCTAATTTTAGTTGTATAAGTCCTGCCCTCAGTTGTTTTACCAAAATACTGCACATTTCATTTATGCAAATTAAGCTCCTTCTATCATTCAGCCTCTCGAGCCTGTTCCGCCATTCGTGACGTTCATGCTGATAAGCCCATCCCCTTTTAACCACCCTCTCAATTTGTCTTCTATGTCTATGTATTGTATCCACACAAGAATGTGGAAAGGTTCAAATTCAATAACTTTCTTTGACACTGAGATCCACAGGCTGACAATTCCCCTGGGTTAACAGAAAGTGAAAGAAACACAATAAGGTTCCTACTGGGCATGTTGTTGGTAATGCTTGTTCTGCTCTTCTCTTTGTTCAAGAATAATTGGAGCTCGTTGGAGCTTTCCTGAGTTTGCTGCCATCATTTGTCTGAACACAAAATTTGTAGCCAGCTTGTCCTTTTGTGTTGGACATCTGCGACTTACAGAGCTGCGATTTCAAAAGGCAAAGTGCATTCCTTCCTGCTAATTCGGTTGTCATGTTTTGAGATTATCAGACCAAACATCAACTTCATTGCAGTTCGATATTCTGTTCCGGAACTGGACTCAGTCTATGGTACGGGTAACCGAGCAACAATGGAAAAAAAAAACATACTTAGCAAACGAAGAATCAACCTTGCCGGGGATGGGGAGGGAGGATGTTTGAAAGAGGAAGACATTTTTCTTCAGAACATTTCGATTTTTCTTCAGAACATCTTCGCTGTTTGCAAATAGAAAACATTTCACTTTCATTGGTGTTAGTGTGTTGTGACTAAGTAAAACTGTCCGGTGAACTTAGCAAATCTAATTCACTCATCAAATAGAGTACCCAGCAGGAATTAGGGCTATCACTGATCAGGCATTTCTTACTTCTGAGTTGAGAGTCGGGAAATGGCTGGGGAAAGTTTGGAAACTTTGAGAGAGAAGTACCAAATTGTGCAGGGGGTTTCTCCTTCAGAGCAGAATTATTTTCGCTCTCCATCTGATCGAATCCTTCCCCATGTTTGTGTACATGGTGTTTCCTTCAATGTCTGGATCAGTGGTGCTGGAAGAGCACAGCAATTCAGGCAGCATCCGAAGACAGGCAAAATCGGGCAAAAGCTTTTATTCCTGATGAAGGGCTTTTGCCCGAAACGTCGATTTTGCCTGTCTTCGGATGCTGCCTGAATTGCTGTGCTCTTCCAGCACCACTGATCCAGAATCTGGTTTCCAGCATCTGCAGTCATTGTTTTTACCTCGTTTCCTTCAATGTGCCAGCTTTCCAAACAAAAGTCAGTGCCAGTCATCCATGGCCGGAACAGTCAGTTCTAGGAGTCAGTCACCTCCCTGTATTCAAATCCGCGAGTGAACTTCTGGAGAGCCCTGTTGACTGATTTTTTTTTTGGCACTGAGTACTCCCCTGCATGAAATTCACACAATATCTAAACGGTAATTCTGATTCTATCTACCTCTCTTCGAGTATTTATATCGGCACATCTGTGAATAGTCTTGCCTGGAAGATGATTCCCCTGTTAGTGTAGCGCAAGCATAGCACTGCAATCCGATAGTTGTTTTTTCTGTGTACACCAGCCTGCTCTCTGAATCACCTCTTTCTGTTTATTTATTCTCATTTCATCTATGCGGTTTGTACTTTAAGGTTTTGTGAATCAGAGGGTCGTAGCGCTGCCCCCCTGAATCTTATTGTCCAATGGGGAATAAAGACAAACATTTTCTATCAGAGTGTGGACTTATTTACCTCCATGCTCCCTCCTCGGTCCCAACGAGGATTCCTTTCTTCAAGGTGTGAGAGAACTCAGCTTCTGTAGCAAAGCATGCATTCGGGATGGAATCATTGAGTTGGCTTCACCCCCCATCCCCCACCCAAAACACTGGCCCGAATCATTAAGCAGGACCCTTCCAGGAAAGCAAACACCAGTAACAATCAGACAAACTGAGAAATCGTCACCATTTAGAAGGATGCAATTCACTAACTCTATTGTGGCGCTGTCATCGCGTTGATGTTTAATTTCCCAGCAGTAAGGGAAACGTGGCAATGTGTTCTCACACCGGACAAACATAGATCAATCTGTCGGAGAAAGGGTGGATGTCTTGGTCACAAGAAGGGGCTCCTATTGGCTACCTTACATGTTTTGCTGTGCTCACTATTCTGTCATTCCACCATAAAACCTGAGCTCTGGGTGATTTCCTGATGTATAACAACAGGACTGCATGTGAGTTCGAAAGTCAGAAAACAGCGATGACTGTCTTGCTTTTCCTCGTTCTCTTCTGCTTCTCTCCTGGTAAGATGCTAACAACTTTGTAAAACTCTCCTCTTTAGGACGTTGGCAGGGTAGAAAGGGCGTCTGAAGAAGTCCAGGAAACACCGTGACAATCAACATTTGTCACTTACCTTCGTTTTGATGCTGATGCGAATTCACTGTTCTTTTGCTGCTCAGAATCTAACCTGAAATGTTCCCTGCTCAATGACTCCGATGGGAATGTCGCATTATTTTAACGGTATTACATGATGCTAAGCTGTCTGCATTTGTATAATACGAGATTCTGGTTCAGCCCGGAAAACGATGAAAAGCATTCGGTTACATGGGGAAACAGAAAGCAATCAAAGCGAGCTTTCATTAGAACTCATCGATTTAACCGGGGCTATCGACAGGCTCGCCCTTACCTCGAGAGATTGAATGATCAGAGGGCTGATTAGAATGGGAGAGGGCGTGAGGTCCACTCCAATACCGAGTCCTGTGTGGCACAAGAGGGGATGCACTGCAAATGCTGAAGGTCGTCAACGCAGGGGGGCAGAGTAGTTAGCACTGCTACCTCACAACGCCAGGGACCTGTCTCAATTCCACCATCGGCGATGGATTGCGTGAGTTTTCTGCATTCTCCCCCGTGTCTGCGTGGGTTTCCTCAGGTGTTCCGGTTTCCTCCGACAGTCGAAAAATTCACGGTTAGCCGGAAATACAAGGTTACAGGGAAATGGTGGGATGCTCTTCGGAGGGGCAGTGCAGATGTGACGGACCAAATTGGCTCTATTTACTCTGTTGGAAATCAATAACAGCCAGACTGCGCCATAAAGCCAGCCAGGCTCTTATCATCTGCAGGGGCAGAAAGCAGAGTTATCTGTTCAGAACTGACACATACGTCACTGATCTGAAAATGTGCCCATTCTGTCGACAATGCTATCAGAAGTGACAAAGACGCTTGAATTTCTGTCGACACAAGGGTGTATGTGAACTGTCCCAGCTGTTTATCCCGATTCCAGTTCTGGAAGAGCCCATATTGCCGCTTATGGCGCGTTTTTGTTTCAAAAAATGTCTAAGCAAAGCGAAGTAACATGATAGCCTAAACACTCTCTCTGGACGTATTTTTCAGTCACGAAACTGTTCAGCTCTGGGCAGGGACAACGCCCTCCTTGTGGCCAAATGCGTTCCTGTGCAAGATAGGCAAGAAACACATTAGTTCAAATGGCCCCAAACATTCTTGCCCATTCTTGTCTGAACGTCCCACATTGAAAAGCACCATAATTGCGATTAGCGAGATGTTGATGAAGTGGAATGATATTACATCTCTGCCTAATCCTGGACTGATAATTCCGTCTTGATCTTCCAACTCAATTGCCTGCAGTTAATAATAAACAAACTGCGATTCCTCTACTTCTGAAACGTCCTTTACATTTAGCGAGAGAGAAAGAGATAGAGAGAGAGACTGAAAAGTTATAAGTTATTCTGAAATATTTATGAAGGTCCTCTGTGCTCCGAATCGCCTTTCCCAATCCCAATTCTCTGACGATCACCCCTATTAGGTGAAACTGATTAACCAGTCACGGCCAACGCCATTTGACGCAAGTCCACATGGAAGATTGTTCAGATTTATTTGTAAAATGATTTGATTTTTCTCTCCAGGAGGGAACATTCTCTGAAAAATGTACAGCGGAGTCGAAGACTTTACCTTGCCTTCTCTGACTCCACAGATGCTTTCAGATCTGCTGAGATCCTCGGACAATACCATGTTCTCGTCTCCACGTGTTTTGAAATTGTACGCACTCCTCCAAACACAGAGTGTCAGAAGCACTTTTGGTGCGAGCTAATCTGTCCTCACTACCCGTCCCTACTACCCAGCCCTCAACTAAAACATGAGAATTTGTGTGTTGATTACTTGTCGGAAGCATTCCCTATTCAATCATAACCTTTCTAATTTCTCTGCAATCCAGTTTTGTCTACAATGTCCTGTTTCCAGTGTGTGGAAATCTCCACGAAGCTCCAGTCGCAATGGAGGGATGGTATCGGCATGGGAACACTGCAGCAGGAAGTCTGCAACTCCCTCGCTCCTGAATCCAATTTGATGGTGAGTTCCAATGAGGTTGAAAAGGAACGGAAAGGGAAAACCACGACGGGAGCATCGTGAGCAGGTTAAGTCTCCCTCATTTTTAGGAAATACATCATTTCGTTGGAGAACTTTTACAGAAGGTACAACAGGATGGTCCCCAAGTAGGGAGGGATTGCTTTATGAGCAATAGCAAAACAGAATGGGATTTTAGAAGCTGGGAGCACAAACCAGTGCGGACTTACACAGTCTATGGTAGAGTCTGTGGAGTGCTGGTGAACAGAGGGACCAAAGGGGTGTAGGTACGTAGATAGTTGTAGTGACATCACTGGCAGACAGGGAATTGAACATTGGCTCTGATGCACGTTCCTTCATTGGTCAGAGCATTGCGTGGAGGAGATGAGATATTATGTTAGATCTGCATAAGAATTTGGTGAGGTCACTTTCCGAAAACTGTGAACAGTTCTGGTCACTCTGCTGCAGGAAGATAACATTAAATGTGGAAGAGTGGAAGAAAAGATTTACAAGCATGTTACCGAGACTGCAGTGTTTATGTTTTGACGAGAGGCTGGACAGGCTAGGATTAATTTCCCTGGAGTGCAAGCGGATGAGTGGGTATCATATAGAGATGTAGTAAATCAGAAGGAGCACAGATGAGGTGAATCACTGAGGTGGTCTCTGTTGGTTGGGTGGACCAAACCTAGAGAGCGTAAATTTAAGATTAGAGTCAAGCGAATTAAATGAGAAGAGTGGTGTGACTTTTTCATGCATAGGGTGGTGCGTACATGACATCAGCTGGCAAAGGAAGTGGAGGAGGCTGGTACAATTCTAACATTCAAAAGACATCTGCATGTTATCAGCTGAGCATGTTTCCCTCTTTCCAATATCTTCTGACAGAGCATGGATTTTATCAGAGAAAACATGGAGGTGGTCACAAAAACCGTCAAGATTCCGGGCATTTATGATCTGTGTGAGGTGAGTATCACGGACTCGGCATTCACCAAAATCTTCAACTCTGAGGGCCAGCACCTGCAGTCCTCACTTCCTCCGAAATCACCTCTTTGTGTACGTCAGCGAGAGAGAGGGAAAGTGATCTTGCAATTCAGTTAAGAAAAGCACAGAATCAGTGAGTCAAATCGGGCCTCCTGCTTTCCGCTACTTCACGTTCAAATAACTGAAAGTTTCAAGGAATTTATCCCCTTAACATCGTGATCAGTCACAAATAGTGCCCGAGGATTACAGTCGTTCCATTCCAGTTTCCTACTGAGGCATAGCCTGCGAATTTGGCCCTATTCCATTCTGGGAGCGATTTCCTCCAACCACCCCCCCCCCCCCCCGCCACACACACACATGCACACACATATTCTGTCTCATAGACGCATTCACTCAGACTCTCTCTCTTAATGTCACACTCGCACACATACACTCACAGATATACACATACACACACTCAACACATTCTTAAACACTCACACACTCTCACTCTTGAACACAGTGTGACTCACACCCACGCACAGGTACACTCACACGCACTCACACAAACAAGGACACACGCGCATGGTACACACACACATAGTCTCACCCGCATAAACGCACTCACTCATACTAACACCGACACACATGAACATAAGCACACACAAACAAGTATGCAAACGAATAGAAAAAAGGGTTATCGACATTTGGAAAAGACTTGCACAAACCACAGTAGATTCTCCATAAATTGTCAGATTGAAATATGAGAGCATTTTATCTCGTTGAGGGAGAGATGAAGCCTGAGTGCAGACATGTGCAGCTCAGCAGCAAAACATCCTGTTGACTGGACGGAGGAGTTCGAGCAGTTGAAAGGGTTCTCTTGTTCCTGCGTTTTGCTCGTGTAGATAAAGAATTAGAGTTATTCCAGGAGGGAATTGAGTCTTTCCCTAATCAGTAGTGTTGTGTATCAAATTGATGTGAAATTGAGTGAGGTGTCTTGTTTGATAAGACCACCCGATCAAACGACAAGTGTTTTATTACATAAGAATATTACTTAAGGAAGGACGTTCTACAGCGAGGGAGCCATGGTTCACGAAAGAGGAATGCGAAGGCTAACGTTAGAAGAAGACGTGAAGTGTCAGTTTGGCACTTGAGAGGTAATGTCAGCAATGGAATCCCAAAAGAGAGAGCGAAGAAGAGCGAAAAGGGGACATGAGAAGTTGTTGGAGGTTTGGATCAAAGAAAACCGTTAGGCTTTCCCTTGGTACATCAGGGATGAAAGAATGACAATAGTAAGATTAGGGCTAATCGACGAAAGGACTAGGAAGTTAAGGGTGGAGTCAGAGGAGATAGGTGAATTCCTAAATGAATATCCATTTTCAGTATTCACACTGGAAAAATGTTGTCTAGTAGAATACTGAGATACAGGCTCATTGACTAGATGGGATTGAGTTTCTAAATGAAGAGCAATTCTGGATTGTGTGAAAATAAATTATCTGGTAAACCAGGGAGGTGGTTGTAGAGCTTTGGCTTTGATCTTTATTTCGTTATTGTCAACAGGAATGGTGCCAGAATTTTGGAGGATACCAAATATTGTTCCCTTCTTCAAGAATGGGGTAGAGACAACCATGGTCATTCCAGATCAGTGAGGCTTATTTCGGCTGTGGATAAAGCATTGGAAAGGTTTATTAGATAGAATTTATAATCATCCAGAAAGAAAACAAGGTGATTAACGATATTCAACACGGTTTTGTGAAGAGGAGGTCGTGCCACACAAACCTTATTGCGTTCTTTGGGAAAGTGGCCAAAGTGGTGTATAAGGATAAATCAATTGATGTGTTATATATGGATTTCAGTAAGGCGTTTGATAAGGTTTCCCACAGAAGGTTATTGCATAAAATGCGAAGTTTCGAGATTTAGTTATTTGGCAGTTTTGATCAGAAATTGGATAACTGAACGAAGACATCCAATTGTGGTTGATGGGAAATGTTCATCCTGGAGTTCAGTTCCTCGTGGTGTACGGCACCGATCTGTTATGGGACCACTGCAATTTGTCATATTTATATATGACCTGAATGAGGGCGTATCAGGTACGATTAGTAAATTTGAGGATGACACGAGGTTGGTAGAGTTGTGGCCAATATCAAAGGATGTTGTAGGTTGCAGGGCGACACAGATACTCTGCAGAGCTGAGCTGACAGTTGGCAAATGCAGTTTAATGCCGAAAAGTGTGAGCTGACTCACTTTGGAAGAAAAAACAAGAGTGCAGAGTACAGGATTAACGTTATGATGCTCGGTAATGATGCTTACTTCATTGAAACTGAGAGATTTTGATGTCCATGAACATATATCCCTGCAAGTCGTCACCCAGTTTGAGAGGGTTATTAAGAAGGCATGCAGTATGTCAGCTTTTATTATTAGTGATAATGAGTTTCGGAACCATGAGGTCATGCTGCAAGTGTACGGAACTCTGGTGCAGCTGCACTTGAGGTATTGTGCACAGTTCTGGTCACCACCTTATAGGATTGGTGTGGAAACCTTGTTAGGTATCAGAGGAGATTTACCAGATGTTGCCTGATGTGCAGGAAAGGTGTTAGATGAAACGCTGAGGGACTTGAGGCTGTTTGCGTTCGGTTAAAGAAGGTTGAGAGATCACTTAATTGGAACGTATAGGATAATCAGACGTGTCAATCGGCTGGAAAATGAGAGCCTTTTTCCTCGAATGGCGATGGTTATAACGAGTGGGTATAGCTTTAAGTTGAGGCTTGATAGATATTGGACAGATGTCAGAGGTAGTTTCTTTACTCAGAGTGTACTCGGTGCGTGGAATGGTGTGCCTGCAACAGGAGGAGATTGGCCCAGTTTAAGATTATTTAAATGGTCGTTGGATAGACAGGGATAAAAATGGAATAGTGTAGTTTAAATGGACTTCAGATTAGTTTCTCAGGACGCCGCAGCATCGAGGGTCGAGGGTACTGCGCTGTAATGGTCTAAGTTCTATGTTCAATATTCAAACATAAGAAATATAAGGAGCAGAAGTAGGCGACCTGACTCCTCGAGCCTGCTTCATCATCCATTAACATTGTGGGTGATCATTTTGATGTTCAACTCAACTTCCCCGCCCATTCGCAAAAAACATGAATTTCTGCACTGTTCGAATATCAATCTAGCTTTGCCTTTAAAACATGAAATATGGTTGACGTAATTGTTTCAGGTGACAGGGAAATTTGCAGATTCACAACCATTTGGGTAATGAATCAATTCTTTAACTGAGTCGTAAATCTGCTTCCCGAAACGTAGAATTTCTGTCACTCCGTTTCAATTTGACCTACATGTGGAAATAACTTCCCTGCTTCGATCTTAACTATTCCCTTCATAACTTTACTTGTGGCGAGAAGACCGCTCCCATTTTTTTCTAAATTCCAATATGTATCGGCTCAGCTACTCAGTCTGGTCCTCAAAAGGCAAAGCTCGTTACTCTCGAATCAATTTATGGAACCTCTCTGCGTCCCGTACAGTGCCATTACATTATTTCCCAAGTAAGAAGACGAACATTAGACATACGTTTCTAGGTGTGGCCTCATCTGCACGCGATGCAACTGCAGCAAAACCTACGAGTCTTGAAAATCCATCCATCTTGCATTTAAGGTTAATATACCATTTCTGTTCTTAGTTACCTGTTGCAATTGCAAATCAACCTCCTGAGATTCATGCACAAGTACACCCTTTGAATCGCAGCATGCTGCAACTCTTCTCCATTTTAACAAAAAACTGTGTTGCTGTTATCCCTGTCAAAATGAATGACCTTACATTTACCAGAATTGTACTGCACCTGCCACACCCTGGTCCACTCACTTAATCTCTCTCTATTATTCTGCTGTTTTTGCGATACCACTCATCGTAGTGTCTTGTGCGAACATTGACACGTTACACATGACCTAAAATTCCAAATCATCGATGTCAGTTGGAATCAATTACGATTCCAACACTCACCTTTGAGGCAAACCAGTAGACATTGATTGCCAAAATTTAAAAAAAACAACGATTTATCCACAATTATTGTTTTCTATTCACTAGCTAATCATTTACACATGCTACCTCCTTACCAATAATGCCTTGCACCTTTACCTGTTGCACCAGCCTACGTGCATTTCCTTGAGCAATATCACCTGGAGATTCAGATGCACCACATGCAACGGTTCTCCATTGCCCAGCGCGCCCGTCATGGTATCTAAGAATTCCAGCTCTCACAATATGTCGTGTGAATACGTGCAAACAGTACCTCAATCAGGAACGAGAGCAAAAGGATAATGTGGCAGTTATCACAACTGAGACCACTGTACCCAAAACAGGTAGTTCTGAACGTGACAGTACTAAAATTGAATTAGACAATGAGGACGTTCTTGAAAATTGGCCTAAATTATTGATTTATCTTCCAGAGTAAATCGACATGAGGTAAAAGAGTTGTATCAATTTCCTGGAGAGATACATGGGATTAAGCAGAGAACTGATCGCACTTCATGTTGAAATAGGAAATGCTGTTCTCTTGAACCAACATTATTTTCGGCCTAATCCACTAAATTAGATACAGCTGCAAAAAAAGATTGCAAACATGTTCACTGAAAGTTGAAAAGTTGCGAACAGCAACTCCGGTCCACTGCTCCCCCCATATCCTGGGAAACTAGCGTAATGTTTCCTCTGTGTGGTTGACCAGAGAATTGTGCTTACATCACAATTGTGCTGTGGATTTGTTCACAGATACTGCAATTCTGTACTTGGGTTAAATACGCAGGTATAGTTGGAAATATCAATGAAAACTTTGACTTTCCTCCTGAGTTTCGATCGTAGAAGACGCACCCAGTGTAAAATACGCCTGCACGAATTCACTGTCTGTCCTTGTGTAGAATATGGAATATTTACGGACCGCAGCTTGGCACGAAACTTTCTTCCTTTCCGAATCAATGCAACATCTGGCTATGAAATAAAGTTATATGGGCTCTGTACAACCAAATTGAATTGCTTCCATTTGTTAAATCATGCGAGCATGGACGAAGAGTCTGTTCTTCTGCTGCATATTTCTAGGATCTTGTGAATAAGGCTTCATTCATTGAATTGTCCTTTCAGCAATGGGAGCCATGAATAGAGACCTCGATCACCCTCTGTCTCTTACTGTCCTGTCCTGCCAGGTTACTCACCATCCCGAACCCCAGAAAGGCAAAGTTCGCTTTCATGCTCTTCAAACAGAAACCCGTGAAAGCCTGGATCAGAATGAAAAATTCTCTGGCCCTAACTCTCCCGCCTCCTCCAACTCCCTTCTGGTGCCATTGCATTGGCCTTCACAATCAGCCTCGGGGAAACTGCACATCATCTCTACAGGGTGATGATGATTCTGCGGTGTTCACCTCACATGTAAGACGTTGCTCAAAACTTCAGCCAAATGGATAACCAACGGTAGAAACAGTGCCGGATGACGTTGGTAACACAGATGTACGTGAGTGGGTGACTCGTTTAAAGCACACTGCTGTCGTGACCATTCCATCTCATTGCATCATTTAAAGTGTGTATTGCTCAGAGATGATGACCCCTCTCAGCCGAGACGTGCAAACATTACAGTTTCTTCAATATCACAGCGTTTTGCGAAGAGTTATGGTTCTAAAATCAGGTCTGCATTTTTCACAACTGCCTGCATTTTGACCTTTCCTTCGTCTTTCGTAAAGCTTGTCCTTGTGAGGGGCATGGCTGGTTCTCATTGCATACTGCAAACGTGAAAATATCTTTCTGCTGCAATATATCACAATGGCAGTGAACCAAAATAATGCGAGAATGTGTTTGCTTCGAACTCCTGGTCACCACCAGGAAAAAGGTGTGGCAAAAGAAGCTAAGCCAGTGGCATTAATGAAGGTAGTAAAGAAAACCGCAATAAAAGCCGAGGAAATGCAGGACAGTAAACAGCCTGGGCAGAGGGTGGGTATGAAGTTCTTAACTGATCGCTGTAAATAACTCACTTCTGTGGGTAAAGTTTACTCAAAACGAATTGAAGAGAAGAACAAGAAGTTATACCTTTGAGAAATACAGGACCAACCAGTGGCTGATAGTAAGGGATGAGCTAATTCACACTCTTTCTGATTAGTTACCCGAGAATATGGCAATTTGTGGGAAACATGGACAGAAATTTTGCGTTCCCGATGTAAGATCAGGTTTGACTGCCAACTGAAGACTGGGGAATTTACAGTGGGAGTAGATTAGATTAGATTAGATTACAGATTAGATTACAGTGTGGAAACAGGCCCTTTGGCCCAACAAGTCCACACCGACCCGCCGAAGCGAAACCCACCCATACCCCTACATTTACCCCTTACCTAACACTATGGGCAATTCAGTATGGCCAATTCACCTGACCCTGCACATCTTTTGGACTGTGGGAGGAAACCGGAGCACCCGGAGGAAACCCACGCAGACACGGGGAGAACGTGCAAACTCCACACAGTCAGTCGCCTGAGGCGGGAATTGAACCCGGGTCTCTGGCGCTGTGAGGCAGCAGTGCTAACCACTGTGCCACAGTGCCGCCCACTAATTGACAGAGTGTCAATTCCAGCAGTTCAGTTTGTTCCTGGTAGTGAATTACAGAGATTCAAGGTGGAAGTGACTCCCCTTGTTGTGGAGAAGCCCAAGGATGACAAAGAAACTGAGGAGTTACAATGTAAATATACTGGCATTTTCCAAGACTGTGTATTAACCAGATCTCACTATCAGAGGTCACAGCACGAACAAAAACGAAAGAGAGAAAAGAAGGAATTGAGTTGCAGATCGCGGACACGCTGTTTGACAGTATGTTGAGGGACGAACCGGTAATGGCAGATGTTCAGATAGAAGCGTTTAGGTCCTGAAAGGTTGAGAGACTGCAACAACAAAACAAGATAATAAAGATGTATATTACATGCATATTCCGAAAAGGAGGCAGAGGATATTCATGAGTATACTTATCTAGAAGATAAAATCCAAAGACTGAAATGGAGATCACGGCAGCTTAGCATGGAAGAGAAGTAGGCCAAAGTGCACCAGATTGTGCTGCTAGTCGCATTCGGACAGGAGGTGTCGCGAGTAGCACATGATCCACCTGTAAGAGGTCACCTAGTGCTACACAGGACTCACCTGATGAACGCTAGTGTGCTTCCAATTAAACCTGTTGGAATATACCCTGGTGTTGTGTGAATTTTAACATAGAAAACTTTGGTATACATCACTTTAAATCAAGTATGTATCACCCTGAATCACAGGGAGCGTTAGAAAGGTGACCGTGAAGACCATGTTGCGAGCATACTGTCAGGGTTACCCTAAAAGTTGGGATAAATGTATTCCATTCGCATTGTTTATCATTCGAGTTTCACCAAATGAGTCTATTCAGTTTACAACATTCGAGTTGATCTTCGTTGATGGAATGAGAGGGCCTTTGAAATTAATTTAAAAGAAATTCACAGGGCCAAAGTCAGAGATCTCACACTCATATTATGTATCGCGGTGAGGGAGAGATTAATTCGAGTCGGTGACTTAACTGAACAGCACCGAAAGAGAACAAAACTAACAATGAAGCAGGTGGCAGATGAAGACTCTGAGAGTCGGAAGTTTTCCCGCAGGGCCTCGGGGATTATGTATTCGTGCTGTAACCAGTGATAGGAAATCCCTTCGAAGGAATGTTTAGTTGCCACTATCAAATTCAGAAACAGATGACTCATGTGAACGATTTAATAACCATGCCAGATTAAAAGAAAGACCTGTATTGTGTATGTCACGAGAACATGTTGAATCCGGATTATACGAGACAGAAAGTACTAGAGAAGCAGGCGTTGTTTGCTGCCCCATAGAGCGAGGAATCAAATCCTGGTATTAAAATTTTGATGTGCGCCAAAGTAAGTTAAAAATAAGTAAGTCCTTGATGAGTGAGATAGGTTATTACAACGGCCACGAACGCATTTCAAAGGTTTGTTACTGCAACATGAGTACATTTGTAGCAATCAAATGGGGAGGACTAATGCTATTGCACAGGAACGTTGTTCCAATACAGGAACACGCTTATTGGGTTAATCCCTTGAAAGTTCGACAGGTACTGAATGCGGTAGATGCCATGCCTAACGAGGATATTATTGTACCAAGTCAGAGTGAGTGGGGTTCACCGAAATCTTAGTTCCCAAACCGGACGAGTCTCAACGATTTTGGGTGGATTATTGGACAGTCGATGCTGTTAGAGAATTGGACATATATCCAATAACAAGATTGGAGATCTGTGCAGAGAAAGTTGTACAAGCTCGTAACATCACCAAATTAGACTTCCTGCTTGGTTATTGGCAGGTACTTTTCTCAGTGATGGCGAAATAAATTTCTTTGTTTGTAAAACCCAAATGAGCTATATCAAATCAAAATGATGCCTTTTGGAATGAAGTACGCACTTGCCACATTCTAAAGTTTCATGAACAGCGCTGTGGCTGGGTTAACGCAGTGTGCTGTGTATTTGGCCATGATCTTTAAGTCTATGAAAGGTCACATGGTAAAATTTGCAGAGCTCTTCGAACGATTAGGAGGAGCAAAGCTGAGAATAAACTTAAACAAAATTGAATTCGCTGAAGGAGAGGTGACGTTTTCGCGACATAACATTAGTCATGGAAGGTTGACCCCATGGCCAATGCCATCAAGGAATTCCTTCGACCAATCTCGAGGAAAGAGTTGCTTTGATTTTTGCGACTAAGCAGACTCCATCAGTAGTTTGTCCAAATGTCATACACTTGTCCGAAAGTGTATATGCATCATTAACAGATTTCATCAAGATGACCAGAAAATTTCGCAGGACAGATCAATATACATTTGCATATTTAAAAGCAATACCAACTATCGCACCAGTTCTAGCTATACCAAACTTTTCAAACCTCTCAACGTTGCGATCGATGCTCTTGACATAGGAGATGGATCGATATTACTCCAGGAAGATGGTCATGAAATTGAATTGCCAATTGTTTACTTTTCAAAGAAACTCAACATCCACCAGAGAAAATACTCGACGATATAAAAACAACTATTGAGATTGGTACTGACATTACAACATCTTAATGTGCATGTTACGAAAAATGAGTCAGAGACGGTTCTGTTCATGAATAACAATACACTAATATTTTTGGTACAAGAATGCAGAAGAATGTAATTGCAGGCGTCCTTTCCCAGATTTAACTGTCAGACATTAGATGAGATTGATTTCTATCCAATGTCTACTTGTAGATTTATGTATGATGTGTATGTATGTGTGTGTGTATATATATCAAGATGAAGTTAGATTAATGTTATAAGTATGTCGTGAGTATAAGGTTAAGAAATACAAAAGAAAAAGGGCCCATCCGTTCATCATGATCGTTCAGTTTTATCTTAAGTAGGGAGTTGTTATGAACTTCTAGACATGTGCTCTGCTTTTAAGGGAGCTGAAATACCTGGCTGGCAAAGAGTGTGCTGGTGGATTTTAAAAAAGTAACATTTGGTTGTGAAACAAGTACAGGGAGCAGCATTGTCATTGTATAAAACAAATTCAAATGTGGACAAAGTGTTTAAATTATGCCACAGATACCAAACTCCAATCGAACTTGAATTTTAATGTTTTGGATGACATCAAACCAGTGAGCCGGCCGATGTTTTGGGGTTGATTGCCAGGAATTGAACAGATTGGTCTCGGATTAATGATTTTGGTCGGCTGAGAACGACATAGTCTGAACAGATTTGAGTATATTTAGTGTACGAGAAAAGCCAGATAGTTGTAAAGCCTTGCAGGTTAGTGCCGTAGATACTTAAATGAAAACAAGTTGAGACTATTTGTTTACTTTCAGCGAATTGTGGTTTGTTAAATTAAAAGTGAGAGAAATAGCTCTTAAAATTTCGAAAGAGTTTTTGGGGTTTGAAGATGATTCTCAAATTTGCCACGAAAATTTTGAAAGAAATCAATAGGTCGTACTTTTAGAAGAACAAACAGTAGCCAATCAGCAACAGACTGCAGCAGAATGCTACCTTGGAACGGTACATGGGTATCAGAAAGTTTTGCAGCAGAAGAACAAAGATACCTACAAGAACCGACAGAGGGACTTCGAACACGCGAAGCGGACAACTGTTTTTGAAAATTGATTTGCCATAACTTTAAGAGCGAATTTATCATACCAGTGCTGTAGAATGTGAGGTAGAATGGTTTTAATAGAAATGGATTGTAACAATTCGTTGCCTAATGTTCTCGTTTTTAGAATAAAATGTAGTTTTGTTTTCTTCATTAAATTGTGATATGTAGGATAGCACTTTGCCACTAGAAATTTAACATATTTTGGCATGCGGTGAACGTTCATGTGTGTCTGGTTTAAATTAGCAGAAGGGTTTACCCCGTGTCGTAACACTAGAAATGCTAAGTATGGCAAAATAAAATACTGGAGAAACTTAGCAAAAGTTAGGCAGAGAAAAACGAAGTAAATTTTAGAGATGGATACTGTTTATCTTAATTACTGAAAGAAACTGAAACAGTATAGTTTTTAAAAAATAAACATGTGTATGAATGTGTATGCGTGGTGAAGACGTTCAAAGCGAGACGATTACAACAGGAGAACGTATGACGGTTGAGCCCAAAGCACAAGACAAAGTGGATGAAAAAGGTCAGAAAGGAGATTTAGAAATTTATAATAGGTCTAAATGTGAGATGTGAAAATAAGAAATTCTGTCAGCTCTACTTGTCACAAGACAAAGCAGACACAACTCGTTATGGCTGTGTGGGATTGTCATCAACAGAAGTTATGCTGTGAAGTTACTCAGCTGAAAGCCGAGTGCATGATGCCATCAGATGCCTCAAAAGAAAACGAAGTATTTTACCCTCTGCATGCGTTGAGCTTTTTCGACATGATAGTGTCAGAGTTAAAGAAGAAAGAACTGGACAGCAAAGGAACAAGAATTCCCATAACTGAATCGTCACATAATACATTTCTAGACTAAGCGACTTTGCATCGATATGCTCCGTATCCCTCCATTCTCTGCCTGCTTCCAAATCTGGCAAGATACCTCTAAAACCTAGCCATTGTTTCCGCCTTCAACACTGCTCTGCATGTACATTCCAGACCATAAGCACTCTCTCTCATCGCCATTCTTCTGAAACGCTCTCACCTTTAGCCTTGTGTTCCAAGTAATTGCTATTTCAAACTTGGGATTAAAAAATACATGTAACTATCCATTAATACAATCCTCGAATATTTTTCTGTGCTTATGCTTTTATCGAATTGCCAATCATTCTCCAAATTTAACTGATTGCAATTACGATTTATTTTTCAAATTTATACTCAGAGCTAATACATCGCCAACCGGGCAACATCCTGAAAAGCAAGATATGCAGCCCCTCGAAATCTTTCACATCCCTCTGGTCATGTGACGACGAGAACTGTACACGACATACTAAATGTGGCTGAACTAAATTTCTATAAATCTGCAACGTACCTTGTAATTTTTTATCGACTATGCCCCACGAATGAAGATAGGCATGACATCTACATTCTTGGCGACCTTACCGACAGTGGGCGGCACGGTGGCACAGTGGTTAGCACTGCTGCCTCACAGCGCCTGAGACCCGGGTTCATTTCCCGCCTCAGGCGACTGACTGTGTGGAGTTTGCACGTTCTCCCCGTGTCTGCGTGGGTTTCCTCCGGGTGCTCCGGTTTCCTCCCACAGTCACAAAAGATGTGCAGGGTCAGGTGAATTGGCCATGCTAAATTGCCCGTAGTGTTAGGTAAGGGGTAAATGTATGGGTGGGTTTCGCTTCGGCGGGTCGGTGTGGACTTGTTGGGCCGAAGGGCCTGTTTCCACACTGTAATGTAATCTAATCTATTTCTGGTGCCACTTCCAGGAAACTGCAGACCTCTAAGCTACATCCATTTGCTGGTTGTTGCAACGTTTGATGCAGTTTGCGGGTATTTATCCTCTGCGTTCGAGATCTCACTTTGGTCACCTCCAACTCTCGTTTTTCCACGCTGGTCTCAAACCCATTGACGCCCAGCCGTGTCCTTGGCAATGTTCGTGACAGTCCTTAGCACCCACAATCTTGATAAATTCTGTGTCTAATGACCCTCTCCGAAAATGACCTGATGAAGGAGCTGTGTTCTCAAAGATAGTGCTTCCCACATTAGCTGTGTATATAAATTTGAAAAATAAGCCTTGACTGCGTTCAGTAAATAGCAAACTTACATTCTTGTCCACATAATTTACAGGTATCCCAGCAGTGATCCTTAAGGAACATACTTGCAAAGAGTTTCAGCCTGAAAAGTATCTTTCCGTTTTACTTTCAGTCTTAAATTTCTCAGTCTTCTCTGAATCCACGTTCGTATCTCACAGTAGATCTCAAGTGAATTCACATTTTGTAGCAGGCTGACTTGAGGGGCTTTGTAAAAAGTCTTCCAAAAGTCCATAGATGTTACATATCTTGCTCAGTGTTCATTAATCATCTTTGACATTTTTTTCAAGAAAACATAATTTCTGTTTGTGAGATACGACCTTCTCCACACAAAGACTATCTTT
The DNA here is from genome assembly GCF_037043375.1 of Chiloscyllium plagiosum. Classification (NCBI taxonomy): domain Eukaryota; kingdom Metazoa; phylum Chordata; class Chondrichthyes; order Orectolobiformes; family Hemiscylliidae; genus Chiloscyllium; species Chiloscyllium plagiosum. The sequence continues at coordinate 44,408,806 of NW_028270183.1, forward strand.
CTATGCCAAATAATGATGTGGACGGTCCAGTGCTGAACTGCAGTGGGCAAAGTAAAATGTCATACAATAATAATGCCATATAATCCAACAGGTGTATTTGGAAGCACTAGCTCTCAGAGCCCTGCTTCTAAATGTGGTCGTTTTCGGAGAGAATTATTCGACACAATTTATCGCAATATATTACAGCATCATAGAACAGAGGTCATTTATTGAACAAACCTAGATTGTTGTTAAGTCTTTCATGTAAAATAATGAAAGCTCTCCGAAAGCCACTGCTTTCAAATAAACCTGTCGAAGTATAACCTGGTGTTGTGTGACTATTGCGATTGAGTTCATTTTCCGATTCTAAATGCGAGTTGCCCCTGTTACGAAGAAACGTCTGCCACAACTTCCTTACTATTGTCAGAGAATTACTGGCCTGTAATTTCACGAAATATTCCGGCTTAAACTGTTACTAAAGTAAAGAAATATTGTCAATCTCCAGGCCTCTGGCACGTCTTTTGTGAGAAAACATGATCCACATACTTTGGGCAAGACGCCAACAATTTCCTCCCTTGCATATTCTCAAGTCTGTGATGTTTGCAATCAGGTCATGGGGATTTGTCTACCGTAAACACATCACAATGGGGTGAAGCCGGTGCACCCTGCATCCAGCAAACTTGTCTCTTCAGGTGGCTAAACTGTCTAATAAGTCTCATACAAGCAAGGAATTACTGTAACTGTAACTCAGAGTGGTCCATTCAGTCTCCCATGTGTGCACAAACTCTCCAACTGATCAATACCTACTACTACTCTCTTGGTTTCCTCGCATATAACTGCACATTTCTTTGCCCAAATGTTAATCGAACTTTGTCTTGACTGTATCGATATCAACTCCTTCCATGATTTTATTAGATCATGGAAAAAAGGCATTGAGTACTCCCTGTGGAAAACATTTCATAGAATATAGAACATCGAACATAGAACAATACAGCACAGAACAGGCCCTTCGGCCCACGATGTTGTGCCAAACATTTGTCCGAGCTGAAGCACCCATCCATGTACCTATCCAATTGCCGCTGAAAGGTCACCAAAGATTCTGACTCTACCGCTCCCACAGGCAGAGCATTCCATGCCCCCACCACTCTCTGGGTAAAGAACCCACCCCTTACATCTCCCTATACCTTCCACCCTTCACCTTAAATTTATGTCCCCTTGTAACACTCTGTTGTACCCGGGGAATAAGTTTCTGAATGTCTACTCTATCTATTCCTCTGATCATCTTATAAACCTCTATCAAGTCACCCCTCATCCTTCGCCGTTCCAACGAGAAAAGGCCGAGCACTCTCAACCTATCCTCGTACGATCTATTCTCCATTCCAGGCAACATCCTGGTAAATCTTCTCTGCACCCTCTCCAAAGCTTCCACATCTTTCCTCAAGTGAGGCGACCAGAACTGCACACAGTACTCCAAATGTGGCCTAACCAAAGTCCTGTACAGTTGCAACATCACGACTCTTGAATTCAATCCCTCTGCTAATGAACGCTTATACACCATAGGCCTTCTTACAAGCTCTATCCACCTGAGTGGCAACTTTCAAAGATCTATGAACATAGACCCCAATATCCCTCTGTTCCTCCACCTCACTTCGAACCCTACCGTTAACTCTGTATTCCGCATTCTTATTTGTCATTCAAATTGGACAACCTCACACTTGGCAGGGTTGAACTCCATCTGCCACTCCTCAGCCCAGCTCTGCATCATATCAAATTCCCTTTGCAGCCGACAACAGCCCTCTTCACTGTCCACAACTCCACCAATCTTCGTATCATCTGCAAATTTACTGACCCACCCTTCGACTCCCTCATCTAAGTCATTAATAAAAATTACAAACAGCAGAGGACCCAGAACTGATTCTTGCGGAACTCCACTTGTAACTGGGCTCCAGGCTGAATATTTACCATATACCACCACTCTCTGACTTCGACCGGTTAGCAAGTTTTCTATCCAATTGGCCAAATGTCCCTCTATCCCACGCCTCCTGATATTCCGCATAAGCCTACCATGGGGAACCTTATCAAATGCCTTACTAAAATCCATGTATACTACATCCACTGCTCTACCCTCATCCATATGCTTGGTCACCTCCTCAAAGAATTCAATAAGACTCGTAAGGCAAGACCTTCCCCTCACAAATCCGTGCTGGCTGTCCCTAATCAAGCAGTGCCTTTCCAGATACTCATAAATCCTATCCCACGGTACCCTTTCCATTACTTTGCCTACCACCGAAATAAGACGAACTGACCTGTAATTCCCGGGGTTATCCCTATTCCCTTTTTTGAACAGGGGCACAACATTCGCCACTCTCCAGTCCCACGACCATTTCTTTCCTGCCTGACAGGTACATACATATCAAGGACAAGTCGTATCTGTTCCTTGAAAAAGTTCCACATTTCCACGACATCCTTCCCTGACAGCCTATGCTCCCAACTTATGCTCCTCAGATCCTGTCTTACAGCATCGAAATTACCCTTCCCCCAATTGTAAAACCTACCCTGTTTCACGCACCTATCTCTCTCCATAACCAAGGTGAAAGTCACAGAATTGTGGTCACCATCACCAAAATGTTCACCCATTAACAAAGCCCATCACTTGCCCCGGTTCATTACCGAGTACCAAATCCAATATGGCCTCCCCTCTGGTCGGACAATCTACATACTGAGTTAGAAAAACTTCCTGGACATACTGAGCAAACACCGCCCCATCCAATCTACTTGATCTGAAGAGCTTCCTATCAATATTTGGGAAGTTGAAATCGCCCATGACTACTACCCTGTGGCTTCCGCACCTTTCCAAAATCTGTTTCCCAATCTGTTTCCCACATCTCTGCTGCTATTGGGGGGCCTATAGTAAACACCCAACAAGGTGACTTCACCTTTGCTATTTCTGACTTCAGCCCATACTACCTCCAAAGGCAGATCCCCCTCGAACTGCCTTTCTGCAGCCGTTATACCATTTCTAATTAGCAACGCCACCCCGCCTCCTTTTTTACCACCCTCCATAATCTTACTGAAACATCTGTAGCCAGGAAACTCCAACAACCATTCCTGTCCCTCTTCTCTCCACGTTTCCGTGATGGCCACAACATCGTAGTCCAGGTACCGATCCACGCCTTAAGTTCCCCCGCCTTATTTCTGATACTCCTTGCGTTGAAGTATACGCACTTGAACCCATCTCTGTGTCCGCAAGTAATCCCTGTCAGTGCTACCTTCTTCACAGCCTCCCTACATTCTTGGACATCCTGACAAACAGCTCACCTACTTGCTGGACTACAAGTCCGGATCCCATCCCCCTGCCAAATTAGTTCAAACCCCGCCAACGAGCGCTAGCAAACCTACCCCCCAGGATATTGGTGCCCTTCTGGTTCAGGTGCAACCTGTCCTGCTTGTACAGGTCCCATCTTCCCCAGAATGCAGTCCAATTGTCCAACTCCCTGAAGCCCTCCCTCCTACACTATCCTTGCAGCCACGTGTTCAACTGCACTCTCTCCCTATTCCTTGCCTCACTGTCACGGGGCACCGGCAACAACCGAGAGATGACGACTCTGTCTGTCCTAGCTTTTAGCTTCCAGCCTAACTCCCTGAGCTCCTGAATGACCTCCCCACCCCTCTTCCTATCTATGTCGTTGGTGCCAACGTGCACCACGACTACTGGCTGCACACCCTCCCCCTTAAGGATTCTGAAGACACGGTCTGAGACGTCTCGGACCTTGGCACCCGGGAGGCAAAAAACCATCAGAGAATCTAGCCCATGTCCACAGAACCGCCTGTCCGTCCCTCTAACTAGAGAGTCTCCTATAACTAACCCTCTCCTCCTCTCCCCCTTTCCCTTCTGAGTCTCAGAGCAAGACCTTGCGCCACAGACCCGGTCACTGCAGCTTACCCCTGCTAGGCCGTCCCCGCAACAGTATCCAAAGCGGTATACTTATTGTTTAGGGAACGACCACAGGGGATCCCTGCACTGCCTGCTTCCACCCCTTCCCACCTCTAACTGTAACCCAGCTACCTCTGTTCTCTGGCGTAGCTATGTCCCTTAAGCTTCTATCTATCACACTCTAAGCCTCTTGAATAATCCACAGTTCATCCAACTCCAGTTCCAGTTCCCTAACTCATTCTGTGAGGAGCAGGATCTGACTGCATTTCCTGCAGATGACGTCGGCAGGAGTATCGGTCGTCACCCCTACCTCAAACATGCTGCAGGAGGAACATTCCACTGCCTGCGCTGCCATTAAACTACACCTCGTCTCCAAAACAAGAACACTGAGTAGCTTACCTGTGGACATTAAAATTAGGTTAGAGGAGGAGGATGGGAGGGAGGCCCTACTATGTAGGGCCTGGGGTCTAGAATACACCCACTCAAATATCAATCACTTACCTTCCCGACCAGCTCTGCGCTCCAACTTCACTTCCGCCCAGCTCGCGCCGCTCTCAGCTATGAAAAAGGATAAAGATCTGTCAAAATACTCCACGCAGCCAGTCGTTCGCAGCTCGTCTTGAAGCCAGATTTTGGCGCCTCAATGCCACAGTGTTAATCACTGAGCCGCAGCGCCACCCCAAGCCGATATGACCAAGACAAAAACTGATGTCTCCAGAATGCCATCACAGCAACCAACTTCCCACATTTCCTCTAATTTTCAATCTTGCAGACGATGCCATGTCGAGATTACCATTTCTATATACTCAATAGTATTAATGGTTTTCTAGGCAAGACAGTAAATACACTTGAACATATTTTTTTCTGAAGTACGCCAATGAACTGAGTGAATTTGGCAAAATATTTTGTTCACGTATCTAAAATGATTGTGCCTACAAAATAACTATTTTCAAAGCAACAACGTATTCCCCGACACATTGCACTTCACATGTTTCCAAAATATTCGACAGATATAAAAGTTAGTCGACGTGATTATGTTATTTACCATTTCTCGTTTTCTACATATTTCCAACTCTCCAGAGCCCGTGTAGATCTTCACACTTATGTAGGATGGACTGATTATTGACAGTCCCTCTGCACCTTCCATAATGTCTTCCATGACCAAGTTGAATAAGACCTAACCCCACTCATTAAAACAATTCACGGGACTGGGTTATCGAGCAGTCCAGACACACATTAAACGTGCCAAGAATGTATCCCAGACCCTAACCTTTCTAATTGTTTTAAACATATATACAGTGGATATTCCAGGCGTGATGCAGCTGGCGCACCCACTCAGTTTTAAGAAAAACAATATGTATTTCGAGACTACTATTTGAAAAACAAACGAAAAACGTACTGTATTTAGAATAACTGAGCCTATTTGGAAGCCCAATCGAATCTATTAGAACTTAATGATAATGTTTCAAGCAGTTGCAAAATTCACATACATATACCACTGGTCAAGAAAAAGGTAAAAACAAACATAGATTCTTACAGGAGAGACGTCACAGGGAGAGAGAGAATGGACAGATTAGAACTGCTTCTTTCTGTCGCCAGCAGTTTTTCTGGGTTTGCCTCTGAAACTTGGTCAAACAGAACAGCTGGATAAACCCAAAACAAACTGAACTTTGAACTGCGGGAACAGGCCACTCCCTTTCCATTGAACAAGTGCTTTAGAAAAACAACTCAACAAATGTTCCAGTCATATCTGAACCTTTATGATCCCTGTTAATATAACCAAGGGCAGCACAGCCGTGAGAAAGGAACAGCATTGTCACCATAGAAAGGTTTTGGATTGAAAAGGGTTCACTGAAACTGATCGTACAGTGACAGGAGTTAATGTCAAATTCCAAGGATCCTAATTCTCTCATTAGAGGGATTTCATCTTCTCTTAATAAGAGACATCTTTCGCTATCTTAAAGTAACAGCGCAAGCATCACGTGTGACATGATAAGGAATCATCAGCTGCACAGAAAGGGAGAGAAAGTCAAGTATCGGAGAGCAACAGATTGGAAATTTAATGCAATGGATCAAAGTTTGACTTTGGGTCTTTACCAGCTTTCGCAAGATTGGCCATCATTAACAATGCCGATATAGTTTGTACTTCGGGTGATTCAAGCTGGTTACTATCATGTCCTCGCTGTTGTTGGTCTTCCTGGTAAGTTACTCCATCTGACTGTTAAGTCAATAAGACGTTTAACTATATTAATGTCCTCGTTATTAAAACTCGGAAAACATCGAAACAGTTGCCATAATTTCATCCTACAAACCCCATTCTTTATTAAGCACGTGCAACTCCATTATCTGAATCGGAATCTAACCACAAAAAGCGATAGGTGATATTGCTCTCAACTGAACGCATTTTTGTCGCCAAATCGTTCCCTGCCTGCTCTACATTATCCCAAGTTTGAAATTCGACTTCACTCCAGGTGCTGAATAAATCTTCTTTTCTCTCTTTGATGAGTCCAGACAGAACAGACAAAAATTTTGGCCTAGTAGTGTTGTCCACCAGCTATTAGAAAAGCCAACGAAAACGATACAGGAGTCCATATCTTCTGGCGTTACCATCCTATCAGAAAAAAAAAATCCAATTCCATGTACATCGAATTCTCTGCCGGAAGTGTTTCCGTTTTTACGATGTGTGCGACGTCTGCCGCCGAACCTTTTGCTTAACTTTGCAAGCAACCATTTTCAGACATTAGAAATTCTGGTCTAAAGAAATAGGTGCGAGCTACAGTGCCAACCACTTATTTGGAGAAATAAACTGTACATTTTGCAGGGTGAGAGGAGATATTGACTGTGTTTCTTCAGGACAGAAGATGCACAGAAGCGAGCCAAGATAGAGCAAGGGATGTTTCTAAGAATTATCCAGATAGCATCCCATGCATTGCCGCAGTTGATTCCTTCTCTCATTGAAAATTTCGGGGGCATGCTGTGAATGGTCCCCTGCATTGGAATAGAGCTATTATGTAGATTCAATGCGGATTTGGAAAATAACTAACAAATTGAGCAAACAATAAAACTGGTACAAACTTTCTGGTACAACGGAGAAGGAGGGGGAAATTTGATTGCTGCCGTACTCTATTTTTTCCAAGAAACCTTTTCGAATATATCCGTAATCAAAGAGTTCTGTGAAATCCATTTTCACCACATCAACCGGTTTACTGTCATCTACCTCATGAAGATTCGTTAGGCACGACCTACTCTTCACAAAACCGTGCTGACTGTCCCTGATCAGATTATTCTTTTCTAGATGGTTATAAATCCTGACTCTTATAACCTTTTCCAACACTTTACCAACAACTGAAGTGAGGCTCACTGGTCTGTAATTACCAGGGTTGTCTCTACTACCCTTTTTGAACAACGGAATCACATTTGCTATCCTCCAGTCCTCAGGCAGTATTCCTGTAGACTATGATGATTTGAAGATCAATTGCAAAGGCTGGGCAATCGCTTCCCTTGCTTCCCAGAGAATCCTAAGATAGATACCATGCGGTCCAGGCGACTTGTCTATTTACACATTCTGCAGTATTTCGAATACCTCTTCCTTGTCAACCTTAATCTCTTCACGTCTAGATGCAACTATCTCTGTATCTTCCTCGCCAACATTTTCATTTTCTATAGTGAACACTGTCGAAAAATATGTATTTAGTGCTTCCCCTATCTCCTCTGACTCCACACACACCTTCCCACTATTTTCCTTGATTGGCCCTAATTTAACTCTCGTCATCCTTTTATTCCTGACATACCTATGGAAAGTCTTAGGGTTAACCCTGATCCTATCCGCCAACAACTTCTCATGTCTCCTCCTGGCTCTTCTGAGCTCTCTTTTTAGGTCATTCTTGACTTTCTTGTAACCCTCAAGCGTCCTAACTGATTTTTTTACAATTTGTCCTAACATAAGCCTTCTTCTTCTTGACCAGGGATTCCACTTCCTTAGGAGACCACGGCTCACGCGTCCTATATCTTCCTCCCTGCCGGACAGGTGCATACTTATCTAGGACACACAAGAGCTTTACCTTGAATAAGCTCCACATTTTTAATTTACTCATCCCCTGCAGCTTCCTTCCCCATTCTACGCTTCCTAAATCTTTCCTAATTGAATCATAATTTCCCTTCCCCCAGCCATAACTCTTACTTTCCATCACGAAAGTAAACCTAACAAAATTGTGATCGATGTCTCCAAAGTGCTCACCTACTTCCAAATCTAACACCTGACCACGCTCATTACCCAATACTAAATCTAAAGTGGCTTCTCCCCTTGTACGCCTGACTGCATACCGTGTCAGGAAGCCCTCCTGCACACACTGGACAACAACTGAACCATTTATAGTATTCGTACGGTAGGGATCCCAGTCAATATTTGTGAAGTTGAAGTCCCCCATGACAACTACCCTGCCTCTCTCACTCCTATCGAGAATCATCTTTGCTATCCTTTCCTATCTCTGAGACGATTCAGAGGCCAATGGTAAGCTCCCAGCATGGTGACATCTCCTTTCCTGTTTCTAACCTCAGCCCATACTAAATCATTTAACGAGTCTCCAAACATCCTTTCTTCAACTGTAATATTGTACCTGATTAATAATGCCACACCTCCCCCTCTATTACCATCTTCTCTGTTCTCACTGAAACATCAGAATCCCGGAACCTGCACAGCCATTCCTGTCCCTGCTCTATCCATGTCTCCGTATTGGCCACACCATCGAAGTCCCAGGAACCAACCCACTACTTGATTTGGGAACTCCCTACTCTCATCCTCTTCTGTACCTGTCCTACAATTTTGGTTACCATCCCCCTGCTCTATTAGTGTAAATCCACCATAATATCTTTAGAGTCATAGAGTCATAGAGATGTACAGCATGGAAACAGACCCTTCGGTCCAATCCGTCCATGCCTACCAGAACCCAAACTAGTCCCATCTGCCAGCACCCGGGTCATATCCCTCCAAACCCTTCCTATTCATATATTCATCCAATTGTCTCTTAAATGTTGCAATTGTACCAGCCTCCACCACATCCTCTGGCTGCTCATTCCATACACGTACCACTCTCTGCGTGAAAACTTTGCCTCTTAGGTCTCTTTTATATCTTTCCCCTCTGACCCTAAACCTATGCCCTCTACTACTGGACTCCCCGACTCCAGGGAAAAGATTTTGTCTATTTATCCTACCCATGCCCCTCGTAATATTGTAAACCTCTATAAGGTCACCCCTCAGTCTGCAACGCTCCAGGGAAAACAGCCTCAGACTATTCAGCCTCTCTCAGTAGCTCAGATCCTCCAACCCTGGCAACATACTTGTAAATCTTTTCTGAACCCTTTCAATTTTCACAATATCTTTCCGATAGGAAGGAGAACAGAATTGCATGCAACATGCCAACAGTGGTCTAACCAATGTCCTGTACATCCGCAACATGACCTCCCAACTCCTGTACTCAATACTTTGACTAATAAAGGAAAGCATACCAACCAAACGCCTTCTTCACTATCTTATCTAGTTGCGACTCCTCTTACAAGGAGCTATGAACCTGCACTCCAAGGTCTTTTTATTCAGAAACACTCCCTCGGACCTTACCATTAAATGTATAAGTCCTGCTAAGGTTTGCTTTTCCAAATTGCAGCACCTCACATTTATTTGCATTAATCTCCATCGGCCACTTCTCAGCCCATTGGCCCATCTGGTGCAGATCCTGTTGTAATCTGAGGTAACCCTCTTCGCTAGGAGAAAGTGAGGACTACAGATCCTGGAGATCAGAGCTGAAAAAATGTGTTGCTGGAAAAGTGAAGCAGGTCAGGCAGCATCCAAGGAGCGGGAGAATCGACGTTTCGGGCATAACCTTCTTCGCTGTCCACTGCACTTCCCATTTTGGTGTCATCTGCAAACTTACTAACTGTACCTCTTACGCTCGCATCCAAATCATTTATGTAAATGACATAAAGTAGAGCGCCCAGCTCCGATCCTTGTGGCACTCCATTGGTCACAGGCCTCCAGTCTGAAAAACAACCATCCACCACCACGTGTCTTCGACCTTTGAGCCAGTTCTGTATCAAAATGGCTAGTTATCCCTGAACTCCATGAGATCTAACCTTGCTAACGATGTCTCCAGTGGGGAACCCTGCCGAAAGCCTTACTGAACTCCATATAGATCACATCTACTGCTCTGCCCTCATCAATAATCCTTGTTACTTCTTCAAAAAACTCAATCAAGTTTGTGAGACATCGTTTTTCACGCACAAAGCCATGTTGACTATGCCGAACCATTCCTTACCTTTGCAAATACATGTACATCCTGTCCCTCAGGATTCCCTCCAACAACTTGCCCAGCACTGGGGTAAGGCTCGCCGGTCTACAGTTCCCAATGCTGTCTTTACCGCACTTCTTAAACATTGGCACCACGTTTGCCAACCTCCTGTCTTCTGGTACCTCACTTGTGACTATCGATGATACAAGTATCTCAGCAAGAGGCTCCGCAATCAGCTCTCTAACTTCCCACAGGGTTCTCGGGTACACCTAATCAGGTCCTGGTGATTTATCCACATTTAACCTTTTCAACCTCTGTAATCTGGACATTTTGCAAGATGTCACAATCTATTTCCCTATTTCCCATCCAGGATATCGGTACCCCTCTGGTTTAGATGAAGACCTTCCAGCTTGTAGAGGTCCCACCTTTCCCAGAAAAAGCTCAAATTATCTAAAAATCCGAAACCCTCTCTCCTGCTCCATCCCTGTCACCACGTGTTCAACTCCTTTCTCTCCTATACCTCACCTCACCAGCACGGGGCACGGGCAGAAAACCAAAGAAAACAACTCCGTTTTTCCTAGCTCTAAGCTTCCATCGTAGCTCCCTGAATTTCTGCCTCAAGTCCCCGTCTCTCTTCAGACCGATGTCATTGGTGCTAATGTGGACCACGACTTGGGGCTGCTCCCCCTCCCCCCCAGAGACATCATGGACCCTGGCACCCGGGAGGCAACATACCAATCGTGAGTCTCTCTAGTCCCCACAGAACGTCCTATCTGTTCCCCTAACTGTCGAGTCCCCAATGACGTCAGCTCTGTTCCTCTTCCCCCTTCTCTTCCGAGTAGCAGGTGCCCCACTGCTTTCCCCTGGTAAGTCATCCCCCCAACTGTATCCAAAACGGTATACTTATTGTTGAGGAGAATGGCCACAGGGGATCCATGCACTGCCTGCCTGTTCCCTTTCTGTCCCCTAACTGTAACCCATCTCTCTTTTTCTGTAATGTGTGGAGTGACTACCTCTCTGTAAGTCCTGTCAATAAACCCCTCTGCCTCCCGAATGATCCTAAGTTCATCCAACTCCAGCTCTAGTCCCCTAACGAGGTTTTCGAGGAGCTGGTGTTGGGTGCACTTCCCACAGATGGAGACAGCAGGGACACTAGTGGTGACCCTTACTTCCCACATGCTGCAGGAGGAGCATTCCACTGCCCTAAACTCCATTCCCACTATTCTAACTCCCGAAGTGACTACTGAAAAAAAGGATTAGGAAATAAACTAGTTACCTTACCTTGTCAATCTGGCGCCCACAACAATTTTTAAGTTAGAGGAGGAGGATGGGTGTGAGACACTACCCGAGTAATGTCTCAGGTAACACAACCACGCAAACACAAACTGTTCTACGTACCCTTCCCAGAAGTCTTTGCTCGCTCCTCCCTTGCTGGCCTGAAGGTAAGAAGTTTAAATATAATTACCAGCCTTCCCGACAATCACCTCGCACCACCGTCATCTCCTCCCGGCTCCCGCCTCTCGCAGCTCCGAAGTGGACCGTTGGCCTTAAGGTAACCTCCATATACATCGCATCATCCAGCACTGACAAACGGACCCCACGACCAGCAGTATAGTTCCCTTCCCACCGCTGTCCACTTTCTGTAAAGACCATTCCCTCGTGACAACCTGTTCAGGTCCAAAGAATGGGCATGAATGAGGATTTGAGGCTTGCAGTAGATCATGGTGAATTGTGCAGCATGCGATGAATGGCATACTTCTGCTTCTTTTCCGCAATTTCTTGTTCAGCTATCACTCATTCAGCAGTTGATTTCCTGGAGTTTACGTTGTAAAATGTTGCATACAGGTTGATCAGTGTGTTTGTTAAACTAAGCCTGCCCAATGATAGATGTTCCGTACACAATGAATCTTGGTTTACGGGAGAACCGATAAACGAAGCAGAACTTGCAGAGGGAATCAGCTGTATAAAGCGGGGCCTGTCAGATGTTCGCCAGCCAATCCGTGTTTCCATCGCACAGTTTCTCAGTCTACAGGCCACGGTAAATGACAGTCTTTCGAGACTCTGAAAACTTATCTCCTGTTTCGATCCACAGGTTTGAAATCTGAAATGTTCTCCCATTGCACCTTGGAAGCAGATTCCGAGTGCTGAATAAAACAGAGGAACGTATGATTGAGGAACAGGAGTAGGTAACTTGACGATTCGATGACGTTCTTCCAAAGATTTGGACCATGGCTGATCTATTTGTGATCTCAGCCGTACATTTCTGTCTATCCATGTCATCCATCATTCGCTCATCTGTCAAACATCTAACCGAGCCTCAAACTAAATTACAGCCACAGAATGCGTGAAGTTGTTTGACACACTATTCTACATTCTGGTGATCATTACTAAGTCTTCAAAACTGCCTGGCTGATTTTTGGATTGATTACACTTTCCTCTTCGATGCCCATCCACAGGTCACAGAAAATCTTTAATGTAACCAGTTCTGTGACATGGCCACAAACTAGAAAGGAAGCTGTTACAAAAAGAGAACCCTAGCCTGATCTGTGGAGAGAAAGCAGATTTAAACTCTGAGGTCCAGAGCCTCGTGTTCAGAAGAGCATCGTGTTATGGTCAATTATTTAACTGTGTCTGGTTCAGCGTAAAGAAGAAACCAACCAGGGTTCTTTAGTCAACAGTAAATAAAGTTTCTTTTTTCAAATATCACTTTCTGCAACAACGGTGCAAAGACATCTGACGAACATTATAGAATATGCAATGATGCTGAATTATGTACAATTCGATAAAATGGTGACACATGTGTACACAGTGACACGACACAGAGAGACACGCTGACACAGACACTGACTCACACGCATATATTTGAATGCATACTAAACACAGGCACACACGCAAAAAGACACACAGTCATAGAGACACGTCTGTGCATACAGACACGCATAAACCCGTCAAAACATTTAGACGGACAGATTAAGAAATCCGGACGCAGTGAAACACACACAGGCACCCTGTAACGGACACACACACAGGTACACAACACAAAAAACACACAGGTACACAACACAAACAAACACACACACAAACAAACACACACTCATTCTCGCAAGCATATATATACACACGCACGTGTCAACACAAGCACAAAAATACAACTTCCACACAGTGATGACTTGGAAACACTTTGTCGAAGGAACAGACTAAGTACTAACAAAACGAAAACTGACTGATTGTGACGAATGCCATTACAAAGTTATTCATACCATGCAATCGTCTGCCTTTGGAGGTTCATTCTCGTACATCACATGTGGTTCACTTCCCCTTTGTGATATACAGTGGGGAGATGCCAATGTAACATCTATAGGACTCATGAAGGGCGAAAAGACTTTCACCAAGTAGAGAGAAAAATGAATCAATTTCAACAATGCTGTATTCTGAACAAAGAAGCTACGTATTGTATTCCTTAAAATCATGCGCCATCTATGAATCTACAATCGGATATTCCTCATTCATTGATCCATGAACTTTGTAAAACGTTGGTAAATCATCATTAGAGAAAATGCTTTCTGTTGCACGGTATTGAAAGCTGAGCAATTCCTCTGTCAAACCATTTGGCGTGCTCTCAAACCCTTTTATGTGGGCCATTGAATTTTAAAAAAACTTTGTGCAGTACTTCAGCCACTCGTTTTTGATTGCAGCTTAGGATGCGTATTCGTATTGTCAAATTATTTTATTTCACTTGCAGCATTAAGTGCGTTTTGATTTCGTCTGATGTTTCAGGTATGGTATCCTTGGAGCAGGTGTTGTCTCCACATATCTTGATTCTGTGCACAAATCCAATCTGCAGTTACATAAGTTAGCCCAGCGCTTGCATCATTTTCCAGTCTCAACATCTCTGGATGTTTTTGAGACATTTGGAAAATCCTGCACCGTTCCACGACGGAAATTAATCTCTGAGACAAAACTTGTGACACTTCGGAACAGCTCATCAATTAATCGCGCACAATTAGGCATTAGCTATCCAGATTGCCACCGTCAGTGACTTTATCATCGTTGCGTTCCAGTTGCAACATTACAATGTGCTGAAACTGCAGGGAAATTAAAACTTTGAAAATGCCTTTCAAATAAAATTCAGTCACTGATAAATGCATGAGCATCATCCAACTTTCCTAAAACGTTCCACTAATGACTAAATAGTGGTTCTGAACTCTGTAATAATTGATTGCTTCTCCAGGAAGATTAGGACGCAAATCAACTCTTGCCAACCAATCTGCCTCAGACCTCTGAAGTTCACATTTTCCCAGCACTGAACTTCGGAGAGAGGAACATTTGGACAGCACGAGCCTCATCATCGTCTATGACTCTGCCTTCGGGATGCAATGATACATTCTCCCTGAATGTTGGCAAAACAAAACAACTGACCGCTGATATCAGGAAGAAAGGAAAAAACTTGCCCCCATCTGCATCAATGGAACTGACATTGTGAGGGTGGAGCGCATCAACTTCCTCAGAGTGATGAAAACCAACAACCTGTCTTGGGCTTCCCGTACATATGCAATGGTCAAGAAGTCACAACAACGCCTCTTCTTCTTCAGATGGTTTCGGAAATTTGGCATTTCTATAAAGACCTTCATCAATATTATAGATTCTTAATGGAAAACATACTGTTCGGGTGCAGATCGTCCGGGTGTGACAATTGCTCTGCACAGCATCATAAGAACATACAGAAGGTTGTGTGCCCAGCCCGGACCTTTTCAGAAGCCACCCTCGCATGAATGAACAATATTTACACTTCTTGTTGCGACGGAGAGGCTGACAACATCAACACTGATCCCCCCCCACACAGGTAATGCTCTCCTAATAACCTGTTCCGATCGGCAGAACATACATAAGATTGAAACAAATGCACGTACAAGTTCAAGAGCAGCTTCTTCCCTGCCACCACGAGACTGAAGAAAGTATCCTTTAACGTCATATTATATTGATTGTTTTCATATTGATCTTGCTTCGTGCGCTGCCTGTGCAGTATTACCTCTGTGTTTCACTCGGCCTTTCCACCCTATGATATATCTGTCCTTATTTATTGTGATCTGCCTGTACTGCTCACAAACAAGACTTTACACAGTGATGAAGTACACATGAATACAAGATTTTAAATCAAATAAATCAAATTAATCATCACATAGTCACACCTGAGGAACAAAGGGATGTTCTCACTGGTGTTTTCACCTTCAAATATCGCTAAATTACCATTATATGAACAGGAAAGCAATTTATATTTTTGTTACCTCATTTGTTTTGTTTGTGAGACCCTATTGTTTATAGTTGAATCAATAGTTTCTCTGTCACGAACATGATTGCACATCAAAAGAAATATGTCAGTGCACATAAATTCCACGTGAATTTTATTTCATGTCAATGTTTTTTATCGAATATGACGTTTCGAATAAAGATGCAACAAAGTTCCCTGAAAGCTCTCACTGTGCACATACTTTTCAATTTCATTCTCTAACAGGCTATGGACTCAGTACTTGTAAAATCCTGTGCTAAGTATAACAAAAAATCTTCCCTTCCCTCCATGTTTGCTAAGTCTGCAATCTCAGTCTCTGAGTCCGAGTTCAAGAATTTGCTTCCATTGGAAATAAAACGGCCCAGAAACAGTATCGTAAATATTTCTAGCAATGTCACCCGCTTGAAATACAATGTACATTCTTTTTTGTTCTGTATTCGCAGTCGTCTTCTTATTCATTCCATATCAGTAAACGCTCTCATTTTGACTTCTTACAGTTGTCAGCCAATACTATGCCTTCTAGAGATGTGTTCTATTCTGTTTGTGTTGCAGAAGGATACACACCCAGTGATGCAGTTTTTATCCCCTTCAGACAGGCATTATTTCAACAGTTTTGAGTTCTCAATGGGTGATTTTAATGTAAGACAGAAGAATCATGATGTGAAGTCAGGTTCAGATAGATCCAAAGAGACTTTGCATTTGCTTTCAGTGAGTTGGTGATTTTACCAGCTTTTGGAGTTGAATCTTCGAGTTCGACAGGGAGACTTCCTCTTAAACTTCATAAGTGGAAGCTTATTTTTTGTTACTTGCCTCTACCAAGGATATGTTTATTGAATGCTGCGTATATTGCAAGACCTGATGATTTGTGATAAAATGGTAAATTTTCTTGTCATGAAATTTAATATAACGCAGAAAGAGGCACTTGAGCACTTCAAGTTTGCACCGACATAGTTTGCCCTTCCGTACTACAGCTGCGTTGACTTTCCTCTTTCCCTTCGTTTTCATGAATTCGTCCACGTCATGTTTAATGAAAGCTGCTATTATGTTCCTCCACTGCTCTACCGCTTTCTCTTTGGCATCCTGTTCCAAACATCCACCACTTGTTGTGTTTTGAGTACCTTAAAACTCACGGCATTATGGTCACTTCTCCAGAAATTCTGCCCTTAATGAAATTTGACTCACCTGGTGGTGCTATTTTGCCATATGCATGTCCAGCATAACAGCGTCCATGGTTGGAAAGTATACATCTTTTGTCAAGAAACCCTCCTGAACTGACGTTACACATTCTGCACTACAAGGCCCATGAACGAAGTGAGAACCAACCAGTGCAGGGGAAGTTAAAATCATTCCGCACAACAACCCACATAATCCGTAATAGTGTAAAATGGAACATAAATTCGTACACCAGTTGTATTTTACAGAAACGATATTTAGTATCTCGAATATCTCCAAACCATTTGTTTGAAGTTTGAGTTTAATCCAAAGCAATGTAAACGGGAAATTAAGTTTTACTTGTAACTAAGTCCGTCTGATATATCACTTGACCTGAGCAGACTGACGGGAAGCGTTCATTTTCAAATTATTTGTCTCCTATTTTAAGTTTGTTAACAACCATAAGGCGAACTATTGCTTGAATAGCTCACTCACTCCGTTGTTGGTACAAAGCTCTTTGTAGTTTTTGAAAATGAATTGTATGAGAATTTTTAGTGATTAGTTAGTAAATTTACCGATGACACAAAGGTTGGAGGTTGGATAGTGTCGAAGGCTTTCGCAAACTGCAGATCGACATAGACAGGATGCAGAGCTGGGCTGTGAAATGGCTTATGGAATTCAACCTGGATAAATGCGAACTGATGCATTTTTGAAAGTCGAACTTGAATTCTGAATGCAGAATTAAAGGCAGGATTCTTGCCAGTGTGGAGGAACAAAGAAATCTTGCTGTTCAAGTGCATAGATCTCTTAAAGTTGCCACCCGTGTTGATCACATTGTTAAAAAAGCATATATTGTGCCTGTTATTAATGGGGGATCGATTTTATGAACTGCGGGGTTTGCAACAGCTCGACAAGAGCCTCGTGAGACTACACTTGTGACCAGTTCTGGTCGGTCTATTATGGGAAAGATATGGAAGCTTTCGAGAAGGTGCAAAGAAGGTCTACCAGGATACTACCTGAACTGGAGGGCTTGTCTTACGAAGAGACATTGACTGAGCTCGGCGTTTTCTCTCTGGAGAGAAGGAGGAAGGGAGGGGACATGATCGACGTATACAAGTTAATAAGATTAAAAATCACACAACACCAGGTTATAGTCCAACAGTCTTATTTAGAAGCACAAGCTTTCGGAGCGCTGCTCCTTCATCAGGTGATTGTGGAGAAGGATCAGCGCTCAGAAAACTGGTGCTTCTAACTAAACATGCTGGACCATAACCAGATGTTGAGTGATTTTTAACTATGTACACTCCAGTGCAATACTGGCGTCTCCAAATAAAGGTAATGAAAGCCATGAATTGAGTCAATAGCCAGATACTTACACTACCCTCCCCTCCCCCGCAGGATTGACTGGCACGAGGATATCAGGAGGAAGGTATAGAAGAAATGTCAGAGATAGGTTCTTTACGCAGAGTTGAGAATGCATGGAATGCGTTGCCAGCGCTTTTGGTGGGAGCAGAGTCATTAGGGGCATTTAAGCGACTGCATTGCATGCTCATTAACGGCGGTGAATTGAGAGGTACGCAGGTTAGGTTATTTTATTTTAGATTTGGAATAATCCTCAACATAACATCGTGGGCCGAAGGGCCTGTTGTGTGCCATACATTGCTATGTTTAATTGTTAGTCGCATGGAAAGAATGGATTTACAAAATGTAATTTTGTTTAATGGACTTACTGAAGATTTTGCAATTGGTAAACGAAGGACTAAATGAGTGCAACAGTGTTCATTTGTGGTTCCAAAAATTTTAATGGCTTTGCATAAGTCTTTTTCACACATTTGCTAACGAATGTGCTGTGAATTTGACGCTACTTGAATAAAAAAAAAACTCTTTGAGAAGTCTTTCGCATGCTCTCAGTAGCAATGTTTCTTACTCAGGCGAAGCACTGATTTGGTGGGATTCTACATTGCACCCTTGAGCGGCTTTCTAAACTTGTACTGAATTGATCCATATATTAAGTTGTTTATGCAGCAACTTAAATTGCACAGCATGAATCCAACCGTTTGCAATATGAATTCGAAAGTTTTGTAATCTCTTGTATTTGCTCTTCTAATGTTATAGAATAACTAATATATATATATATATATATCACACACCTTCGACAAAAGAATGAAGCTGCCAGCTCTGATGAAGAGTAAAATCTCAGACGTCCTCCTGCTCTCCATTTCTGCGTCATTGTAATTATCTTTAATGCTCTGACATCTCAGTCTCTTCCAGATGTGACTACTCACAAACATGTGTCGAAAGGTCAGATTTTCAGTAAAACAATATTAAAACGAATGGGAGGAAATAATAAGATAACACCAAGCCAGGATCAGTATAACAGAACCATGACACATACTATATATGACCTCACCAGCTTCCAGTGTAAAGCAATGAGGCATGTTTTTTCAAACAGAGGTGAACACCAGTCGTTGCTTGAACCACGGCTGCTGTTCTCTCAGAGAAATATGTTCCACTCAGATACAGACAACTAATGGCTCCAAACCAATCAATTGTTTAATTAACGGTGTACCAGATTGAACATCCTGTTGTTGCACAATGCAGGGCATGGGTAACTCTACACACACCTGTAATGAGAAAGAAACATGATGGGATATAATAAGTGATCCGCCACAGTATGTCTTCTGTGATAACAAGTAGTAGAAGTGCAATTGCCATAGCCAGTAACTAACGAGTGATACAAATCAAAAACCCACATTTTCCATGTGACAGGATCAATATCGCCACTAAATCTACGGTCATTGGAACAGAACAACAAAAGAAGGGTATGTTAAATCATTCCACCTGACAATAGTTCAACATTCTTATTTTACTATGGTTGATCAGGATGTACACATTGAAAAATCTCCTAAGATAATCTCAGGAATTACAGGAAATGAAATAAAACATATTTCAAATGGTGGTTTTGTTGTCTGAAAGCCCCAAATGTGTAAAGTTGACTGATCTGTCAAAGATGTCCGAGTCTGCCAGCAATGATTAAAAGTTGTTAACCTGAGGATAGAATGGTCAAACCAGACAGAGACGGTGCACTGACATGAATGGGATTTTGAATGGGCAATTACATAACAACTCCGAGTTCATGAAGAATTAAGTCACTCATATTCTGGAACATTCTAGATAGAACAAGGTATTAATTGAGTTTTAGGAGAATGTAGAACGAAAAATCTAATTTCGCTATGTGGTGATTGATCATTATAACGAGACGACACAAGTTATACAATAATTGTAGTTTATTCTGAATTACTTTACCGTGATGGGTTATATCGAAACAACGCGAAAGAGGAGATCAGTTGTTGAATGGACTGAGAGTTGAGAAAAAGCATACCATAGTGAAATGTGTATGAAGTGCATGCGAATGTTGGGGAATTCTGTTCTGCAAGGAATGGTGACGAGTACCTTGTCATTTGCAATTTTCATAAACAGTGAATTCGAAAAGCAGAAGCACATTTCACAACATAGACATTTCACCTGAAGGAGAAAGTGAGGACTGCAGATGCTGGAGATCAGAGCTGAAAATGTGTTGCTGGAAAGCGCAGCAGGTGAGGCAGCATCCAAGGAGCAGGAGAATCAACGTTTCGGACATGAGCCATTCTTCAGAAAACATGACTCATTGCATTATGGGAAGACAAATCTGGTCACAACTGAAAGTGAATGATAGTGCAATGATTCATGTTACCGAACATAGACGCCTGGTGATTCAGATAAAAAAGATTCTTAGACTGTCAATGATAGGTCAATGGGTGGCTTTGTCGAACACGGGGACCTGATGGGTGAGATACATAGATTCTTGAAAGAAGAAGGTGTTTGTAAAGTTTGTCTTAATTGCGCAGAGCATTGAGCTCTGGGTTGAGACTTTGTGTTGCAGCAGTAGCTGACATTGGAATGAACTGCCAGAGGAAGTGGTAAATGCAGATACAGTTACAATATTTCTAAGACATTTGGACAGGTGCAGGAACTGAATAGATCTCGATAGATATGGGCCAAACGCAGGCGAATGGAATTCGTTTAATTTGGGAACCCTGGTTGGTATGGATAAGCGATGCTGATGGATCTGTTTGTGTTGTACGACTATCTGACGCTCTGACTTTATGGTGCAGTAGGCTCAAAGTAGGAAGCTGGTGAGTTAGTGGGGGATAGATTGTTAATGTGATATAGTTTGAGCTGGTAGGCGGTGAGATGTTGGATGGCTGCTGGGTAAGCATGCATGCACCGATTCTGGCAGTGTGGCATCAAGGGAATTTATAATGGTCACAAGAAAATAATTTGATCGCTTTGTGCTTGGTAGGAGAGAGGTAGTATGAGCAGAAATGCAGGAAGTCTATCTGGTGCCAAGATGGTTAGTTGAGTGGTCAGCAGGCTGCAGGGCTGGATGGCTGAGAGGTGGGTAGTGTGCCAGGCTGGTAAGTTGAAAGGTGAGGGCAGTGCGGAGATGGTTGGGTTGAGGTGGGCTGGCTGCTAGGCTGGTTTGTTGAGTTGTCAACAGGGTACCAGGCTGGTCAGTTGAGAGAAGGGCAGGGTGTCAGGCTGGTTAGTTGAGAGTTCAATAGGGTATCAGTCTGGTTAGTTCAGTGCTGCTCAGGGTATCGGAGCGGTTAGTTGAGAATTTGGCAGAGTACCTGGGTGTTTAGTTGAGAAGTGGGCAGTGTGCCGGGCTCTTTAGTTGAGATTTTGGCAGGATGTCAGACTGGTTATTTGAGAGGTCGGAAGAGTGTCGGACTGGTTATTTGAGAGGTGGGGTTTGAGTGGGAAGCAGGGTGCTGGGCTGGTTGGTTGAGCGGTTCGCAGGGTGTCGGACTGATTAGTTGAGAGGTGAGCAGGGTGCCAGCCTGGTTATTTGAGAGGTAGGCAGGCTGTTGGGTTGGTTAGTTGAGAGGTGGACAGTGTGTCGGACTGGTTAGTTGAGAGGTGGGTGGCCAGTCTGGTTGGTGAGTTGAGTGGCTCAGAAGGGTATTCGGCTGTGGAGATGATGACAAAACGTAAAGCTCGGAGTTTGACGAAGTCATAGGCGGATAAAGGGAAGTCGGGAACAGAGCCATAATGCAATATGCACAGGTTGACTTGGGTAAGTTGAGAGTTCAGTGGTGAAGATCTAAGGTCATGTCCGAGGGAGTGGCATCCTGTCAGGGATTGTCAAAATTCTGGTGCCAGGACCAGGTTCAC
Source organism: Chiloscyllium plagiosum (assembly GCF_037043375.1). Classification (NCBI taxonomy): domain Eukaryota; kingdom Metazoa; phylum Chordata; class Chondrichthyes; order Orectolobiformes; family Hemiscylliidae; genus Chiloscyllium; species Chiloscyllium plagiosum. The sequence continues at coordinate 44,430,656 of NW_028270183.1, forward strand.
CACGGACCAGGTGCAGGGTAGCAAGGGTGGAATTGAGTGAAAGGAATCGGGATTACATTCTCGTCCATAATATGGATTGTCTTGAATGTGTGTTATGTCTTGTGATGGGAATCCTGTCTTCCAAGGGTGAATATGTGTGTCACAGTCTCGGGGTTGTCAAAGTGAATGGAAAGTGACGTCGAGACAGAAAGTCAGAGCAGTGATTAATCTGACAGATTAGAGTTTTGCAATAGACTGCGTGTCAGTTTGATAGTTATTGAAGTTAAAGAGTATTTGTTAATTTCTCGAATTATATTTACATAAATGCTCAGTTCAGCTAGCTGTCACACTCCAAAGTCTCCGAACCTTTAATGGTCCTCTTTGTTTCAGAGGCCCCCAGAATTCAGATAATTGTCAAGTCGATCAATGAGCTTCCAGGCAATTAGCATGATATCAGCTGTGACAGATATTCTCTCAGGCCCAGTGCTCTGCAACTGCCTTATTTCTAGAGAGCGGATTTTGGCTGACATTGATAAGCTGGGAAGGTACAATGGACACGAAACGTTCACTCTGGTTTCTCTCCACAGATGCTGCCAGTTGTCGGGTTTCTCCAGCAACTTCGGTTTTCATTTCCAATTCCAACTTCCACGTTTTCTTGGATTGTATTTTGTGAAAACTCTATGCTCGTCACTTGCAATCCAATGAAAGTGTCAGTTGGTGAGATTTTCAGCAGTTACTCTTCGTCAGATCAGGGTGTTCCTATTTCTAAATTAAATAGTAATGGTCAAGGTAGAGGGCATGTTTCTTCAGAGGGAACCAATAGATCATGATCAACGACTGATTGGAAACAAAAATAAATTCAAGGTATACTAAAGGTGTTAGCAGGAACACACTGGTATACGTTTACAACTGAGGAAACATTTGGGTAACCAATAAGGTCGAATTAACAGAAACTAACTTGCTCAACCGGTCATTCTATCCTTGAGACTGCATCTCCCCCCAAACTTTATGGACTTGTCTTCTCCTGTCTGCAACACAACACTGACGGTTCTGTGATCTTTGGTTGTTTGGCCATGGACTATAACACTGACGTTACCAAGGTGACCTGGAAGAAAGGTGGAGTGCCAATCACGACTGCAGTGAAGACTTATCCATCCGTGAGGAACAACAAGGGAACTTACACCCTGAGCAGCCAGTTGACCATGCCTGAGTCAGAGGCAGATTGCAGCAAACTCTCCTGTGAGGTTCAACACAGCGGGTCAAAGCAGAGCACTGGAATGCTATGTAAATCTTGTAGGAACTGAGGTGAACAGCACACCTGTGGTTAACATGAATAGGGCATTAGTTATAACACATTTGACATCGTCATAGAGATATAGAGTACAGGAAAAGTTCCTGTGGTCCATCCAGTCCACACCTGTCAATAACAGCCCCCTAACTATTCCAGTCCAGTATATCCGCAATTGACGCATTGCTTTGTGTGACTTGACATTTCTTATGTGCATCTGCATATTTCTCACATGTTATGCGGTGCCTAGCCTCTTCAAGACTTACTCACACTGAGCGGCAGATTCACACACTCTGTGTGATTTTGGTTTCCCCAATATCCTCCTGTCCTTACCTTAACCCTACGCCCTTGAGACATTGCTCCATCCATTAAGGGGAAAGGATTTGTCCTGTTTACTCTGTGTATGTCGACCGTAATTCTAGACATCACAATCATCTTCTCTCTCATTCTTCTCTGCTCCAAGTAAAACCCCAGTTTGGTTAATGACATTCCGTAACTTAAAAACTTCCAGTCCAGGAAAAGTCCTGGAAAATCTCAATAATGCTGCCTTCTGTCTAATCACATTCCTTCCATAACATGCAGTCCTATACATCACACAATGCTTCATGTCTGGCCTAACCAGTGTTTTATTAATTTCCAGTATCATCTCCCAACACCTAATGTAAATGTCTTGGCTCATTAAAGCAAATACCCGACACACATTCTTAGTCTTTTTATCCACCTGCCACATTACTACAAGGGATCGATGGGCATGCACACCAAAAATCCTCAGTTGTTTTCACGGTTCCACCATTCAAAACAAAATTCCTCTTAGTTTCTTCTGACCAAGTGCATCACCTTACACTTATCCAGAATGATTTCCATTTTCTATTTCTTAACACAAGTTGCCAACCCTTCTGTACCTTGCTGCAATCTAAAGCTATCATGCTCACTACTTACCAACACGGCAATTTTCGTTTCATCTGTGAACTTACTGGCCAAATCTCTTGCATTGTATTCTAAATCGATTTTACATAATAGAAACATCAATAAATCAACACTGATCCCTGCAGAACACCACGAGACATTTACTTCCATCCACACAAACATTCTATGACCATTACCCTCTGCACTCCGCCATTCAGCTAACTCAGTATTCAATTAGTCAAATTAACTTGATCTCATCTGGCTCTGATCTTTACTATCAACTGGAAATCGACTTACGTCTTCGATAACTAACATGACTTCCCCTCAATGAAATCGTGCTGAGAATTTTTGATTAACCTTCCAGATGAAGGTTAATTCCCCTCTCCATAGTTACAATGTCTTCCCTACTACAATGCCGAACTTAAGCCGAGCCTGTGGTTTCATTGTTTTTCTCTTCGTCTATCCTGCATAACAATACCACATTGGCAGTTTTACCATCTCCCCAGGTGGCCAGGATTTATAAATTATTGCCAGCCACCCACTACTTCATCCTTTGCTTGGCATACATGTTTTCTACCCTGGAAATATTACTATTTTTTCATCCAGCAACACAGCACATCACATCATCTATCCTAATTTCTGAAAAAAAATCACAACACTTCACAATGTTTTCTATGTCCACATATTCCCTCACACTGGTGAACATCAACAATCTTCACCGCTCCCACTCCATCTTCATTTTTCCCTGTCTCACTTGAAGGCATTACATTTGGAATATTGAACTGCCACTCCTGCCCCTCTCTCAGCATGTCTCTATGATAATCAGCATTGTTTATCATACTCCTTTCATTAAAATGAATACCATCCAAACTTGCTATCTCTCCCTCTGATTTAACTGGCCTATCATTTTTGTGCCTTCTTGACCTCCTTGCTCTACCTCTAATTTTAGCATGACATTGTCATTATCACATCGCCCGTCTAATTGTACTGTGTTGATCTCAGCTTCTATAGCACTCTGGACAATTATGATGTTGGTAACATCAAGGTTCGTATCCATTAACCACAATAAACTTTGTTGCATAAGAACTGAATGTATGCTGTGGTTCTGTTCGCCGAGCTGGAAGTTTTTGTTGCAAATGTTTCGTCCCCCGTCTCGATGACATCCTCAGTGCTTGGCAGCCTCCTGTGAAGCGCTTTTGTGGTGTTTCCTCCGGCATTTATAGTGGCCTGTCCCTGCGCTTCCGGTTGTCAGTTTCAGCTGTCCGCTGTCGTGGCCGGTATATTGGGTCAAGGTCGATGTGTTTGTTGGTGGAGTTTGTGGATGAGGACATGCCGCAACCCAAAGGACTAGCCACACTACCATACATCAAGAACATCTCTGAAATGACAGCCAGACTACTGCGACCACTAGGACTAGCACACAAACCAACAGCCACCCTCAGACAACAACTCACCAGATCGAAGGACCCGATACCCAGCATGAGCAAAATTAATGAAGTGTACAAACTCCCATGCAAGGACTGCACAAAACACTATATAGGACAAACAGGAAGACAGCTAACGATCCGCATCCACGAACATCAACTAGCCACGAAACGACACGACCAGCTATCCCTAGTAGCCACGCACGCAGACGACAAGCAACATGAATTTCACTGGGACAACACTACCATTATAGGGCAAGCCAAACAAAGAACAGCCAGGGAATTCCTAGAAGCATGACACTCATCCACAAACTCCATCAACAAACACATTGACCTGGACCCAATATACCGGCCACGACAGCGGACAGCTGAAACTGACAACCGGAAGCGGCAGGGACAGGCCACTATAAATGCCGGAGGAAACACCACAGAAGCGCTTCACAGGAGGCTCCCAAGCACTGAGGATGTCACCTAGACAGGGGACGAAACGTTTGCAACAAAACTTCCAGCTTGGCGAACAGAAACACAGCAACGAGCACCCGAGCTACAAATCTTCTCACAAACTTTGAACTGAATGTATTTTTTTAATCAAATTTGTCAGATAATTTATACGATGTTTTTCATAAAGGTCCACTTCTCCAACAACCCTTCTTCTGATCATGAGTCCCAGTGAAGAAATCGCAACATAGAACATATAACATAGAACAATACAGCAGAGAACAGGCCTTTCGGCACATGATGTTGTGCCGAACATTTGTCCTAGCTTAAGCACCTATCCATGTACCTATCCAATTGCCGCTTAAAGGTCATCAATGATTCTGACTCTGCCACTCCCACAGGTAGCGCATACCATGCCCCCACCACTCTCTGAGGAAAGAACATACCCCTGACATCTCCCCTATACCTTCCACCCTTCACCTTTATTTTTTTGTCCCCTTGTAACACTCTGTTGTACCTGGGGAATAAGTCTCTGACTGTCTACTCTATCTATTCCCCTAATCATCTCATAAACCTCTATTAAGTCACCCCTCATCTTTCGCCGTTCCAATGAGAAAAGGCTTAGCACTGTCAACCTATCCTCGTACGACCGATTCTCTATTCCAGGCAACATCCTGGTAAATCTCCTCTGTACCCTCTCCAAAGCTTCCACATCTTTCTTAAAATGAGGCAACCAGAACTGCACACAGTACTCCAAATGCGGCCTTACCAAGGTCCTGTCCAGCTGCAACATCACCTCACGACTCTTGAATTCAATCCCTCTGCTAATGTACATTAATACGCCATAGGCCTTCTTACAATCTCTATCCACCTGAGTGGCAAGTTTCAAAAAGCTATGAACATAGACTCCAAGATCCCTCTGCTCCTCCAACTTACTAAGAACCCTACCGTTAACCCTGTACTCCGCATTCTTATTTGTCTTTCCAAAATGGACAACCTCACACTTGACAGGGTTGAACTCCATCTTCCACTCCTCAACCAAGCTCTGCATCATATCTAAGTCCCTTTGCAGCCGACAACAGCCCTCCTCACTACCTAAAAACTCCACCAATCTTCGTATCGTCTGCAAAATTTCCTGACACAACGTTCGAATCCCTCTTCCAAGTCATTAATAAAACTTAGAAACAGCAGAGGACCCAGAACTGATCCCTGCGGAACTCCATTTGTAACTGGGCTCCAGGCTGAATATTTACCATCTACCACCACTCTCTGACTTCGACCGATTAGCCAGTTCTCTATCCAACTGGCCAAATTTCCCACTATCCCATGCTACCTGACTTTCCGCATAAGCCTACCATGGGGAACCTTATCAAATGCCTTATTAAAATCCATGTACATTACATCCACTGTTCTACCCTCATCCACATGCTTGGTCACCTCCTCAAAGAATTCAATAAGACTTGTACGGCAAGACCTACCCCTCACAAATCCTTGCTGGCTGTCCCTAATCAAGCAGTGTCTTTCCAGATACTTATAAATCCTATCCATCAGTACCCTTTCCATTACTTTGCCTATCACCGAAGTAAGACTAAGTGGCCTATAATTCCCGGGGTTATCCCTATTCCCTTTTGTGAACAGGGATGCAACATTCGTCACTCTCCAGTGCCCTGGTACCACCCCCGTTGACAGTGAAGACGAATCGATCATTGCCAACGGCTCTGCAATTTCTCTCTTGCTTCTCACATAATCCTAGGATATATCCCGCCAGGTCCGGGGGACTTGTCTATCCTCAAGTTTTTCAAAATGCCCAACACATCTTCCTTCCTAACAAGTATCTACTCCAGCTTACCAGTCTGTTTAATACTCTCCTCTTCAACAATACGGTCACTCTCATTTGTAAATACTGAAGAAAAGTACTCATTCAAGACCTCTCCTATCTCTTCCGACACAACACACAGTCCCCCACGACTGTCCTTGATAGAACCTACCCTCGTTCTCGTCATTCTCGTGTTTCTCACATACGTATAAAAGGCCTTGGGGTTATCCTTGATCCTACCCGCCAAAGATGTTTCATGCCATCTCTAAGCTCTCCTAATCCCTTTCTTCAGCTCCCTCCTGGCTATCCTGTATCCCTCCAACGCTCTGTCTGAACATTGTTCCCTCAACCTTATGTAAGCCTTCTTTTTCCTCTTTACAGGACATTCAACTCCCTCGTCAACCAAGGTTCCCTCACACGACCATGGCTTTCCTGCCTGACAGGTACATACATATCAAGGGCACGTCGTATTCGTTCCTTGAAACATTTCCACATTTCAATGACATCCTTCCCTGACAGCCTGTGCTCCCAACTTATGCTCCTCAGATCTTGACTTGCAGCATCGTATTTACCCTTCCCCCAATTGTAAAACCTACCCTGTTGCACGCACCTATCTCTCTCCGTAACCAAGGTGAAATTCTCAGAATTATGGTCACCATCACCAAAATGCTCATCCACTAACAAGCCTATCACTTGTCCCGGTTCGTTACCAAGTACCAAATCCAATATGGCCTCCCCTCTGGTCGGACAACCTACATACTGAGTTAGAAAGGCTTCCTGGACACACTGCACAAATACCGCCCCGTCCAATCTACTTGATTTAAAGAGCTTCCAATCAATATGTGGGAAGTTGAAATCGTCCATGACTACTACCCTGTGGCTTCTGCACTTTTCTAAAATCTGTTTCCCAATCTGTTTCTCCACATCTCTGCTGCTATTGGGGGGCCTATATAAAACACCCAACATGGTGACTGTTCCTTTCCTGTTTCTGACTTCATCCCATATTACCTCCAAAGGGAGATCCCCCTCGAACTGCCTTTCTGCAACCGTTATACCATTTCCAATTAGCAACGCCACACACCCCTTCTTTTTACCACCCTCCCTAATCTTATTGAAACATCTGTAATCAGGGACCTCCAACAATCATTTCTGTCCCTCTTCTTTCTCCGTTTCCGTGATGGCCACAACATCGTAGTCCCAAGTACCGATCCACGCCTGAAGTTCACCCACCTTATTTCTGATACTCCTTGCGTTGAAGTATCCACACTTGAACTCATCTCTGTGTCTGCAAGTATTCCCTGTCAGTGCTACTTTCTCCACAGCATCCCAACATTCTTGGACATCCTGAAAAACAGCTAACCTACTTGCTGGACTACAAGTCTGGATCCCATCCCCCTGCCAAATTAGCTTCAACCACCGCCCATGAAGAGTGCTGGCAAGTCGTCGGTTTGCAACCATTGTCTGTTCAATCATTGAATTCCATCTGAAGCAAATCTCCATGATTTTGTTGAAAAATGACCAATCCGTGGATTCTGGTGTCTTCACATCTCCTGTGTGTGAGGTGAATGGGAATTTCTCGGTAATGAATCGGCTGACCGGCTGTTATGGTGAATGGTTCAACAGCGCATGTTTACCTGCCAGGTCACTCACGGAAAGAACACTCAAAGTCAAAACATCACCACACCCCAGGGTAAGACATACATACGAGAGCACTAGAAATCATTCTGAACTCCGATGTGAATCAGATACACACATTTATCAAACTTAGTCAGCAGCACGAAAGTGTGCAGCATCGCATTCACAAACGTGTCATGCATTTCAGTTTGAGTGTGACATTAGCATTGCTCATAATTCAACATTATGTCTAATCAGAAGAGTATGTTTTCCTCTGTATTGAAGACATGTGAGCTGGCTTAACAGTCTTTTTTATAAAGTAGTTTGATGGCTGACCACACTTGGAGAGGCATTCGAGTGCCGAATCCATGCCTGGTGAGTTCATGTAGCGGGTGGGTAGGGGTGCTTGTCTTGTGTGGGCCGGGGCATTAGGGTCACAGTGGTATTATTTTGAAACTTAAAACATAGAGAAAGGGCGAGTTTGGGTGAACGTGGAGTTTGGACAAGTCGGCGAGAGTAGGACACGAGGGCATAGCCTCGAAGTCAATGGGTGCACCATTTGTAACTGAGGTGGGGAAGAATTTCTTCAGCCAGAGAGTGGTGGAATTCTCTACCACAGACGGTTATGGAGGCCAAGTCAGTGACTGTATTTAAGATGGCGATTGATCGGTAAGGACATGGAGAAGGCTGGAGAATGTGGGAGAGAAACATATCACACATGATCGAATGGCAGGGCAGACTCGATTGGCCGAATTGCCTCATTCTGCTACTATATCTTACTATCTTGTGGTCTCAAAATAACAAGGTAAAATATGCAGTGACCCTTTTTGCAAAATAAATCAAAATGTGTTCAATGCTTCATTTCCTGCTCAGGAATGACCTGTTGGACTTGGGCATTGTACATCATAGATTTTATCTGGTAGTGAGCTCTTTAACTTCATTCATGGGAGCAGGCCGCAGAGCAAGTTGCTATCACATTTGATCAATCCGGATAAACAGGACCTAATTGAAACTCTTTAAGGTACTCTCTGCAATTAGTGGATGTGGCAGGATAAAACATTTTAGTGGGATGGCTGCAGTAGCGATGAACGAACGAGGAATTAGAGTCAGGCCTATTCAGCCTGGTGTCAGGATGGAGATGTTCACACAGTGATCAGTGGAAGTCTGAATAATGCTCACGCAAATTTCCATTAATTTGTATAAAAAATGTTAGATACACGTATTTGTTTTGTTTTTATTCTCCTAAGAAATTCAATTTTTGGTTTTTAGACCTACCACAAATTTGACAGGAGGAATAATATCTCATGTTATGTTTTTGAGAATGATCTCACACCAATAATACAAATAATTTACAATAACGTTAAACACATTGAACAGAATTTCTGTGACTGATAACTGCCCCGTAACACCTTTAAACGCCTGCAAACGCATGAGAAAAAAGAAAATAATTATGATTGATTACAGTTTGTTAAAAGTTGGGGATGTAATTTGACATTCAGAATGCCCAGCAGCATTTGCAAGTAAGTTTCATGAACATAGAAATGAAGTCGTTATATTCAGATTAAGCTTGGCAAAAGTATCAAAGTATGGTCCTAAGTGAGAAAAGAGCTCTGAAAGGAAGGTAATTCCATGTGTCACGTCATGGTATCTTTGATTTTACTTTTTCACAGGTTTCACTAGTTACAAAGCCAGTGTTCTTTATGAATGATTACATGGGTGATGTTATAGATAATAACAAATGTTTTCACAAATCAAAATATATCAGCAAGAGGAACCATCATTTCAGCAACATTTGGAAGCTGCCATGTCAAAGGTGGTTTCTTCACTTCATGAGTGAATAGCCTGAAGACTCGGTGTTTTGATCCTAAAGAGGCATTTTTCATTGATTTGATTTCTGTTTCAGAGGAGTTACTGATTGCCACGATTACACAGTTACACTCCTACCACCGCCATTAGAACACATCTTACTGGAGGCGACGGTGACATTAACCTGTGTTGTGTCCAATCTTTCTTCTGGTGCCAATGTCACCTTGTACAAGAAAAGAAGACTCTGAAATCAGAGATCTCTAATCGGCCTCGAGAAAATCCCGACGGCGTGACTAGCAAATTCAGCACTTCTACTGAAGCCTGGATGAGTCACGTTAGTTTTGAAGGTTTGGTGAACCATCTGTATCTACTGACTCCACTGAGAGACTCCATTCACAAGGAAAATGGTGAGCGGTGAGATGAAAAAACAAGGCATCCTATGTGTCATCTCGATCCAGTAAAATACATGACATGCTTGGATTGGCTCCTAATAACATTGGGAGTATTAAACATGTGTCTGATGTCAGGATAGCTAAATATCTGATTGAGAACAAGATGGACCAAAGCTTGTTCTTTTTTCATTATAAGTCAAATAAAGTGTGAAGAAGCCTGGTTTGTGTTTTTAACATCAGCAATGACAAATGTACAGGAGGTCTTAGTTATAGGTTGGAAACAGGAAACATGGAGGCGATTTTCTAATTAAACCCTTTACTCTTAATGATTAGGATGGATATCATTCTGCTCGATCAGAAAATGAGAGTGTATAAATCCCAAATTTAAAAACAAAACTGGCACATTTTAATATGTCTGAAATTGCAATATTGATTTTGGATTTTTATAGTGGATTTATATTTGTTTCAAATATTCTGCAGGAGAAACGCTACTGGAGCCATCAGTGTCGATCCTCCTGCCACCAACAGAAGATATTTCTGCTAAGAGGTTTCTCTCCCTCACCTGTTTAGTGAGAGGCTTCTCTTCCCGAGAGATCTTAGTCAAGTGGACAAACAATGACAAGCCAGTTAATCCCAGTAACTACAAGAACACCGAGGTGATGGCGGAAAGCGAGAGCACCTCCTTCTTCATGGACACCCTGTTGTCCATTACAACAGAGGAGTGGGCCAGTGGTGCTTCTTATTCCTGTGTGGTGGGACATGAAGCGATTCCACTGAAGATCATCAACAGAACAGTCGATAAATCCAGCGGTAAATCAAGTTTTGTGAACATTTAACTTGCACTGATGGGCATTATTAATTCATGTCAATAAAATTTCGAAGATGTTTTTAAAAATTCAACAAAAGTAATAAAGCTTTTTCTTCCAATTGTAATTTAAATATACAACCGTTTAATTAATTGTGCTTCTCACTTTTAATTATATTCCAGTTGTAAAGTTAAGGTGGATTAGTAACAGGTGTTGGACTCATGCCTTGTGCAGTAAATGTTCCCTGCTCGGAGAAAGTTAAGATCAGAGATAGAGTAAAGCTCACGCATTGCCGGATTCTGCAAAGTAACTTTTCCATTTTAAATTCCAATAAAACGAAATCTGAAAATCCCCAATTTCTGTCAAGTGAACAACACGAATTTTGAAATTGGTTTTCCTGATTCCTCGATTGCACATTCTTACGAAATTCATGTCGGCTTTCAACTGCCACAATGCAACAATTGGGAACGCAATCTGAAGAGACATTTGAAATTAGTTTTGATTGGAAAATACCAATCGCAAAGAGTGCAGATTAAGTTGAATATAACACTACTGTTGCAAACGTTTCATCCCCTGTCTAGGGGACATCCTCAGTGCTTGGGAGCCTCCTGTGAAGCGCGCCTGTGGTGTTTCCTCCGGCATTTATAGTGGCCTGACCTTATCGCTTCCGGTTGTCAGTTTCAGCTAAAACGAAGGACCCGATACCCAGCATGAGCAAAACTAACGTAGTGTACAAACTCCCATGCAAGGACTGAACAAAACACTATATAGGACAAACAGGAATAAAGCTATCGATCCGCATCCACGAACATCAACTAGCCACGAAACGACACGACCAGCTATCCCGAGTAGCCACACAGGCAGACGACAAGCAACATGAATTTCACTGGGACAACACTACCATTATAGGGCAAGCGAAACAAAGAACAGCCAGGGAATTCCTAGAAGCTTGGCACTCATCCACAAACTCCGTCAACAAACACATCGACCTGGACCCAATATACCAGTCACTACAGCGGACAGCTGAAACTGACAACCAGAATCGGCAGGGACAGACCACTATAAATGCCAGAGGAAACACCACAGAAGTGCTTCACAGGAGGCTCCCAAGCACCGAGGATGTCACCTGGACAGGGGACGAAATGTTTGCAACAAAAACTTCCAGCTCGGCAAACAGAACCACAGCAACGAGCACCCGAGCTACAAATCTTCTCACAAACTTTGAACACTAGTGTCTGTGTAACCAGGGATCTTGTACCAATGCAGTAGTTGACAGAATGCATGTTAATTTCCCCAACAAAGAGACCAGAAAGGAAGGTTATTGTTGTTCATCCGAAGGAGGAGGAGAGGGGAACTATTAACGGTCTGGACTCTGACTCACTCTGCAGAGTTTTCAAGATAGAAGTCCACTGTAATGTACCACAGTCGCTGACAGGAACAGTCAGCTTCTTCTTTACTGTCCGAAGATTCCATCTTTCCATGCAAAATAATACCTCTGAGTATGCAAAACATGATTGACCCTGTTAATCGTTTGTTAACATTGACTCCCCTTAATCCTAAACTGGTATTTGCATCATCCCAGTTTGAAGTCCATAGTTTTGTCTCAGTTTTCTGGAGCACATGGGAGAAATTCTGGTGTTCGAACTTCTGACATAGTTTGCTTCACGTACAGAATATTTATAGATGTTTTGTAATCAACATGTTCGGAAATGTAAGTCTGCATGTCTGGAATAGTGGAAATTTGAGCTCACGTGTCTTGTCTCAGAGACAGAAATTCAATCGCTGCAACAAAGGAGTAGCTCACATCGAGGGCTGAAGGGCCTGGTTTGCGCAGTTTTGTTCTATGTTCTAAAACATTTATCTCTCCACGACGGTCAGAAATGTTCCTGACAACATCAGGATCAGACATAATTGTTGACAATCCATTAAAACACAAAAATAATGCAAATTATAGTCTAGTATAAGAGCTGAAACAGTTACAGAGAGATGCTCACAAATACATACGCAAAAACACATACACAGCCTCTCACCTAAAGACACATGTTTATGCACATACATAAACTTGCACACAGATGAACTGTCACACACGTTTGCATACACACAGCTACATATGCAAATGGTACTTAAAACACTCATCTCGCCCCCAGAAAAACGCATATTCACAGAAAAAATAGCACATGCACAAATGAACAAGGATATCCGCACATAACTGAGAAAAGCGCAGACGCACATTAATACACAAATGGACATGACTGCATTTCTATTCATGCAGCATAATGCTGATAGACATACATTCATACGCACACAGATACAACATCTGAAAATTTAATTCCCACGTGTAGGCACGCACAGGCACGTATGAGCACAGGTTAAATAAATATTAGTTCTTAATTTTCATAATCACAAACGTATGATTGCAGAGGCAGCTTATTTTATTTTGAAACCACTTGATCAGCACTTATACATGGTCACACACACACATAAATTCTGAGTCGTACATGCAGACGTGCAAATAATGGGGCGTTTATTAACCAAGGAGAATGGCACAAGCATCAGCAAACATTCACACACAATAACACAAACAAGCACATCAGGCAATGGTTTAGGATAGATTGCCACAAAAACAGATCATCACGCAAAGATAAACATCCACCAAACATGACGTTGCATTCACACATTTATTGAGGACAAACATGAAAATAACCGAATGTGGGTAGGACCTGAAATAGACAGATCCTGCTGTATATTGGTAGGAAGGACACTCAGAAGGACGTTAAAAGATAAATGTAGGCGTCAACGAAGTGCCAGTTTAGCATGATGATGCTTACACGTCGTGAAGGGAACAATATTTGAATACAAAGAAAAATGTGAGCACATCAATAGTAAAGAACATGAGTATGTTTATTCATACACACACTCCAAAATGGGCAAATGCAATGCAAGAGGCAGGCATTACCACATCCACAAACACAAGGAAAAACATAAACATCAAGCCATAGAAAAAATAAATTAAGAGCGACATGCACAAAAACTGATTCCTAAATATACAGATCCTACAAACAAAAATATGAAGCATTTTTCATACTGTGGATGTAATTTACATTCATGAGATGCCAAGCAAGTGGTCACCAATATATCATGAAGATGAGAATCACATATGGCCTTTTATCCAGCGATGGACAAAATCTTGAACTAAACTGCGGTCACAGCACATATTTAAAATATAATGATAACATTAAAATAATTGTTCTCAATAAGTATCCCTCAAATGATAATATTCTTCGATAATAATTTAAAAGACAAAGTAATTCAAAGTGTTCTGACACGGACAGTAAGGAGAATATGTGCAGTTAATATTAGTTAGTTCTTGCTGCGAATCAATAATGCATTAATACATGCAGATAGAGAGTCAAAATTGAGAAATACCTGACTGCCTAAAGAAGATGTAACGGCTTCTAAGTACAATACTAAGATGCAGATAGATCGGTCAGGATCAAGAAACAATCTTAACGTGTTCTCTCAGCTTTATATTCATAGATTCAATAGATCATACTTGGATTGAAGACTATGGGGATGATAATGGCAACATCTGGACAACTGCTTCCACGTTCATCACCTTGTTCTTCCTGAGTATTTTCTACAGTGCTGCCGTCACTCTGGTGAAGGTGATTATAATCAAATAATTCACACAGCAAGCAGCCAAAGATGTTTTGTGAAATATAGAAGTGTGCCACTGAATACAACTCAGAACCTAAATGCATCTGATAATAAACATCTGCATCATGACTTTATCTCTCTTTTCCAGGTTAAGTGAATGAGTTGTGGACACTGTAGATATTCCTCATCTGTTTATTAAGGCTTCTGAATTCCCAATCTACTATCTGTCCTGTTGCTGACTCGAATAGTGAGATCACTTCAGTTTGTCAGTGTGTAACTGAGATAAATATTGATGTCCTTTCGTTTTCACTTTGATATCTTTGAGATGATTATAGTTGGAATAATTTGTAGCTTCCCAGTTGTTTGAATTCAATTCGTTTTGTTTTTTTTTCAACTTTGTTCCTTATTCAGAATGGACGCCACCCTTATATGCTGAGCCTTTTCATTCTCTTTCTGGCGATTGCTACAGATGTACATAAAATTCACGGTTCATTGTGCGTGCGATCTCGTCTCAATGTAGCATCCAGTCATTATATTCACTTCTATTAACTTTAACATAAGCTTTTCGATAAAAATGCTTCTGAAATGGTTAATAAATCTTGAAAGAATATGCACTAACTTTGAGTATGCTTAGTTCTTTCTTCGAGACCAATACGTAAAAAATACAGTTTCCCAAGTTTACACATTCCACTCCCTTCTCAGCAAACACCTTTCACTTGACTTGTCGAGTTGTGTTTCATACAGTTATTTCGGTTAATTCTGCGCCTCCATGTGGACCACTCATATAATTGCATTTTTCACACTGTCTGTCGAACGGAATTCTCCAGAGGCAGAATGATGAGAGATCATGTCCTCTTAAGCACAAATCGTCACGCCCGCGGGTCACATAATAATAACAATCAGGAACGTTGCTCACAGAAATCTATGAGAGGCAGGCAAATTAATGAGGAAGTTGAGTCTGTTTAAACTAAAAGTACTCCCAATGTCGGGACAGGCTGGTTTAGTAATGCATAAATCGGCACCCAGATGTCCAATTAAACGTTTATCAGTCAAAAATGTCAACGTTCAGTCAGACATGCAGGCACAAGACATGGAAAAACGTTGGAAGGATTCTCTCAACTGGAGTTTCTCGCACACATATGACTCGTGGAGCATAAATTCTAGGATCTATTTGACACACGACACCTCTCAAATCCCATTAAGTGAGACTCAGATATGTCTTATTCAGGAATATTACTGAACAGAAACCCACGAAAATCATAAATCACACCTCGATTTGGATCAGGCGAGGTAGAAATCAGATGTATAGGCAGAATTCAGCACCAATCATTTCAACTGGTTACAAAGTCTGAATCCAATCTTGTCTAGTTTATTATTTCTGCAAGCAATATATGTAGTATTAATCCCTTATGAAAGCAATTGAAATACATATATTTAAAATAATCTATCAATTTATATTTGACTCCGCAACATCTGATAAATTGGTCGCTCTAGAACACCCAAAAATCTGTAATTACTCGAGGCCTGATAATAAATTCAAAAAACGAAGCTTTCCCATGTATTTTAATTTAGCATTTCATCGGTACACATGAAATTTATACCTTTGCAAGAGAGAATGATCAACATTAATGTATACATTTACACACGGATGCATTCTCAAATTTTAAATGAATTGTTCACTGTGTGAAACTATTCACACACAGAGAGTCTCGCTAAACCATTAGAACATTAGTCGCATACTAACATTGCAACTTGAATTGTTATTGATGCAAAATTTCTAAAATAAACACAGAGGATCATCGAAGCAGTGGAAGTGAAAATGGAAAATGATAGCGTGCAAAGCAGAGAAATTGTGAAGACGCCAGGCCAGATTTTTATGTTTACTGTGTAACTTAGAATCGCATCATTGCTGAACATTCACAATTGCTTTTTAAAAGCATCAGGCCAGGCGAAATGCGAATTCACCTTGAATGTCATAATTAATCCTGAGTCCGCTGCACACTTTACAGGAGCAGAAAATATCCAAAGCATTCGCTGCATTCAAGTAAGTTTCACCTTTTCTTCTTTTGTGATGTTTCGATTGCCAATTATACTTATAAAGTGCCTGAATTCTCTTAATTCTTATTCAGCGAGAACAGTTTGTCCAAAGCGAATCTATCAAAATTTAAGGCTTCAATCAAAATGAAAATTCTTGTTCATCAGAGAACAATCCTAACTTCTCGAAATCGGTGAGATGGATCATCCAAGGAACACTTTTGCGAGTCAGTCGTGCACCCTCTCTCATGACTTTACTTTTTTTTTCAGAAATGTAGCACTTGAAACTGGATGCAATATTCCAGGTGAGACAACCAACTGTTTTATTTCATGATTTGGAGATGCCGGTGTTGGACTGGGGTGTACAAAGTTAAAAATCACACAACACCAGGTTATAGTCCAACAGGTATAATGGGAAGCACACGAGCTTTCGGGGCGACGCTCCTTCATCAGGTAGTGGTGGAGGGCTCAATCCTAACACAGAATTTATAGCAAAAATTTACAGTGTGATGTAACTGTAATTATACATTGAAAAATTGATTGCCTGTTAAGCCTTTCATCTGTTAGAATACAGTGATACTTTCACTTCTTTCATATGAAAATTACAAAACCTTTTTTTTAAAGTTGCATTCTCGGGTTAGCTGTTAACAATGGTGATAGCTAGACAATATGTTGAAGGTGTTGCCCCCTGTGTTCTCTGTCTATGCCATGATGTATAGATTGATTCTAATCTAAAAGAGTGAGATAACTGAGTTTTACAAAAATTCATGCAGTTTTTGAGCTCCGAGTTCTACATGAATGCATGCAGTTTTTGAGCAAAATACAATGTAACCCTGCAAGTACAAACTCACCCCACAAAATATATGTGTGCATGTGGGTCTTTGTCTGTGTGTGTGTGTGCGTGTCTGTCTGTTTGGGTTGTGCGTTGTGAATGTGAGAAAGTGTATGTGTGTGTGCAGTGAGTGCAGAGTGTCTTAAGTCTGTGAGGGGGTGCATATGTGAGTGTAGGAGTATGTGTCTGTAAGGGTGTGTGGGGGTGTCTTTGTGCGCGTCTGTGTGTATGTGTGTCCGTGTGTATGGGTGTATAGGAGTACTTGTATGTGAGAGTGTGTGTGTGTTTGTAGGAGTATCTGTGTGTGTGTGTGTGTGTGTATAGTGCAATGCTGGTCACCTGTAATTTGACATGAACCTAACAACCCAGTTGAGGCCCTCCCCATGGGTACCGAACTTAGCTGTCAGCCTCTGCTCGGCCACTTTTCTCTGCTGCCTGTCCCGAAGTCCACCTTGAAGGATGGTCACCCGAAGGTCGGAGGCTGAATGTCCTGGACCACTGAAGTGCTCCCCAACTGGGAGGGAACCCTCCTGTCTGTTGATTGTTATGTGGTGCCCATTCATCCGTTTAGTAGCCTTTCCTCCGTTTCCCCAATGTACCAGGCCTCCGGGCATCCTTGCCTGCAACGTATAAGACAGACAACGTTGGCTGAGTCAGATGAGTACCTGCCATGTCCATGGGGGGAGGTGTCCCAACGCGTAATAATGGTATCTATGTCCACACTCTGACTAGTCTTGCAGCATCTACCGTGTCAGGATTGTGTGGAGTTGTCCTGAGAGCCGGACAGCTTGCTGCGAGCAACTATCTGTTTGAAGTTTGGCGGTTGTTTCAAGGCAAGTAGTGGAGTTGTGGGGAATGTCTTGGTGAGGTGCTCATCCTCATTGATAATGTGTTGCAGGTCACGAAGAACATGGTGTAATTTTTCAGCTCCTGTGAAATACTGAACAACAAAGGTTGCAGCACATACCTGTCTCCTCAGGAGGTCATTACGGTTCCTTGCTATGGCACGTCGTAACTGGCGGTCCATGAGTTGGGCATCGTCCTCCGTTCTTGTGAGGGCATCCTTGAGTACTTCCAGGTGTCCGTCACGTTCCTCCTCATCTGAGCAGATCCAGTGTATGCGTCGGGCTTGTCCATAAGGGATGGCTGTTTTAATATGGTTTGCTTGGAAGCTGGAGAAGTGTAGCATTGTGAGGTTGTCTGTGGGTTTGCGGTAGAGTGTAGTGCTGTGGTGTCCATCCT
The DNA here is from genome assembly GCF_037043375.1 of Chiloscyllium plagiosum. Classification (NCBI taxonomy): domain Eukaryota; kingdom Metazoa; phylum Chordata; class Chondrichthyes; order Orectolobiformes; family Hemiscylliidae; genus Chiloscyllium; species Chiloscyllium plagiosum. The sequence goes on from NW_028270183.1 coordinate 44,448,890, forward strand.
TGATGGAGACGCATGTGTCCAAGAATGAGACAGATAGTCGAGAGTAGTCCATGGTGTGTTTGATAGTGGGATGAAACTTGTTGATGTCATTGTGTAGTTTTATCAGTGACTCCTCGCCATGGGTCCAGAGGAAGGAAATGTCATCAATGTACCTGGTGTACAATGTTCGTTGGAGATCCTGCACAGAGAAGAAGTGTTGTTCGAACCAGCCATCCCCTATGGACAAGCCCTAGTCAGAGCTCAAAAACTGTATGAAACTATGTCAAACTCTGTTATCTCACTTTTTAGATTAGAATCAATCTAAACATCATGGCATAGAAAGAGAACACAGGGGGCGAATACCTTCAACATATTATCTCGCTATCACCATTATTAACAGCTAACCCGAGAATGCAACTTTAAACGAAAAGGTTTTGTGATTTATACATGAAAGAAGTGAAAGTATCACTGTATTCTAATTGATGAAAGGCTTAACAGACAATCAATTTTTCAATGTATAATTACATTTACATCAAACTGTAAATTTTTGCTGTAAATTCTGTGTTAGGATTGAGCCCTCCACTATCACCTGATGGAGGAGCGTCGCTTCGAAAGTTAGTGTGCTTCCAATTAAACCTGTTGGACTATAACCTGGTGTTGTGTAATTTTTAACTTTGTTTTATTTTAATTTAACATAATTCATTTGTGCTTGTTGTCTGCAGCACTATTTCTGAAGTTGGGTTTATCTGTTCTTCTGTCGACATGTCATGGTACATTCCCTAATTTGAGCACGCATACATGGATGATTATCTCCTCCTACTCACCTTTGGATTTACAACTTTACTGTTATGTGCTCTTCTGAGTTCATCACAAAACAAAGAATCTCGTCACAGCTCCACGAGACTGAGATATACCTGACACAAGGAGGTCGTTGCTGGAACTCCTGCGACTTTCCATTTGATGTCCTTCCCTGCAGCATCTGTAAAAAAATGAAGTTCTAGCTTGTTCTTCCAACATCATAATATTTGACCTTAAATTGCTATTCATTTTTCTTCTTTAATTGTGCCTCATGGACCGAGGCAGAGGTTGTAACAACAAGTATCCAAACATTGAACTCCGAGATTGTACACGACAAGGCAACGTATATCCTGAAAAGGCAAACTTCTCAGAACAAATGGTTGACTACAACAAAACAGCGAATGAGATGAATTTGATTTCATCGAAAAAGCAAATCGAAAATACTCTGAAGGTACAGCAGCCCAGGCAAGAGACTTACCTTCACTCTAACAGGAACGTAATGCCGCTGAACTTTCATCATCTCACTTCTGAAAGCCTCGCACTTGTTGGCTCTCCTTTCACCTGCAAACAGTTTACTCTAATCCATTCTTGGAAGTTTTTTGTTTCATTCTATCAGAATTTGCCCAGATCCAATGAGAAACTTTAACTTTTATACAAGATCTATCCTTTCCATAACTATTTTAGCACTATTTGAATTATAGTTACGACATATAGTCAAATTAGATCAAGTGAATTTCTTGAAGAATATAAGAGTTGTAGGGACATTTTTTAAAAAGATAAATCAGGAGGGAGAAAGAGGATATGATATGATATGTGATATATGTAGATTGTACCAACCTTCACCACTTCCTCCAGCAAATCATCCCATACATGCAACATTCTCTGCTATAAAAAGTTGCCCATTAGGACCTTTCATTTATTTCCTCTCTCATCCTAAATCTCCCCCTCTTTTCTGGGCTCCCTTATCCAAGGAAAAAACCTGTCTATCCACTATATCTACGCCGCTCAAGATTTTATACCGCTCACCCTCTGATGGTGCAGTGAAAACAAACAACCTATTCAGTTTCTTATTATATTACTGAATGTGGCCGTGAAGATGTAAAAACCGAGAGGGAGTCGTCATAAATCATGCTGCATTTTACATAAATGATGTCATTGCTTTAATATCAGTTGGTGTAAAACCGAGTATGGGTGCCTTTGCAATTTGATACCAGTTGCACAGAAACTGGGGAAATATACTGCAACAAAAAAGAAATGCAATTGCAGTGCGATTAATACCACTATATGATTCACGTAAAAATTAATTTCCTGTTTTGAACTTGCAGTTACGAGAACTTACAAATTATTTCTGTATTTGTAATAACTTTAAGCTATCCGTTATTTTACATTTAGTTGTTACAGTTATCATGTGAATTACTGCACTTTTCTAAGTACTTAACCATAAAACACTAAGGGAAATGAAGTAAAACTGCAAATTAAATACTGTCTCTAATTATTACAAAATAAAAATATTTAGCAATTCAATGACATCAAATTGTTAGGGAATGTGGTAAGCTAGTCAGATTTGAGGACAGCAAGAATTTACAGGAGATCATTAATAAATTTACAATATGGTGAAATAATTGGCAAATGAAGTTCGACATAGATGAATGTAACGTGCTGTATCTTGGAAGGAATAATGTGCAGGTCACTTATTCGACGGTGCACGTCTAAGTGGGAGAGACAAACAAAGGGATCTCACACGATTACAACAGTCACTAAAAAAAATTGCCAAGGAGAAACGAAGACCATGAAAATGCAAACAAAGCTCCAAGCTTTATCTCTAAAAGGATAGATTGAAAGTAGGCATGTCTGCTAGATCCCTGTTAAAATGGTTCAGACTATAATTAAAAGTATTGCCTGCACTTCTTGCTGCCACGTTATAGAATGGCCACACAAGCACTGGAGAGGATGAAGAGAGATTTAAGAGAGATTTAAGAGATTTATGGGTGTGTATACCAGGGAGGCGTGGTCGTGCTGTTCACTTCTTTCTTGAAAAGAAAAGCAGGATGAGGGGTCAAAATTATGAAAGGTTTTGATAAGAGCAGGTGCAGAGAAAACAGTTCCTCCATGGGGTAGAGCAGAAGTCGAGTCTGTCAATAAAAAGAAGGAAGTATAATTCAGGTATAGACAGGATAGATTGAGTGAATACTTAGAAGAGTATAAAGGCAGTTGGAGTGTACTTAAGTGAGAAAACAGGAAGGTAAAAAGGAGACATGGGCACATGGCAAACTAAATTAAGGGGAACCCGAAGGCTTTGACAAATACATTCAGGGTGTCGAGGGAGAGAATAGGGCCCCTCAAAGATCAGCAAGGCGACCTTTGTGTGGATCCGCAGAAGATGGAGCAGATACTGAACAAGTATTTTGCACCATTACTTACTGTGGAAAGCACAAGGAAGATATGCAATTTGAGGAAATAGATGGTGACACCTTGACAAATGTCCATATTACAGAGGAGGAAGTGCTGCATATCTTGAAATGCGTAAAAGTTATAAATACCCAGGGCCTGATCAGGTGTACGCTAGAACTCTTTGAGAAGCTAGGGAAGTGATTGCTGGGCCACTTGCTGAGATATCTGTATCATCGATAGTCACAGGTGAGGTGCCCGAAGACTGAAGGTTGACTAATGTGGTGCCACTGATTTAGAAAGGTGGTAAGGACAAACCAGGGAGTTATAGACCAGAGAGCCTGATGTCATTGGTAGGCACGTTATTGGAGGGAATTCTGAGGGACCAGATGTACATGTAATTGGAAAGGCAAGGACTGATTAGGGACCGTCAACATGGTTATATGCGTGGGTAATCACGTCTCAAAAAATTGGTTGAGTTTTTTGAAGAACTAACAAAGAGGATTGATGAGGGCAGATTGGCAGATATTATCTACGTGGACTTCAGTAAGACTTTCAGCAAGGTTCCCCATGGGAGACTGGTGAGGAAGATTAGATCTCACGGAATACCTGGAGCACTCACCATTTGGATGCAGAATTGTCTCAAAGGTCGAAGACAGAGGGTATTGGTGGTGGGTTATTTTTCACTCCAAAGGTCACAGGCCTCCTGTCTGATAAACAACCCTCAACCACCACCCTCTGTCTTCGACCTTTGAGCCAGTTCTGTATCCAAGTAGCTAGTTAACCCTGTATTTAAGATCTAACCTTGCTGACCCATCTCCTCTGGGAAGTATTGTCAAATATCTTACTGATGTCCATATAGATCACATGTACCACTCTGTCCTCAACAATCCTCTTTGTTACTTCTTCAAAAAACACAATCAAGTTTGTAAGACATGATTTCCCACGCAGCAAGTCACGTTGATTATCCATCAAAAGTCCTTGCCTTTTGAAATACATGCACATCCTGTCTCTCAGGATTCTCCACAACTTTATGCGTTTCAAGACATCCAGCACTTGCTCCTCTGTAATATGTCCATTTTGCAAGGTGTCACCATCTATTTCCCGACATTCAATATCTTCCATATCCTTTTCCACAGTAAATACTGTTGCAAAATACTCGTGTGGCATCTCCACCTTTTTCTGCGGCACCACACAAAAGCCGCCTCGTTAATGTTTGAGGGACCCTATTCTCTCCCTCGTTACCCTTCTGTCCTTAATGAATTTGTAAAAGCCCTTTGAGTCTCCTTGATTCTATCTGCCAAAGCTATCTCATGCTCCCCTTTTTGCCCTCCTGATTTTCCTCTTAAGTATACTCCTACTGCCTTTATACTCTTTTAAGGATTCACTCGATGTATCCTGTCTATACATTACATATGCTTCCTTCTTTTTCTTAACTAAACCTCAATTTTTACCTGGATGGGTGCAGCTCCGACAACCCTGAAGAAGCTTAACACAAAACTGCCCACCTGTTCGGCACCATATCCACAAACATTCAGTCCCTCCACCACCAGCACTCAGTAGCAATGGTTATTACTATCTACAAGGTGCACTTCAGAAATTAACCAAAGGTTCGAAGACAGCACCTTCCATACACGCAACCACTTCCATCTAGAAAAACAAGGGGAGCAGGTACCTGGGAACACAACAACCTGCAAGTCCCCTCCAAGCCACTCACCATCTCGATTGGAGATATATCGCCATTCCATTACATCGTTGAGTCAAAACATTGAAATTCCCTCCCTCCTGGCATTATGGGTCAACCTACAGTAAGTGGACTGCAGAAATTCAAGAAGGCAGCTCATCACAAACTTCTCAAGGGCAAATAGGGATGGGCTATCAATTCTGGCCAGCCAGCGACGGCCAAGTCCCACAAATAAATAAACAACAAATCACCATTGCATGAAATGAATTGAGTATTGACAACATCTAGAGGAATTATAAATTTTTTCACACAAATACACACAGAAACGTCTCAAGTGCACATCACCGAACGTGAATATTTTTTCTCGTATGGCCACTCTTCAATTTTAGGTTGAGAGAACTGAAAAAGCTTTGTTCACAACACTTCCACTCGGTGAAGGTCCATGCGGCAACTGGGGGCATGTTAAATGAATCATTAATGGCCTCAGTAGAATCTGCCAAGCGGACCCTGGCAACATTTTGTACACTCCGCCTCCCAAGGCCTTTTCTACTCATTTGTTTGGATTTCCAATTCCAGAAATGATCGCGAACGGAGACAGGAGGCTGTTCCAAAATGCAGTTGGGATGCGCTGCTGTTAGCTGTTTGATCTTTTTAAGGTGGGACATCCTGAGTCTGCAGGCGTGCCTCTAGCATTCGGGATGTGGTATCCCACACAATGCAGGATCCACCTACTACTGATAAAATGCTAGCATTGGTGGGAACAGACTCCACATTGGCCAACTGAGTGTCCATCCTTTCCCTGTTTTGAAAGTCAATAAAATACAATTTTGATGGAAATATAAGAGGCACTGCAACTCCTTCCTTCCCTCAGGTGAAAGTGTGGACTGCAGATACCGGAGATTAGAGTCAAGATTAGAGTGATTCCGGAAAAACAGAGCCGATCAGACGGCATCTGATGAGCAGCCTTGACCATTCCTGATGAAGGGCTCTTGCCAAAGCTTCGATTTTCCCGCTCCTCCGATGTTACCTTACCTGGTGTACTTTTCCAGCACCACTCTAATCTTGACTCTTGCCTTCCCTTGAAATTTTACAACCTATTATCCACCTAATGATCTTGCAGCATGTCCCTACAGGTCTGATATAACCCAGTCTGATTAGTTTAAACCTGCTTCTAATGTACAACAACATGGAAGTGTGGCAAACTGGTCAGAATTGATAAAGTTCAACAAAAACAGTGTTGACTTACTCTGAAATTCAGAACTGTGACTTGGGCTGAGATCAATATAAATGGAAGAAGTACAGAAACAACCACTTCCATCCATCAGAAACAATTTTCTCAGAATGTCAATGTGCCATCTACAATTTCGAATGGATCAGTGCATTTGAAAAGCTAATGAGAAGCAGCAATATTTTAGGTTAAGATGTGTGCACAGGTTGAAGCTGTTTCCTGCTTCAGTTTAGCTAGAGGCTTCGCAGATACATTCCAATTGGCATAAATTAAATCTGCCAAAGTGGGCATTAAATTCTCATATTTATGAGGCGCTTTAACGGGAAATGATGTACTGATTGCCAAACAGGAGGAAGTTCGTGGCATGTATCAGAAGAGTGAGGATGGATGACCAGACACGTGAAACAGGGTTTTTAAGCAGGCTTTCAAAAATAGCGAATGAGTTCCAGAGGTCATCTGAGGAAGTGATCAATAGAATAAAGCCAATTAAGGGGGCTCGGTCATCAACATGGACAAAGTAAGAAATACAACAATTAGAGAACAAAAGAACAGAGATTTTATATAAAAGGTAGAAGACAGTGCGTGGATCATGACTATGAAGAATTTGAAGATATACATAATTTTAAATTTAAAACATTAGATGGCAGTGAGTCACTTAAGATCTCAGTCCTTTCTCGACAAAATACAAATTTAAGTTTACCAGCCTTGTCCAAGCAACGTTAAACGACAATTGCTTTTGCATTGTGCATATCTCATGATTTCACAAAATATCGTCGTTTTATGAATGGAATAAAGTGCAATTTCCAAAGTTTCAGCAACGTATTAAACAGCAGTTAACAGAAATGATCAATTTGCGAAAATTATCTTCCAATATCCAGACTTATGCAATGGTCAAACCGGATGTCTAAGAACAGGATAGGTTTTTCAGGGGGTTAAACCATTTCGAGTCTTAAACATAGATTCCGTTTTACTCATAACAGCTGTATGTTGGATATTCCATTTGCAAAGTGTTCCGATATTCAAATACATACATTGAGTATTGCTTTAAAATAGCACAAGTATTTTTCCAGTTTTTTTAACATTTACTTTCATCAGGAAAGCTGCAGCAATATCGACATAAAGGGGAACAATATTTTACACTGTACAAGAAAACAGTTCTGATGGGTCGGAAAGTGCATCATGATTGATGGGCAATTGACAGCTTAACGTTGTTAAATTTTAAAATGGCAATTTGACTGTTAGTCAAGGCATTGTCCAGCCAAATAAAACTGAGAATAGAAACTGTCGATTGGTTGAATCAAAACAAACCACAAGGCTTGACAGTTCTCGTCCATTCTCTGTGCTTTTTCCAATCAGCACTCATTGCCTCTGTAGTTTGAACGTTTTCTACCTTTGTGTTGCTACCGTTGAAAATATGCTGATCAGTAAAGGTTTCAATTTTTTTCCATCAATACTCAAATTTCTAATTAGCACCCCAGATTGCAGGGGTGAAACATAAGAAAAACGTATAGGGCTTACAATTAACTTGGAGAGTTTTGCACTGATCTCAGAGGAAAACCAGCAACAATGCCCATGTGGAGAGGGAAGAATGGCTGCATGACATTGACTTGGGGGCGATACAGCAAGAATTGCAAGCCACTGAGGAACAGAAATAAATAGAAACAAACCACATGCACAGAGACACAACACACAATTATTTAAAGTAACAAAGCTAGTAAAAGTATTATCACTTCGAGAAATTGTGGACAAGCAGAAATATTAAGTGTTATTCTGAATAGTGACCGTAGCACCCTTGTTTTGCAGCAGTTGAAGAGTTTGTCATACTATTTTGTTACCTGCTCAGATCCTTTACCGTGAAGCGACCACATATTCAGATATTTTGAGAAGCATGTATCAGCATGAAGTTGCAAGTGAGCAGAAGCAGGGCTATCATCTGGACAGCACTAAGGAGATCCCACACGCATTGGCGTTTTATTAAAACGGTGGGGTGATATTTAACTGGTGAAAGCCAATACAAGAGGAAATAAATGGGAAGAGAGGAACCACTTCCACGATTTCATCCAATCTAATATCAATACTTCCTATTTCCAAAAATGGGACCGGCAAACACGAGGGGACAGAACTTTAAAGTGAGGGGAGATAGGTAAAGGCAAATGTCAGAGGTAACTTCTTTATTCAGAGAGTAGTAAGGATATGAAATGCTTTGCCTGCAATGGTAGTAGATTCAGCAAGATTAAGTGCATTTAAGTCGTCATTGGATAGGCGTACATGGAATAGTGTAAGTGGGATGGCCTTCAGATGAGTATGACAGGGCGGCGCAACATCGAGGGTCAAAAGGCATGTACTGCGCTGTAATGTTCTATGTTCGATAAGCGATACCTGATCACCAAATCAGCTGCCACGTTTTGAAAAGATGCAAGAAGCCCAAAGAAGAGATAGTACAGCTTTAACTTGAATCTATAATGCATTATTTCAACGGATGTTTGTCGTTGCCTTCCAGCAGACATTTTTCCCCAAGCTACATAGGTTTGACAGAGAAACATTGGTTCGGATCACAGATCTGAGCCGAATAGTAAAAAACCACGTCCAAATTAATTTCGAGAAACTGTATCAATGAGCGTTTGGGGTTGCAGTGCCACTGTATTCTGAGCTTCGACTGCAATCTCTTCCGGTTCCATAGTTTTTCTGTGTAAGTTGCATTTCAGGTCTATTTGTATTTCATCATTCCTGACACAAAATGTCGACAGGCCAATAAGAGTCGAGGACACATTGAATTTGGAACTGCGGAATGAGCCCGGCCAGTTGTTAGATTTGAACGTTGGTGAGCACTTTGTTGATAATCCCCACAATTCGGTTATGGTTACTTTAGCGCTGGAAACAGATGTTTATATATCGCAGGGCATGAGATATAGCTGGGTGAAATGCAATTATGATGAGATTAGGCTAGATTTAGGATGCATAGGATGTGGAAGGAAACTGTCAGGCATGGCACAATTGAAATGTGAAGCGAATTCGAGGAACAGCTACTGCGCGTCCTTGATAGGTGTGTACCTTTCAGGCAGGAAGTAGGTTGTCGAGTGAAGGAACCATGTTTTACTAAAGAAGTTGAATCTCTTGTCAAGAGGAAGAAGAAGGCTTATGTTAGGATGAGATGTGATGCCTCAGTTAGGGTGCGTGAGAAATGAAGGTTAACGAGGGAAGACCGAAAGCGAGTAGTCAGGAGAGCCAGCAGGGGACATGGGAATTCATTGGTGGATAGTATCAAGGAAAACCTGTAAGTTATATCAGGAATAAGAGAATGAATCGAGTAAGATTAGGTCCAATCAAGGATAATAGTACAAGTGTGTGTGGAGTAAGAGGAGATAGTTGAAGCACTATGTGAATATTTTTCATCAGCATTCATAATGGAAAATGACAATGTTATCGGGGAGAATATTGAGATACGGGCTACCAGTCTAGATTGGATTAAGTTTCACAACGAGGTGTTGTTAGCAATTTTCGAACGTGTGAAAGGAGATAAGACCACCGGGGCAGATGGCTTTTATCCGAAAATTCGCTGGGAATCCAGGAAGGAGATGGCAGAGCTTCGTGGGTGGCACGGTGGCACAGTGGTTAGCACTGTTGCCTCACAGCGCCAGAAACGTGGGTTCAATTCCCACCTCAGGCGACTGACTGTGTGGCGTTTGCACGTTTTCCCCGTGTTTGCGTGGCTTTCCTCCGGAAACTTCGCTTTCCTCCCACAGTCCAAAGATATGCAGATGAGGTGAATTGTCGATGCTAAATTTCCTGTCGTGAAGGGTATGGGTGGGTTGCGCGTCGGTGTGGACTTTTTGGGCCGAAGGACCTGTTTCCACTTTGTAATCTAATTATTTTGTCATTGTCGACATGACAATAGTGGCAGAAAGCTGGAGGTGGCAAATGTTGCTCCATTGTTCAAAAAGGGGAGTTGAGACAACTCTAGCAATTACCAGTGAGCATTACTTCGGTTGCGCGTAAAGAGTTGGAAAGAGTTGTAAGATATGATTTATAACGATTGAGAAAAGAATATGTGAGTTAGGAGTGGTCAACACGGTTTTGTAAAGTGGACATCATGCCTCACGAAAATTATTAAGTTTTCTGAGAAGGCGATGAAACAAGTGAATGAGGGTAAAGCGGTTGATGTGATGAACATGGATTTCAGTAAGGCGTTTGATAAAGTTCCCCTCAGTGGGCTGTTGCAAAAAATATGAAGGCATGGGATGAAGGATGATTTAGCGGTTTGGGTCAGAAATTAGCTAGCTGAAAGAAGACTAAGGGTTGTGGTTGAGTGGAAACGTTCATCCTGGAGTACAGTAACTCGTGTTGCACCACAAGGATCTCACTTGGGGCCACTGGTGTTTGTGATTTTTACGAATGACTGGGATGAGTGTCTAGAAGGATGGTTTAGTTAATTTGCGGATGACACAAAGGTCAGTAGAGTTGTGGATAGTGTCAAAGGATGTTGTTGGTTCGAGGAGGACATAGATAAGCTGCAGAGGAGGGCTGAGAGGAGGAAAATGGAGTTTAATGTGTAAAACTGTGAGGTGATTCACTTTGGAAGGAGTAACAAGAATGCAGAGGACTCGGCTAGTGGAAAATGTCTTGGTAGTGCAGATAGACAGAGAGATGTCGGTGTCCATGCAAATAGATCCCAGAAAGTTGTCAACCAGGTTGATAAGGTTGTTAAGAAGACATACAATGTTTTAGTTTTTATTAATACAGGAATTGAGTTTCGGAGCCATGAGGACATGCTTCAGCTGTGCAAATCTCTGGTGCGGCGGGTGTTGGAGTGTTCCACATAGTTCTGGTCACCACATTATAGGAAGGATGTGGATGCTTTGGAAATGGTTCACAGGATATTTACTGAGATGTTTACTGGTATGGAGGGACGGTCTTATGAGGGAAGGCTGAGGGACTTGAGGCTGTTGTTATTGGAGAGGAGAAGGTTGAGAGGAGTCTTAATTGAAACATATCAGATTATCAGAGTGTTAGATAGGGTGGACAATGAGATCCTTTTTCCTCGAATGGTGGTGACTCGCATGAGGGACATAGCTTTAGGTTTGGGGCGTGATAGAAATAGGATAGATGTCAGAGGTAGTGTATTTACTCAGAACATAGTAGGGTCGTGGAATGGACTGCCCGCAACAGTGGCAAATTTTTTAAGGACACTGAAATGGTCATTGGACAGACATTTGGATTAAAATGGAAAACAACCGGGTAGATTGGGCTTTAGATTATTTTGACAGTTTCACGCAACATCGAGGACCGAAGGGCTTGAATTGCACTGCGGTGTTCAATGTTCTATTCTCCATCTTCTATATATGGAACAAACAGCCAGAGGAAATGTTAGAAACAAGTACAATTAAAGCATAGGAGAGACATTTGGGCAGGTATATGGAGTGGAGAAGGTTGGAAGAGATATGGGCCAAATGCAGGCAAATACGACATATTCAGTTTTGGAAACCTGGTTCACATGGACGAGATGGATTGAAGGGTCTGCTTCTGGTCCAGTTACTGGAAGAGAAGGCCACCGAGATAAGACATGCTATGGAGACAATCACAATTTACTGAGATGGGGATGGTAGTCAGGTTTGGAGTACGTTTCCAATATGTGGAGGAATAAGAGAGATAGGAGAAGGTTACAAAGATAGTAACTGTTATACGAGTTCGAATGATTGATGTTGCTGGTGTCATGATAACGCTAGCTTCGATGCATGAGAGGTGAGCAAGCGGGTTGATGTTCCATCTCTCAGCCTGGTGTAAACAGCTCCCTAATTCTCCCCCTTTTTTATCTTTAACAAAGGATCGGTTCGACTCGAAACGTCAGCTCTTTTCTCTCCTTGCAGATGGTGCCAGACCTGCTGAGACTTTCCAGCATTTTCTCTTTTGGTTTCAGATTCCAGCATTCGCAGTAATTTTATTTTATTAATGGCTCTATGATATTGCTGGTGTCATGATAACTCCAGCTTCTATGCATGAGAGGTGAGCAAGCGAATGAATTCCCTCTGGAAGTCGCGTGACAAGTATTAACAGAGATCAAGGAAAATAACATGAACGAATCTTTGATTTGAATTGAAGCCTGAACTCTGGTTCTGCTCCGAGACTGTGCCAGGTCTGCTTAATACTGCATATATTTCATGATTTGCATTTGTTTGTGAAAACAATTGAGACTGATTGATTTGCTGCAGACAACATCCAGCAGTCATCATGGGTACGGCGATCAAGTCGTGCGTCTATCCCTGTTTAATGTTTTATTGCGCAGGTGAGGCTTCCTGTTTCGTGGTTTGGTGGAGCACGTTGTTTGGAAAAATAGCAACGCAGCTGAGATCCGGCATGGGACCAGTGGGTTGATGTTCCATGACAGCGATGGTCGCCTTTCGAATGAGCACACATCTCAACCGACCATGTGACAAGTTCTTGCAGACGGTGAAAGTAAAAGCCACGGCGAACACTGACACAGCCCTGCCAACGACGGAAGCGCCTCACGTGGTCAGTGCGGGGATTGAACCCACGACCTTGGCGTTATTAGCACCAGCTGAGCTAACCGACCAACACAGCACAGGCAGCGAAAGCAAATACCTATATTGCCGGTGCTCACAACTGCGGCGGCTGTTCATTTTCTGCTTCATGTCGATCGCACGATAGTCTGAAGTATTTCCTTTCGTTGCAAAGCTTTTCAACGAAAAAAAAGCATTTAATTTTCCGAACGCGCATACTCGACTTAACCATTTGCTCTGATATTCAAAATTAAGCACAATGTCCGGACGCATGCAATTTCAATCGCAATGCCACCAGCTCAGCTGCAGCTTGTCATGTTGAAAAATATCGTCTGTAGAAACGTACCTTCAACGATCGCTCACTGTTCTTCTGGATACTCACAGACCTTTGGAGTCAGTGTTATGTGCTGCTGATAAACTGCAACGAACCTTATGCCAAATGCATTTGAATTGAAATCTAACAGTGGGATTTTTTCTGCTCCCGAACGACGCAGTTGCTTTGGTGTCAGCAACAGCTCAGTAGCCAATTGCACGTTTTGCTCAATCACTCATGTTGCTAATGCAATCGTCGTTTGACAGCATATTTAGCATGTTGTCACGCCTTCCTGCAGCGGTCGTCAGTGACAGATCAGATGCTAAGATGATTGCTTCAGACAGCATGCTACATCCTCCATTTGAAAATGGAAAAGATGCAAACGTTTACAGACTGAACACACACTCACTATATTGCCTGGCGGGTCAGAGTCTGGGAGCGGATCTTATGGAGGCTTTCCAATCATGAGGGGCATGAATCGGGTAAATAGACAAGTTTCTTTCGCTCAGGAGTGGCAGTGCAGAACTAGAGGGTATAGATCAGGTGTGGGAGGGCGAGAATTGGAAAGGCAGTGATGGGCAATGGCTGCGCGCAGAGGGTGGTGTGTTTCTGGAACAAGTTGCCAGGCGAGCTGGTGATGGATGGTAAAATTCCAATACTTTTAAGGAATCTGGACGTGTTTTGAATAGGCAGGGTTTAGAGAGACATGGGTCAAATGCATGCAATCGCGGCTGGATCAATTGAAGATATCTGTTCGGAATGGACGAGTTCGACCGAAGACTGTGATTTCAGTGCTGTCCATATCTAATGAGCTCTATGATAGTGCAGGTGAAATGATAAAAAAGATAAATAAAATCAATGAAGTAAAATTGTCTCAAGTTGTTGAATTCAAACAACTTCAGGTAATTTTATTTCAATTATTTTATTTATCTTTTTTTTATTTGTGTTTTTTTCATTGTACTGTAACTCTTATTTCTTGATTGTCTCTCTTTCTCTCGCTCCCCACTCTCTCAATATTTTTTTCCTTTCCTCTTCCCGCTTTGCTACCCTTCTTCCCTGTTTTCCATTTTGTCTCTGCTTCACCCATCCCCCACATATTTTGTCACATAGCACTGGCTACAGGCTGCGTCATTCACGGCTCCTAATCTCCCTTAGATCTCTCCATGCGCTCTCATTATCACCTTTGCATCTGGAGCCCTGACTCACCATCCGTCAGACTGGTGTAAACAGCTCCCTAATTCTCCCCCTTTTTTATCTTTAACAAAGAATCAGTTCGACTCGAAACGTCAGCTCTTTTCTCTCCTTGCAGATGGTGCCAGACCTGCTGAGACTTTCCAGCAGTTTCTCTTTTGGTTTCAGATTCCAGCATCCACAGTAATTTTAATTTATTAATGGCTCTATGATATTGCTGGTGTCATAATAACTCCAGCTTCTATGCATGAGAGGTGAGCAAGCGAATGAATTCCCTCTGGAAGTCGCGTGACATGTATTAACAGAGATCAAGGAAAATAACATGAACGAATTTTTGATTTGAATTGAAGCCTGAACTCTGGTTCTGCTCCGAGACTGTGCCAGGTCTGCTTAATACTGCATATATTTCATGATTTGCATTTGTTTGTGAAAACAATTGAGACTGAATGATTTGCTGCAGACAACATCCAGCAGTCATCATGGGTACGGCGATCAAGTCGTGCGTCTATTCCTGTCAAGTGCTTTATTCCGCAGGTGAGGCTTCCTGTTTCGTGGTTTGGTGGAGCACGTTGTTTGGAAAAATAGCAACGCAGCTGAGATCCGGCATGGGACCAGCGGGTTGATGTTCCATGACAGCGATGGTCGCCTTTCGAATGAGCACACATCTCAACCGACCATGTGACAAGTTCGTGCAGACGGTGAAAGTAAAAGCCAGGGCGAACACTGACACAGCCCTGCCAACGACGGAAGCGCCTCACGTGGTCAGTGCGGGGATTGAACCCACGACCTTGGCGTTATTAGCACCAGCTGAGCTAACCGACCAACACAGCACAGGCAACGAAAGCAAATGCCTATATTGCCGCTGCTCACAACTACGGCGGCTGTTCATTTTCTGCTTCATGTCGATCGCACGATAGTCTGAAGTATTTCCTTTCGTTGCAAAGCTTTTCAACGAAAAAAAAAGCATTTAATTTTCCGAACGCGCATACTCGACCTAACCATTTGCTCTGATATTCAAAATTAAGCACAATATCCGGACGCGTGCAATTTCAATCGCAATGCCACCAGCTCAGCTGCAGCTTGTCATGTTGAAAAATATCGTCTGTAGAAACGTACCTTCAACGATCGCTCACTGTTCTTCTGGATACTCACAGACCTTTGGAGTGAGGGTTATGTGCTGCTGATAAACTGCAACGAACCTTATGCCAAATGCATTTGAATTGAAATCTAACAGTGGGATTTTTTCTGCTCCCGAACGACGCAGTTGCTTTGGTGTCAGCAACAGCTCAGAAGCCAATTGCACGTTTTGCTCAATCACTCATGTTGCTATTGCAATCTTTACAGGCTGAACACACACTCACTATATTGCCTGGCGTGTCAGAGGCTGGGAGCGGAGCTTATGGAGGCTTTTCAATCATGAGGGGCATGAATCGGGTAAATAGACAAGTTTCTTTCGCTCAGGTGTGGCAGTGCAGAACTAGAGGGTATAAATCAGGTGTGGGAGTACGAGAATTGGAATGGCAGTGATGGGCAATGGCTGCGCGCAGAGGGTGGTGCGTTTCTGGAACAAGTTGCCAGACGAGCTGGTGATGGATGGTAAAATTCCAATACTTTTAAGGAATCTGGACGTGTATTTGAATAGGCAGGGTTTAGAGAGACATGGGTCAAATGCATGCAATCGCGGCTGGATCAATTGAAGATATCTGTTCGGAATGGACGAGTTCGACCGACGACTGTGATTTCAGTGCTGTCCATATCTAATGAGCTCTATGATAGTGCAGGTGAAATGATAAAAAAGATAAATAAAATCAATGAAGTAAAATTGTCTCAAGTTGTTGAATTCAAACAACTTCAGGTAATTTTATTTCAATTATTTTATTTACCTTTTCTTTATTTGTGTGTTTTTCATTGTTCTGTAACTCTTATTTCTTGATTGTCTCTCTTTCTCTCGCTCCCCACTCTCTCAATATCTTTTTCCTTTCCTCTTCCCGCTTTGCTACCCTTCTTCCCTGTTTTCCATTTTGTCTCTGTTTCACCCATCCCCCACATATTTTGTCACATAGCACTGGCTACAGCCTGCGTCATTCACGGCTCCTAATCTCCCTTAGATCTCTCCATGCACTCTCATTATCACCTTTGCATCTGGAGCCCTGACTCACCATCTCTCAGCCTGGTGTAAACAGCTCCCTATTCTCCCCCTTTTTTATCTTTAACAAAGGATCAGTTCGACTCGAAACGTCAGCTCTTTTCTCTCCTTGCAGATGGTGCCAGACCTGCTGAGACTTTCCAGCATTTTCTCTTTTGGTTTCAGATTCCAGCATCCGCAGTAATTTTATTTTATCAATGGCTCTATGATATTGTTGATGTCATGATAACTCCAGCTTCTATGCATGAGAGGTGAGCAAGCAAATGAATTCCTTTTGGAAGTCGCGTGACAAGTATTAACAGAGATCAAGGAAAATAACATGAACGATTCTTTGATTTGAATTGAAGCCTGAACTCTGGTTCTGCTCCGAGACTTTGCCAGGTCTACTTAATACTGCATATATTTCATGATTTGCATTTGTTTGTGAAAACAATTGAGACTGATTGATTTGCTGCAGACAACATCCAGCAGTCATCATGGGTACGGCGATCAAGTCGTGCGTCTATCCCTGTTTAATGTTTTATTGCGCAGGTGAGGCTTCCTGTTTCGTGGTTTGGTGGAACACGTTGTTTGGAAAAATAGCAACGCAGCTGAGATGCGGCATGATGTTCCATGACAGCGATGGTCGCCTTTCGAATGAGCATACATCTCAACCGACCATGTGACAAGTTCTTGCAGACGGTGAAAGTAAAAGCCACGGCGAACACTGACACAGCCCTGCTAACGACGGAAGCGCCACTCGTGGTCGCTGTGGGGATTGAACCCACGACCTTGGCGTTATTAGCACCACGCTCTAAACGGCTGAGCTAACCAACCAACACAGCACCAGCCGCGAAAGTAAATGCCTATATTGCCGGTGCTCACAACCAAGGCGGCTGTTCATTTTCTGCTTCATGTCGATCGCACGATAGTCTGAAGTATTTCCTTTCGTTGCAAAGCTTTTCAATGAAAAAAAAGCATTTACTTTTCCGACTTAGCCATTTGCTCTGATATTCAAAATTAAGCACAATGTCCGGACGCGTGCAATTTCAATCGCAATGCCACCAGCTCAGCTGCAGCTTGTCATGTTGAAAAATATCGTCTGTCGAAACGTACCTTCAACGATCGCTCACTGTTCTTCTGGATACTCACAGACTTTTGGAGTCAGCGTTATGTGCTGCTGATAAACTGCAACGAACCTTATGCCAAATGCATTTGAATTGAAATCTAACAGTGGGATTTTTTCTGCTCCCGAACGACGCAGTTGCTTTGGTGTCAGCAACAGCTCAGAAGCCAATTGCACGTTTTGCTCAATCACTCATGTTGCTAATGCAATCTTTACAGGCTGAACACACACTCACTATATTGCCTGGCGTGTCAGAGGCTGGGAGCGGAGCTTATGGAGGCTTTTCAATCATGAGGGGCATGAATCGGGTAAATAGACAAGTTTCTTTCGCTCAGGTGTGGCAGTGCAGAACTAGAGGGTATAAATCAGGTGTGGGAGTACGAGAATTGGAAAGGCAGTGATGGGCGATGGCTGCGCGCAGAGGGTGGTGCGTTTCTGGAACAAGTTGCCAGACGAGCTGGTGATGGGTGGTAAAATTCCAATACTTTTAAGGAATCTGGACGTGTATTTGAATAGGCAGGGTTTAGAGAGACATGGGTCAAATGCATGCAATCGCGGCTGGATCAATTGAAGATATCTGTTCGGAATGGACGAGTTCGACCGACGACTGTGATTTCAGTGCTGTCCATATCTAATGAGCTCTATGATAGTGCAGGTGAAATGATAAAAAAGCTAAATAAAATCAATGAAGTAAAATTGTCTCAAGTTGTTGAATTCAAACAACTTCAGGTAATTTTATTTCAATTATTTTATTTATCTTTTTTATTTGTGTTTTTTTCATTGTTCTGTAACTCTTATTTCTTGATTGTCTCTCTTTCTCTCGCTCCCCACTCTCTCAATATCTTTTTCCTTTCCTCTTCCCACTTTGCTACCCTTCTCCCCTGTTTTCCATTTTGTCTCTGCTTCACCCATCCCCCACATATTTTGTCACAGAGCACTGGCTGCAGCCTGCGTCATTCACGGCTCCTAATCTCCCTTAGATATCTCCATGCACTCTCATTATCACCTTTGCATCTGGAGCCCTGACTCACCATCTCTCAGCCTGGTGTAAACAGCTCCCTAATTCTCCCCCTTTTTTATCTTTAACAAAGGATCAGTTCGACTCGAAACGTCAGCTCTTTTCTCTCCTTGCAGATGGTGCCAGACGTGCTGAGACTTTCCAGCATTTTCTCTTTTGGTTTCAGATTCCAGCATCCGCAGTAATTTTATTTTATTAATGGCTCTATGATATTGCTGGTGTCATGATAACTCCAGCTTCTATGCATGAGAGGTGAGCAAGCGAATGAATTCCTTTTGGAAGTCGCGTGACAAGTATTAACAGAGATCAAGGAAAATAACATGAACGAATCTTTGATTTGAATTGAAGCCTGAACTCTGGTTCTGCTCCGAGACTGTGCCAGGTCTGCTTAATACTGCATATATTTCATGATTTGCATTTGTTTGTGAAAACA
This sequence comes from Chiloscyllium plagiosum, assembly GCF_037043375.1. Taxonomy (NCBI): domain Eukaryota; kingdom Metazoa; phylum Chordata; class Chondrichthyes; order Orectolobiformes; family Hemiscylliidae; genus Chiloscyllium; species Chiloscyllium plagiosum. The sequence continues at coordinate 44,467,688 of NW_028270183.1, forward strand.
ATTGAGACTGATTGATTTGCTGCAGACAACATCCAGCGGTCATCATGGGTACGGCGATCAAGTCGTGCGTCTATCCCTGTTTAATGTTTTATTGCGCAGGTGAGGCTTCCTGTTTCGTGGTTTGTTGGAACACGTTGTTTGGAAAAATAGCAACGCAGCTGAGATCCGGCATGGGACCAGCGGGTTGATGTTCCATGACAGCGATGGTCGCCTTTCGAATGAGCACACATCTCAACCGATCTTGTGACAAGTTCTTGCAGACGGTGAAAGTAAAAGCCACGGCGAACACTGACACAGCCCTGCTAACGACGGAAGCGCCACTCGTGGTCACTGCAGGGATTGAACCCACGACCTTGGCGTTATTAGCACCACGCTCTAACCAGCTGAGCTAACCGACCAACACAGCACAAGCAGCGAAAGTAAATGCCTATATTGCCGGTGCTCACAACCACGGCGGCTGTTCATTTTCTGCTTCATGTCGATCGCACGATCGTCTGAAGTATTTCCTTTCGTTGCAAAGCTTTTCAACGAAAAAAAAAGCATTTACTTTTCCGAACGCGCATACTCGACTTAACCATTTGCTCTGATATTCAAAATGAAGCACAATGTCCGGACGCGTGCAATTTCAATCGCAATGCCACCAGCTCAGCTGCAGCTTGTCATGTTGAAAAATATCGTCTGTCGAAACGTCCCTTCAACGATCGCTCACTGTTCTTCTGGATACTCACAGACTTTTGGAGTCAGCGTTATGTGCTGCTGATAAACTGCTACGAAACTTATGCCAAATGCATTTGAATTGAAATCTAACAGTGGGATTTTTTCTGCTCCCGAACGACGCAGTTGCTTTGGTGTCAGCAACAGCTCAGACGCCAATTGCACGTTTTGCTCAATCACTCATGTTGCTAATTCAATCTTCGTTTGACAGCATATTTAGAAAGTTATCACGCCTTCCTGCAGCGGTCGTCAGTGACAGATCAGATGCTAAGATGATTGCTTCAGACAGCATGCTACATCCTCCATTTGAAAATGGAAAAGGTGCAAACGGTTGCAGGCTGAACACACACTCACGATATTGCCTGGCGTGTCAGAGGCTGGGAGCGGAGCTTATGGAGGCTTTTCAATCATGAGGGGCATGAATCGGGTAAATAGACAAGTTTCTTTCGCTCAGGTGTGGCAGTGCAGAACTAGAGGGTATAAATCAGGTGTGGGAGTACGAGAATTGGAAAGGCAGTGATGGGCAATGGCTGCGCGCAGAGGGTGGTGCGTTTCTGGATCAAGTTGCCAGACGAGCTGGTGATGGATGGTAAAATTCCAATACTTTTAAGGAATCTGGACGTGTATTTGAATAGGCAGGGTTTAGAGAGACATGGGTCAAATGCATGCAATCGCGGCTGAATCAATTGAAGATATCTGTTCGGAATGGACGAGTTCGACCGAAGACTGTGTTTTCAGTGCTGTCCATATCTAATGAGCTCTATGATAGTGCAGGTGAAATGATAAAAAAGATAAATAAAATCAATGAAGTAAAATTGTCTCAAGTTGTTGAATTCAAACAACTTCAGGTAATTTTATTTCAATTATTTTATTTATCTTTTTTATTTGTGTTTTTTTCATTGTTCTGTAACTCTTATTTCTTGATTGTCTCGCTTTCTCTCGCTCCCCACTCTCTCAATATCTTTTTCCTTTCCTCTTCCCACTTTGCTACCCTTCTCCCCTGTTTTCCATTTTGTCTCTGCTTCACCCATCCCCCACATATTTTGTCACATAGCACTGGCTACAGCCTGCGTCATTCACGGCTCCTAATCTCCCTTAGATCTCTCCATGCACTCTCCTTATCACCTTTGCATCTGGAGCCCTGACTCACCATCTCTCAGCCTGGTGTAAACAGCTCCCTAATTCTCCCCCTTTTTTATCTTTAACAAAGGATCAGTTCGACTCGAAACGTCAGCTCTTTTCTCTCCTTGCAGATGGTGCCAGACGTGCTGAGACTTTCCAGCATTTTCTCTTTTGGTTTCAGATTCCAGCATCCGCAGTAATTTTATTTTATTAATGGCTCTATGATATTGCTGGTGTCATGATAACTCCAGCTTCTGTGCATGAGAGGTGAGCAAGCGAATGAATTCCTTTTGGAAGTCGCGTGACAAGTATTAACAGAGATCAAGGAAAATAACATGAACGAATCTTTGATTTGAATTGAAGCCTGAACTCTGGTTCTGCTCCGAGACTGTGCCAGGTCTGCTTAATACTGCATATATTTCATGATTTGCATTTGTTTGTGAAAACAATTGAGACTGATTGATTTGCTGCAGACAACATCCAGCAGTCATCATGGGTACGGCGATCAAGTCGTGCGTCTAGCCCTGTCAAATGTTTTATTGCGCAGGTGAGGCTTCCTGTTTCGTGGTTTGGTGGAGCACGTTGTTTGGTAAAATAGCAACGCAGCTGAGATCCGGCATGGGACCAGCGGGTTGATGTTCCATGACAGCGATGGTCGCCTTTCGAATGAGCACACATCTCAACCGACCATGTGACAAGTTCTTGCAGACGGTGAAAGTAAAAGCCACGGCGAACACTGACACAGCCCAGCTAACGACGGAAGCGCCTCTCGTGTTCAGTGCGGGGATTGAACCCACGACCTTGGCGTTATTAGCACCACGCTCTAACCAGCTGAGCTAACCGACCAACACAGCACAGTCAGCGAAAGTAAATGCCTATATTGCCGGTGCTCACAACCACGGCGGCTGTTCATTTTCTGCTTCATGTCGATCGCACGATAGTCTGAAGTATTTCCTTTCGTTGCAAAGCTTTTCAACGAAAAAAAAGCATTTACTTTTCCGAACGCGCATACTCGACTTAACCATTTGCTCTGATATTCAAAATGAAGCACAATGTCCGGACGCGTGCAATTTCAATCGCAATGCCACCAGCTCAGCTGCAGCTTGTCATGTTGAAAAATATCGTCTGTCGAAACGTCCCTTCAACGATCGCTCACTGTTCTTCTGGATACTCACAGACTTTTGGAGTCAGCGTTATGTGCTGCTGATAAACTGCTACGAACCTTATGCCAAATGCATTTGAATTGAAATCTAACAGTGGGATTTTTTCTGCTCCCGAACGACGCAGTTGCTTTGGTGTCAGCAACAGCTCAGACGCCAATTGCACGTTTTGCTCAATCACTCATGTTGCTAATTCAATCTTCGTTTGACAGCATATTTAGAAAGTTATCACGCCTTCCTGCAGCGGTCGTCAGTGACAGATCAGATGCTAAGATGATTGCTTCAGACAGCATGCTACATCCTCCATTTGAAAATGGAAAAGGTGCAAACGGTTGCAGGCTGAACACACACTCACTATATTGCCTGGCGTGTCAGAGGCTGGGAGCGGAGCTTATGGAGGCTTTTCAATCATGAGGGGCATGAATCGGGTAAATAGACAAGTTTCTTTCGCTCAGGTGTGGCAGTGCAGAACTAGAGGGTATAAATCAGGTGTGGGAGTACGAGAATTGGAAAGGCAGTGATGGGCAATGGCTGCGCGCAGAGGGTGGTGCGTTTCTGGATCAAGTTGCCAGACGAGCTGGTGATGGATGGTAAAATTCCAATACTTTTAAGGAATCTGGACGTGTATTTGAATAGGCAGGGTTTAGAGAGACATGGGTCAAATGCATGCAATCGCGGCTGGATCAATTGAAGATATCTGTTCGGAATGGACGAGTTCGACCGAAGACTGTGTTTTCAGTGCTGTCCATATCTAATGAGCTCTATGATAGTGCAGGTGAAATGATAAAAAAGATAAATAAAATCAATGAAGTAAAATTGTCTCAAGTTGTTGAATTCAAACAACTTCAGGTAATTTTATTTCAATTATTTTATTTATCTTTTTTATTTGTGTTTTTTTCATTGTTCTGTAACTCTTATTTCTTGATTGTCTCTCTTTCTCTCGCTCCCCACTCTCTCAATATCTTTTTCCTTTCCTCTTCCCACTTTGCTACCCTTCTCCCCTGTTTTCCATTTTGTCTCTGCTTCACCCATCCCCCACATATTTTGTCACATAGCACTGGCTACAGCCTGCGTCATTCACGGCTCCTAATCTCCCTTAGATCTCTCCATGCACTCTCCTTATCACCTTTGCATCTGGAGCCCTGACTCACCATCTCTCAGCCTGGTGTAAACAGCTCCCTAATTCTCCCCCTTTTTTATCTTTAACAAAGGATCAGTTCGACTCGAAACGTCAGCTCTTTTCTCTCCTTGCAGATGGTGCCAGACGTGCTGAGACTTTCCAGCATTTTCTCTTTTGGTTTCAGATTCCAGCATCCGCAGTAATTTTATTTTATTAATGGCTCTATGATATTGCTGGTGTCATGATAACTCCAGCTTCTATGCATGAGAGGTGAGCAAGCGAATGAATTCCTTTTGGAAGTCGCGTGACAAGTATTAACAGAGATCAAGGAAAATAACATGAACGAATCTTTGATTTGAATTGAAGCCTGAACTCTGGTTCTGCTCCGAGACTGTGCCAGGTCTGCTTAATACTGCATATACTTCATGATTTGCATTTGTTTGTGAAAACAATTGAGACTGATTGATTTGCTGCAGACAACATCCAGCAGTCATCATGGGTACGGCGATCAAGTCGTGCGTCTAGCCCTGTCAAATGTTTTATTGCGCAGGTGAGGCTTCCTGTTTCGTGGTTTGGTGGAGCACGTTGTTTGGAAAAATAGCAACGCAGCTGAGATCCGGCATGGGACCAGCGGGTTGATGTTCCATGACAGCGATGGTCGCCTTTCGAATGAGCACACATCTCAACCGACCATGTGACAAGTTCTTGCAGACGGTGAAAGTAAAAGCCACGGCGAACACTGACACAGCCCAGCTAACGACGGAAGCGCCTCTCGTGGTCAGTGCGGGGATTGAACCCACGACCTTGGCGTTATTAGCACCACGCTCTAACCAGCTGAGCTAACCGACCAACACAGCACAGGCTGCGAAAGTAAATGCCTATATTGCCGGTGCTCACAACCACGGCGGCTGTTCATTTTCTGCTTCATGTCGATCGCACGATAGTCTGAAGTATTTCCTTTCGTTGCAAAGCTTTTCAACGAAAAAAAAGCATTTACTTTTCCGAACGCGCATACTCGACTTAACCATTTGCTCTGATATTCAAAATGAAGCACAATGTCCGGACGCGTGCAATTTCAATCGCAATGCCACCAGCTCAGCTGCAGCTTGTCATGTTGAAAAATATCGTCTGTCGAAACGTCCCTTCAACGATCGCTCACTGTTCTTCTGGATACTCACAGACTTTTGGAGTCAGCGTTATGTGCTGCTGATAAACTGCTGCGAACCTTATGCCAAATGCATTTGAATTGAAATCTAACAGTGGGATTTTTTCTGCTCCCGAACGACGCAGTTGCTTTGGTGTCAGCAACAGCTCAGACGCCAATTGCACGTTTTGCTCAATCATTCATGTTGCTAATTCAATCTTCGTTTGACAGCATATTTAGAAAGTTATCACGCCTTCCTGCAGCGGTCGTCAGTGACAGATCAGATGCTAAGATGATTGCTTCAGACAGCATGCTACATCCTCCATTTGAAAATGGAAAAGGTGCAAACGGTTGCAGGCTGAACACACACTCACTATATTGCCTGGCGTGTCAGAGGCTGGGAGCGGAGCTTATGGAGGCTTTTCAATCATGAGGGGCATGAATCGGGTAAATAGACAAGTTTCTTTCGCTCAGGTGTGGCAGTGCAGAACTAGAGGGTATAAATCAGGTGTGGGAGTACGAGAATTGGAAAGGCAGTGATGGGCAATGGCTGTGCGCAGAGGGTGGTGCGTTTCTGGATCAAGTTGCCAGACGAGCTGGTGATGGATGGTAAAATTCCAATACTTTTAAGGAATCTGGACGTGTATTTGAATAGGCAGGGTTTAGAGAGACATGGGTCAAATGCATGCAATCGCGGCTGGATCAATTGAAGATATCTGTTCGGAATGGACGAGTTCGACCGAAGACTGTGTTTTCAGTGCTGTCCATATCTAATGAGCTCTATGATAGTGCAGGTGAAATGATAAAAAAGATAAATAAAATCAATGAAGTAAAATTGTCTCAAGTTGTTGAATTCAAACAACTTCAGGTAATTTTATTTCAATTATTTTATTTATCTTTTTTATTTGTGTTTTTTTCATTGTTCTGTAACTCTTATTTCTTGATTGTCTCTCTTTCTCTCGCTCCCCACTCTCTCAATATCTTTTTCCTTTCCTCTTCCCACTTTGCTACCCTTCTCCCCTGTTTTCCATTTTGTCTCTGCTTCACCCATCCCCCACATATTTTGTCACATAGCACTGGCTACAGCCTGCGTCATTCACGGCTCCTAATCTCCCTTAGATCTCTCCATGCATTCTCCTTATCACCTTTGCATCTGGAGCCCTGACTCACCATCTCTCAGCCTGGTGTAAACAGCTCCCTAATTCTCCCCCTTTTTTATCTTTAACAAAGGATCAGTTCGACTCGAAACGTCAGCTCTTTTCTCTCCTTGCAGATGGTGCCAGACGTGCTGAGACTTTCCAGCATTTTCTCTTTTGGTTTCAGATTCCAGCATCCGCAGTAATTTTATTTTATTAATGGCTCTATGATATTGCTGGTGTCATGATAACTCCAGCTTCTATGCATGAGAGGTGAGCAAGCGAATGAATTCCTTTTGGAAGTCGCGTGACAAGTATTAACAGAGATCAAGGAAAATAACATGAACGAATCTTTGATTTGAATTGAAGCCTGAACTCTGGTTCTGCTCCGAGACTGTGCCAGGTCTGCTTAATACTGCATATATTTCATGATTTGCATTTGTTTGTGAAAACAATTGAGACTGATTGATTTGCTGCAGACAACATCCAGCAGTCATCATGGGTACGGCGATCAAGTCGTGCGTCTAGCCCTGTCAAATGTTTTATTGCGCAGGTGAGGCTTCCTGTTTCGTGGTTTGGTGGAGCACGTTGTTTGGAAAAATAGCAACGCAGCTGAGATCCGGCATGGGACCAGCGGGTTGATGTTCCATGACAGCGATGGTCGCCTTTCGAATGAGCACACATCTCAACCGACCATGTGACAAGTTCTTGCAGACGGTGAAAGTAAAAGCCACGGCGAACACTGACACAGCCCTGCTAACGGCGGAAGCGCCTCTCGTGGTCAGTGCGGGGATTGAACCCACGACCTGGGCGTTATTAGTACCACGCTCTAACCAGCTGAGCTAACCGACCAACACAGCACAGGCAGCGAAAGTAAATGCCTATATTGCCGGTGCTCACAACCACGGCGGCTGTTCATTTTCTGCTTCATGTCGATCGCACGATAGTCTGAAGTATTTCCTTTCGTTGCAAAGCTTTTCAACGAAAAAAAAGCATTTACTTTTCCGAACGCGCATACTCGACTTAACCATTTGCTCTGATATTCAAAATGAAGCACAATTTCCGGACGCGTGCAATTTCAATCGCAATGCCACCAGCTCAGCTGCAGCTTGTCATGTTGAAAAATATCGTCTGTCGAAACGTCCCTTCAACGATCGCTCACTGTTCTTCTGGATACTCACAGACTTTTGGAGTCAGCGTTATGTGCTGCTGATAAACTGCTGCGAACCTTATGCCAAATGCATTTGAATTGAAATCTAACAGTGGGATTTTGTCTGCTCCCGAACGACGCAGTTGCTTTGGTGTCAGCAACAGCTCAGACGCCAATTGCACGTTTTGCTCAATCACTCATGTTGCTAATTCAATCTTCGTTTGACAGCATATTTAGAAAGTTATCACGCCTTCCTGCAGCGGTCGTCAGTGACAGATCAGATGCTAAGATGATTGCTTCAGACAGCATGCTACATCCTCCATTTGAAAATGGAAAAGGTGCAAACGGTTGCAGGCTGAACACACACTCACTATATTGCCTGGCGTGTCAGAGGCTGGGAGCGGAGCTTATGGAGGCTTTTCAATCATGAGGGGCATGAATCGGGTAAATAGACAAGTTTCTTTCGCTCAGGTGTGGCAGTGCAGAACTAGAGGGTATAAATCAGGTGTGGGAGTACGAGAATTGGAAAAGCAGTGATGGGCAATGGCTGTGCGCAGAGGGTGGTGCGTTTCTGGATCAAGTTGCCAGACGAGCTGGTGATGGATGGTAAAATTCCAATACTTTTAAGGAATCTGGACGTGTATTTGAATAGGCAGGGTTTAGAGAGACATGGGTCAAATGCATGCAATCGCGGCTGGATCAATTGAAGATATCTGTTCGGAATGGACGAGTTCGACCGAAGACTGTGTTTTCAGTGCTGTCCATATCTAATGAGCTCTATGATAGTGCAGGTGAAATGATAAAAAAGATAAATAAAATCAATGAAGTAAAATTGTCTCAAGTTGTTGAATTCAAACAACTTCAGGTAATTTTATTTCAATTATTTTATTTATCTTTTTTATTTGTGTTTTTTTCATTGTTCTGTAACTCTTATTTCTTGATTGTCTCTCTTTCTCTCGCTCCCCACTCTCTCAATATCTTTTTCCTTTCCTCTTCCCACTTTGCTACCCTTCTCCCCTGTTTTCCATTTTGTCTCTGCTTCACCCATCCCCCACATATTTTGTCACATAGCACTGGCTACAGCCTGCGTCATTCACGGCTCCTAATCTCCCTTAGATCTCTCCATGCATTCTCCTTATCACCTTTGCATCTGGAGCCCTGACTCACCATCTCTCAGCCTGGTGTAAACAGCTCCCTAATTCTCCCCCTTTTTTATCTTTAACAAAGGATCAGTTCGACTCGAAACGTCAGCTCTTTTCTCTCCTTGCAGATGGTGCCAGACGTGCTGAGACTTTCCAGCATTTTCTCTTTTGGTTTCAGATTCCAGCATCCGCAGTAATTTTATTTTATTAATGGCTCTATGATATTGCTGGTGTCATGATAACTCCAGCTTCTATGCATGAGAGGTGAGCAAGCGAATGAATTCCTTTTGGAAGTCGCGTGACAAGTATTAACAGAGATCAAGGAAAATAACATGAACGAATCTTTGATTTGAATTGAAGCCTGAACTCTGGTTCTGCTCCGAGACTGTGCCAGGTCTGCTTAATACTGCATATATTTCATGATTTGCATTTGTTTGTGAAAACAATTGAGACTGATTGATTTGCTGCAGACAACATCCAGCAGTCATCATGGGTACGGCGATCAAGTCGTGCGTCTAGCCCTGTCAAATGTTTTATTGCGCAGGTGAGGCTTCCTGTTTCGTGGTTTGGTGGAGCACGTTGTTTGGAAAAATAGCAACGCAGCTGAGATCCGGCATGGGACCAGCGGGTTGATGTTCCATGACAGCGATGGTCGCCTTTCGAATGAGCACACATCTCAACCGACCATGTGACAAGTTCTTGCAGACGGTGAAAGTAAAAGCCACGGCGAACACTGACACAGCCCTGCTAACGGCGGAAGCGCCTCTCGTGGTCAGTGCGGGGATTGAACCCACGACCTGGGCGTTATTAGTACCACGCTCTAACCAGCTGAGCTAACCGACCAACACAGCACAGGCAGCGAAAGTAAATGCCTATATTGCCGGTGCTCACAACCACGGCGGCTGTTCATTTTCTGCTTCATGTCGATCGCACGATAGTCTGAAGTATTTCCTTTCGTTGCAAAGCTTTTCAACGAAAAAAAAGCATTTACTTTTCCGAACGCGCATACTCGACTTAACCATTTGCTCTGATATTCAAAATGAAGCACAATTTCCGGACGCGTGCAATTTCAATCGCAATGCCACCAGCTCAGCTGCAGCTTGTCATGTTGAAAAATATCGTCTGTCGAAACGTCCCTTCAACGATCGCTCACTGTTCTTCTGGATACTCACAGACTTTTGGAGTCAGCGTTATGTGCTGCTGATAAACTGCTGCGAACCTTATGCCAAATGCATTTGAATTGAAATCTAACAGTGGGATTTTGTCTGCTCCCGAACGACGCAGTTGCTTTGGTGTCAGCAACAGCTCAGACGCCAATTGCACGTTTTGCTCAATCACTCATGTTGCTAATTCAATCTTCGTTTGACAGCATATTTAGAAAGTTATCACGCCTTCCTGCAGCGGTCGTCAGTGACAGATCAGATGCTAAGATGATTGCTTCAGACAGCATGCTACATCCTCCATTTGAAAATGGAAAAGGTGCAAACGGTTGCAGGCTGAACACACACTCACTATATTGCCTGGCGTGTCAGAGGCTGGGAGCGGAGCTTATGGAGGCTTTTCAATCATGAGGGGCATGAATCGGGTAAATAGACAAGTTTCTTTCGCTCAGGTGTGGCAGTGCAGAACTAGAGGGTATAAATCAGGTGTGGGAGTACGAGAATTGGAAAAGCAGTGATGGGCAATGGCTGTGCGCAGAGGGTGGTGCGTTTCTGGATCAAGTTGCCAGACGAGCTGGTGATGGATGGTAAAATTCCAATACTTTTAAGGAATCTGGACGTGTATTTGAATAGGCAGGGTTTAGAGAGACATGGGTCAAATGCATGCAATCGCGGCTGGATCAATTGAAGATATCTGTTCGGAATGGACGAGTTCGACCGAAGACTGTGTTTTCAGTGCTGTCCATATCTAATGAGCTCTATGATAGTGCAGGTGAAATGATAAAAAAGATAAATAAAATCAATGAAGTAAAATTGTCTCAAGTTGTTGAATTCAAACAACTTCAGGTAATTTTATTTCAATTATTTTATTTATCTTTTTTATTTGTGTTTTTTTCATTGTTCTGTAACTCTTATTTCTTGATTGTCTCTCTTTCTCTCGCTCCCCACTCTCTCAATATCTTTTTCCTTTCCTCTTCCCACTTTGCTACCCTTCTCCCCTGTTTTCCATTTTGTCTCTGCTTCACCCATCCCCCACATATTTTGTCACATAGCACTGGCTACAGCCTGCGTCATTCACGGCTCCTAATCTCCCTTAGATCTCTCCATGCATTCTCCTTATCACCTTTGCATCTGGAGCCCTGACTCACCATCTCTCAGCCTGGTGTAAACAGCTCCCTAATTCTCCCCCTTTTTTTATCTTTAACAAAGGATCAGTTCGACTCGAAACGTCAGCTCTTTTCTCTCCTTGCAGATGGTGCCAGACGTGCTGAGACTTTCCAGCATTTTCTCTTTTGGTTTCAGATTCCAGCATCCGCAGTAATTTTATTTTATTAATGGCTCTATGATATTGCTGGTGTCATGATAACTCCAGCTTCTATGCATGAGAGGTGAGCAAGCGAATGAATTCCTTTTGGAAGTCGCGTGACAAGTATTAACAGAGATCAAGGAAAATAACATGAACGAATCTTTGATTTGAATTGAAGCCTGAACTCTGGTTCTGCTCCGAGACTGTGCCAGGTCTGCTTAATACTGCATATATTTCATGATTTGCATTTGTTTGTGAAAACAATTGAGACTGATTGATTTGCTGCAGACAACATCCAGCAGTCATCATGGGTACGGCGATCAAGTCGTGCGTCTAGCCCTGTCAAATGTTTTATTGCGCAGGTGAGGCTTCCTGTTTCGTGGTTTGGTGGAGCACGTTGTTTGGAAAAATAGCAACGCAGCTGAGATCCGGCATGGGACCAGCGGGTTGATGTTCCATGACAGCGATGGTCGCCTTTCGAATGAGCACACATCTCAACCGACCATGTGACAAGTTCTTGCAGACGGTGAAAGTAAAAGCCACGGCGAACACTGACACAGCCCTGCTAACGACGGAAGCGCCTCTCGTGGTCAGTGCGGGGATTGAACCCACGACCTTGGCGTTATTAGCACCACGCTCTAACCAGCTGAGCTAACCGACCAACACAGCACAGGCAGCGAAAGTAAATGCCTATATTGCCGGTGCTCACAACCACGGCGGCTGTTCATTTTCTGCTTCATGTCGATCGCACGATAGTCTGAAGTATTTCCTTTCGTTGCAAAGCTTTTCAACGAAAAAAAAGCATTTACTTTTCCGAACGCGCATACTCGACTTAACCATTTGCTCTGATATTCAAAATGAAGCACAATTTCCGGACGCGTGCAATTTCAATCGCAATGCCACCAGCTCAGCTGCAGCTTGACATGTTGAAAAATATCGTCTGTCGAAACGTCCCTTCAACGATCGCTCACTGTTCTTCTGGATACTCACAGACGTTTGGAGTCAGCGTTATGTGCTGCTGATAAACTGCTGCGAACCTTATGCCAAATGCATTTGAATTGAAATCTAACAGTGGGATTTTTTCTGCTCCCGAACGACGCAGTTGCTTTGGTGTCAGCAACAGCTCAGACGCCAATTGCACGTTTTGCTCAATCACTCATGTTGCTAATTCAATCTTCGTTTGACAGCATATTTAGAAAGTTATCACGCCTTCCTGCAGCGGTCGTCAGTGACAGATCAGATGCTAAGATGATTGCTTCAGACAGCATGCTACATCCTCCATTTGAAAATGGAAAAGGTGCAAACGGTTGCAGGCTGAACACACACTCACTATATTGCCTGGCGTGTCAGAGGCTGGGAGCGGAGCTTATGGAGGCTTTTCAATCATGAGGGGCATGAATCGGGTAAATAGACAAGTTTCTTTCGCTCAGGTGTGGCAGTGCAGAACTAGAGGGCATAAATCAGGTGTGGGAGTACGAGAATTGGAAAGGCAGTGATGGGCAATGGCTGTGCGCAGAGGGTGGTGCGTTTCTGGATCAAGTTGCCAGGCGAGCTGGTGATGGATGGTAAAATTCCAATACTTTTAAGGAATCTGGACGTGTATTTGAATAGGCAGGGTTTAGAGAGACATGGGTCAAATGCATGCAATCGCGGCTGGATCAATTGAAGATATCTGTTCGGAATGGACGAGTTCGACCGAAGACTGTGTTTTCAGTGCTGTCCATATCTAATGAGCTCTATGATAGTGCAGGTGAAATGATAAAAAAGATAAATAAAATCAATGAAGTAAAATTGTCTCAAGTTGTTGAATTCAAACAACTTCAGGTAATTTTATTTCAATTATTTTATTTATCTTTTTTATTTGTGTTTTTTTCATTGTTCTGTAACTCTTATTTCTTGATTGTCTCTCTTTCTCTCGCTCCCCAATCTCTCAATATCTTTTTCCTTTCCTCTTCCCACTTTGCTACCCTTCTCCCCTGTTTTCCATTTTGTCTCTGCTTCACCCATCCCCCACATATTTTGTCACATAGCACTGGCTACAGCCTGCGTCATTCACGGCTCCTAATCTCCCTTAGATCTCTCCATGCATTCTCCTTATCACCTTTGCATCTGGAGCCCTGACTCACCATCTCTCAGCCTGGTGTAAACAGCTCCCTAATTCTCCCCCTTTTTTATCTTTAACAAAGGATCAGTTCGACTCGAAACGTCAGCTCTTTTCTCTCCTTGCAGATGGTGCCAGACGTGCTGAGACTTTCCAGCATTTTCTCTTTTGGTTTCAGATTCCAGCATCCGCAGTAATTTTATTTTATTAATGGCTCTATGATATTGCTGGTGTCATGATAACTCCAGCTTCTATGCATGAGAGGTGAGCAAGCGAATGAATTCCTTTTGGAAGTCGCGTGACAAGTATTAACAGAGATCAAGGAAAATAACATGAACGAATCTTTGATTTGAATTGAAGCCTGAACTCTGGTTCTGCTCCGAGACTGTGCCAGGTCTGCTTAATACTGCATATATTTCATGATTTGCATTTGTTTGTGAAAACAATTGAGACTGATTGATTTGCTGCAGACAACATCCAGCAGTCATCATGGGTACGGCGATCAAGTCGTGCGTCTAGCCCTGTCAAATGTTTTATTGCGCAGGTGAGGCTTCCTGTTTCGTGGTTTGGTGGAGCACGTTGTTTGGAAAAATAGCAACGCAGCTGAGATCCGGCATGGGACCAGCGGGTTGATGTTCCATGACAGCGATGGTCGCCTTTCGAATGAGCACACATCTCAACCGACCATGTGACAAGTTCTTGCAGACGGTGAAAGTAAAAGCCACGGCGAACACTGACACAGCCCTGCTAACGGCGGAAGCGCCTCTCGTGGTCAGTGCGGGGATTGAACCCACGACCTGGGCGTTATTAGTACCACGCTCTAACCAGCTGAGCTAACCGACCAACACAGCACAGGCAGCGAAAGTAAATGCCTATATTGCCGGTGCTCACAACCACGGCGGCTGTTCATTTTCTGCTTCATGTCGATCGCACGATAGTCTGAAGTATTTCCTTTCGTTGCAAAGCTTTTCAACGAAAAAAAAGCATTTACTTTTCCGAACGCGCATACTCGACTTAACCATTTGCTCTGATATTCAAAATGAAGCACAATTTCCGGACGCGTGCAATTTCAATCGCAATGCCACCAGCTCAGCTGCAGCTTGTCATGTTGAAAAATATCGTCTGTCGAAACGTCCCTTCAACGATCGCTCACTGTTCTTCTGGATACTCACAGACTTTTGGAGTCAGCGTTATGTGCTGCTGATAAACTGCTGCGAACCTTATGCCAAATGCATTTGAATTGAAATCTAACAGTGGGATTTTGTCTGCTCCCGAACGACGCAGTTGCTTTGGTGTCAGCAACAGCTCAGACGCCAATTGCACGTTTTGCTCAATCACTCATGTTGCTAATTCAATCTTCGTTTGACAGCATATTTAGAAAGTTATCACGCCTTCCTGCAGCGGTCGTCAGTGACAGATCAGATGCTAAGATGATTGCTTCAGACAGCATGCTACATCCTCCATTTGAAAATGGAAAAGGTGCAAACGGTTGCAGGCTGAACACACACTCACTATATTGCCTGGCGTGTCAGAGGCTGGGAGCGGAGCTTATGGAGGCTTTTCAATCATGAGGGGCATGAATCGGGTAAATAGACAAGTTTCTTTCGCTCAGGTGTGGCAGTGCAGAACTAGAGGGTATAAATCAGGTGTGGGAGTACGAGAATTGGAAAAGCAGTGATGGGCAATGGCTGTGCGCAGAGGGTGGTGCGTTTCTGGATCAAGTTGCCAGACGAGCTGGTGATGGATGGTAAAATTCCAATACTTTTAAGGAATCTGGACGTGTATTTGAATAGGCAGGGTTTAGAGAGACATGGGTCAAATGCATGCAATCGCGGCTGGATCAATTGAAGATATCTGTTCGGAATGGACGAGTTCGACCGAAGACTGTGTTTTCAGTGCTGTCCATATCTAATGAGCTCTATGATAGTGCAGGTGAAATGATAAAAAAGATAAATAAAATCAATGAAGTAAAATTGTCTCAAGTTGTTGAATTCAAACAACTTCAGGTAATTTTATTTCAATTATTTTATTTATCTTTTTTATTTGTGTTTTTTTCATTGTTCTGTAACTCTTATTTCTTGATTGTCTCTCTTTCTCTCGCTCCCCACTCTCTCAATATCTTTTTCCTTTCCTCTTCCCACTTTGCTACCCTTCTCCCCTGTTTTCCATTTTGTCTCTGCTTCACCCATCCCCCACATATTTTGTCACATAGCACTGGCTACAGCCTGCGTCATTCACGGCTCCTAATCTCCCTTAGATCTCTCCATGCATTCTCCTTATCACCTTTGCATCTGGAGCCCTGACTCACCATCTCTCAGCCTGGTGTAAACAGCTCCCTAATTCTCCCCCTTTTTTTATCTTTAACAAAGGATCAGTTCGACTCGAAACGTCAGCTCTTTTCTCTCCTTGCAGATGGTGCCAGACGTGCTGAGACTTTCCAGCATTTTCTCTTTTGGTTTCAGATTCCAGCATCCGCAGTAATTTTATTTTATTAATGGCTCTATGATATTGCTGGTGTCATGATAACTCCAGCTTCTATGCATGAGAGGTGAGCAAGCGAATGAATTCCTTTTGGAAGTCGCGTGACAAGTATTAACAGAGATCAAGGAAAATAACATGAACGAATCTTTGATTTGAATTGAAGCCTGAACTCTGGTTCTGCTCCGAGACTGTGCCAGGTCTGCTTAATACTGCATATATTTCATGATTTGCATTTGTTTGTGAAAACAATTGAGACTGATTGATTTGCTGCAGACAACATCCAGCAGTCATCATGGGTACGGCGATCAAGTCGTGCGTCTAGCCCTGTCAAATGTTTTATTGCGCAGGTGAGGCTTCCTGTTTCGTGGTTTGGTGGAGCACGTTGTTTGGAAAAATAGCAACGCAGCTGAGATCCGGCATGGGACCAGCGGGTTGATGTTCCATGACAGCGATGGTCGCCTTTCGAATGAGCACACATCTCAACCGACCATGTGACAAGTTCTTGCAGACGGTGAAAGTAAAAGCCACGGCGAACACTGACACAGCCCTGCTAACGACGGAAGCGCCTCTCGTGGTCAGTGCGGGGATTGAACCCACGACCTTGGCGTTATTAGCACCACGCTCTAACCAGCTGAGCTAACCGACCAACACAGCACAGGCAGCGAAAGTAAATGCCTATATTGCCGGTGCTCACAACCACGGCGGCTGTTCATTTTCTGCTTCATGTCGATCGCACGATAGTCTGAAGTATTTCCTTTCGTTGCAAAGCTTTTCAACGAAAAAAAAGCATTTACTTTTCCGAACGCGCATACTCGACTTAACCATTTGCTCTGATATTCAAAATGAAGCACAATTTCCGGACGCGTGCAATTTCAATCGCAATGCCACCAGCTCAGCTGCAGCTTGACATGTTGAAAAATATCGTCTGTCGAAACGTCCCTTCAACGATCGCTCACTGTTCTTCTGGATACTCACAGACGTTTGGAGTCAGCGTTATGTGCTGCTGATAAACTGCTGCGAACCTTATGCCAAATGCATTTGAATTGAAATCTAACAGTGGGATTTTTTCTGCTCCCGAACGACGCAGTTGCTTTGGTGTCAGCAACAGCTCAGACGCCAATTGCACGTTTTGCTCAATCACTCATGTTGCTAATTCAATCTTCGTTTGACAGCATATTTAGAAAGTTATCACGCCTTCCTGCAGCGGTCGTCAGTGACAGATCAGATGCTAAGATGATTGCTTCAGACAGCATGCTACATCCTCCATTTGAAAATGGAAAAGGTGCAAACGGTTGCAGGCTGAACACACACTCACTATATTGCCTGGCGTGTCAGAGGCTGGGAGCGGAGCTTATGGAGGCTTTTCAATCATGAGGGGCATGAATCGGGTAAATAGACAAGTTTCTTTCGCTCAGGTGTGGCAGTGCAGAACTAGAGGGCATAAATCAGGTGTGGGAGTACGAGAATTGGAAAGGCAGTGATGGGCAATGGCTGTGCGCAGAGGGTGGTGCGTTTCTGGATCAAGTTGCCAGACGAGCTGGTGATGGATGGTAAAATTCCAATACTTTTAAGGAATCTGGACGTGTATTTGAATAGGCAGGGTTTAGAGAGACATGGGTCAAATGCATGCAATCGCGGCTGGATCAATTGAAGATATCTGTTCGGAATGGACGAGTTCGACCGAAGACTGTGTTTTCAGTGCTGTCCATATCTAATGAGCTCTATGATAGTGCAGGTGAAATGATAAAAAAGATAAATAAAATCAATGAAGTAAAATTGTCTCAAGTTGTTGAATTCAAACAACTTCAGGTAATTTTCTTTCAATTATTTTATTTATCTTTTTTATTTGTGTTTTTTTCATTGTTCTGTAACTCTTATTTCTTGATTGTCTCTCTTTCTCTCGCTCCCCACTCTCTCAATATCTTTTTCCTTTCCTCTTCCCACTTTGCTACCCTTCTCCCCTGTTTTCCATTTTGTCTCTGCTTCACCCATCCCCCACATATTTTGTCACATAGCACTGGCTACAGCCTGCGTCATTCACGGCTCCTAATCTCCCTTAGATCTCTCCATGCACTCTCCTTATCACCTTTGCATCTGGAGCCCTGACTCACCATCTCTCAGCCTGGTGTAAACAGCTCCCTAATTCTCCCCCTTTTTTATCTTTAACAAAGGATCAGTTCGACTCGAAACGTCAGCTCTTTTCTCTCCTTGCAGATGGTGCCAGACGTGCTGAGACTTTCCAGCATTTTCTCTTTTGGTTTCAGATTCCAGCATCCGCAGTAATTTTATTTTATTAATGGCTCTATGATATTGCTGGTGTCATGATAACTCCAGCTTCTATGCATGAGAGGTGAGCAAGCGAATGAATTCCTTTTGGAAGTCGCGTGACAAGTATTAACAGAGATCAAGGAAAATAACATGAACGAATCTTTGATTTGAATTGAAGCCTGAACTCTGGTTCTGCTCCGAGACTGTGCCAGGTCTGCTTAATACTGCATATATTTCATGATTTGCATTTGTTTGTGAAAACAATTGAGACTGATTGATTTGCTGCAGACAACATCCAGCAGTCATCATGGGTACGGCGATCAAGTCGTGCGTCTAGCCCTGTCAAATGTTTTATTGCGCAGGTGAGGCTTCCTGTTTCGTGGTTTGGTGGAGCACGTTGTTTGGAAAAATAGCAACGCAGCTGAGATCCGGCATGGGACCAGCGGGTTGATGTTCCATGACAGCGATGGTCGCCTTTCGAATGAGCACACATCTCAACCGACCATGTGACAAGTTCTTGCAGACGGTGAAAGTAAAAGCCACGGCGAACACTGACACAGCCCTGCTAACGACGGAAGCGCCTCTCGTGGTCAGTGCGGGGATTGAACCCACGACCTTGGCGTTATTAGCACCACGCTCTAACCAGCCGAGCTAACCGACCAACACGACACAGGCAGCGAAAGTAAATGCCTATATTGCCGGTGCTCACAACCACGGCGGCTGTTCATTTTCTGCTTCATGTCGATCGCACGATAGTCTGAAGTATTTCCTTTCGTTGCAAAGCTTTTCAACGAAAAAAAGCATTTACTTTTCCGAACGCGCATACTCGACTTAACCATTTGCTCTGATATTCAAAATGAAGCACAATTTCCGGACGCGTGCAATTTCAATCGCAATGCCACCAGCTCAGCTGCAGCTTGTCATGTTGAAAAATATCGTCTGTCGAAACGTCCCTTCAACGATCGCTCACTGTTCTTCTGGATACTCACAGACGTTTGGAGTCAGCGTTATGTGCTGCTGATAAACTGCTGCGAACCTTATGCCAAATGCATTTGAATTGAAATCTAACAGTGGGATTTTTTCTGCTCCCGAACTACGCAGTTGCTTTGGTGTCAGCAACAGCTCAGACGCCAATTGCACGTTTTGCTCAATCACTCATGTTGCTAATTCAATCTTCGTTTGACAGCATATTTAGAAAGTTATCACGCCTTCCTGCAGCGGTCGTCAGTGACAGATCAGATGCTAAGATGATTGCTTCAGACAGCATGCTACATCCTCCATTTGAAAATGGAAAAGGTGCAAACGGTTGCAGGCTGAACACACACTCACGATATTGCCTGGCGTGTCAGAGGCTGGGAGCGGAGCTTATGGAGGCTTTTCAATCATGAGGGGCATGAATCGGGTAAATAGACAAGTTTCTTTCGCTCAGGTGTGGCAGTGCAGAACTCGAGGGTATAAATCAGGTGTGGGAGTACGAGAATTGGAAAGGCAGTGATGGGCAATGGCTGTGCGCAGAGGGTGGTGCGTTTCTGGATCAAGTTGCCAGACGAGCTGGTGATGGATGGTAAAATTCCAATACTTTTAAGGAATCTGGACGTGTATTTGAATAGGCAGGGTTTAGAGAGACATGCGTCAAATGCATGCAATCGCGGCTGGATCAATTGAAGATATCTGTTCGGAATGGACGAGTTCGACCGAAGACTGTGTTTTCAGTGCTGTCCATATCTAATGAGCTCTATGATAGTGCAGGTGAAATGATAAAAAAGATAAATAAAATCAATGAAGTAAAATTGTCTCAAGTTGTTGAATTCAAACAACTTCAGGTAATTTTATTTCAATTATTTTATTTATCTTTTTTATTTGTGTTTTTTTCATTGTTCTGTAACTCTTATTTCTTGATTGTCTCTCTTTCTCTCGCTCCCCACTCTCTCAATATCTTTTTCCTTTCCTCTTCCCACTTTGCTACCCTTCTCCCCTGTTTTCCATTTTGTCTCTGCTTCACCCATCCCCCACATATTTTGTCACATAGCACTGGCTACAGCCTGCGTCATTCACGGCTCCTAATCTCCCTTAGATCTCTCCATGCACTCTCCTTATCACCTTTGCATCTGGAGCCCTGACTCACCATCTCTCAGCCTGGTGTAAACAGCTCCCTAATTCTCCCCCTTTTTTATCTTTAACAAAGGATCAGTTCGACTCGAAACGTCAGCTCTTTTCTCTCCTTGCAGATGGTGCCAGACGTCCTGAGACTTTCCAGCATTTTCTCTTTTGGTTTCAGATTCCAGCATCCGCAGTAATTTTATTTTATTAATGGCTCTATGATATTGCTGGTGTCATGATAACTCCAGCTTCTATGCATGAGAGGTGAGCAAGCGAATGAATTCCTTTTGGAAGTCGCGTGACAAGTATTAACAGAGATCAAGGAAAATAACATGAACGAATCTTTGATTTGAATTGAAGCCTGAACTCTGGTTCTGCTCCGAGACTGTGCCAGGTCTGCTTAATACTGCATATATTTCATGATTTGCATTTGTTTGTGAAAACAATTGAGACTGATTGATTTGCTGCAGACAACATCCAGCAGTCATCATGGGTACGGCGATCAAGTCGTGCGTCTAGCCCTGTCAAATGTTTTATTGCGCAGGTGAGGCTTCCTGTTTCGTGGTTTGGTGGAGCACGTTGTTTGGAAAAATAGCAACGCAGCTGAGATCCGGCATGGGACCAGCGGGTTGATGTTCCATGACAGCGATGGTCGCCTTTCGAATGAGCACACATCTCAACCGACCATGTGACAAGTTCTTGCAGACGGTGAAAGTAAAAGCCACGGCGAACACTGACACAGCCCTGCTAACGACGGAAGCGCCTCTCGTGGTCAGTGCGGGGATTGAACCCACGACCTTGGCGTTATTAGCACCACGCTCTAACCAGCTGAGCTAACCGACCAACACAGCACAGGCAGCGAAAGTAAATGCCTATATTGCCGGTGCTCACAACCACGGCGGCTGTTCATTTTCTGCTTCATGTCGATCGCACGATAGTCTGAAGTATTTCCTTTCGTTGCAAAGCTTTTCAACGAAAAAAAAGCATTTACTTTTCCGAACGCGCATACTCGACTTAACCATTTGCTCTGATATTCAAAATGAAGCACAATTTCCGGACGCGTGCAATTTCAATCGCAATGCCACCAGCTCAGCTGCAGCTTGTCATGTTGAAAAATATCGTCTGTCGAAACGTCCCTTCAACGATCGCTCACTGTTCTTCTGGATACTCACAGACTTTTGGAGTCAGCGTTATGTGCTGCTGATAAACTGCTGCGAACCTTATGCCAAATGCATTTGAATTGAAATCTAACAGTGGGATTTTTTCTGCTCCCGAACGACGCAGTTGCTTTGGTGTCAGCAACAGCTCAGACGCCAATTGCACGTTTTGCTCAATCACTCATGTTGCTAATTCAATCTTCGTTTGACAGCATATTTAGAAAGTTATCACGCCTTCCTGCAGCGGTCGTCAGTGACAGATCAGATGCTAAGATGATTGCTTCAGACAGCATGCTACATCCTCCATTTGAAAATGGAAAAGGTGCAAACGGTTGCAGGCTGAACACACACTCACGATATTGCCTGGCGTGTCAGAGGCTGGGAGCGGAGCTTATGGAGGCTTTTCAATCATGAGGGGCATGAATCGGGTAAATAGACAAGTTTCTTTCGCTCAGGTGTGGCAGTGCAGAACTAGAGGGTATAAATCAGGTGTGGGAGTACGAGAATTGGAAAGGCAGTGATGGGCAATGGCTGTGCGCAGAGGGTGGTGCGTTTCTGGAACAAGTTGCCAGACGAGCTGGTGATGGATGGTAAAATTCCAATACTTTTAAGGAATCTGGACGTGTATTTGAATAGGCAGCGTTGAGAGAGACATGCGTCAAATGCATGCAATCGCGGCTGGATCAATTGAAGATATCTGTTCGGAATGGACGAGTTCGACCGAAGACTGTGTTTTCAGTGCTGTCCATATCTAATGAGCTCTATGATAGTGCAGGTGAAATGATAAAAAAGATAAATAAAATCAATGAAGTAAAATTGTCTCAAGTTGTTGAATTCAAACAACTTCAGGTAATTTTATTTCAATTATTTTATTTATCTTTTTTATTTGTGTTTTTTTCATTGTTCTGTAACTCTTATTTCTTGATTGTCTCTCTTTCTCTCGCTCCCCACTCTCTCAATATCTTTTTCCTTTCCTCTTCCCACTTTGCTACCCTTCTCCCCTGTTTTCCATTTTGTCTCTGCTTCACCCATCCCCCACATATTTTGTCACATAGCACTGGCTACAGCCTGCGTCATTCACGGCTCCTAATCTCCCTTAGATCTCTCCATGCACTCTCATTATCACCTTTGCATCTGGAGCCCTGACTCACCATCTCTCAGCCTGGTGTAAACAGCTCCCTAATTCTCCCCCTTTTTTATCTTTAACAAAGGATCAGTTCGACTCGAAACGTCAGCTCTTTTCTCTCCTAGCAGATGGTGCCAGACGTGCTGAGACTTTCCAGCATTTTCTCTTTTGGTTTCAGATTCCAGCATCCGCAGTAATTTTATTTTATTAATGGCTCTATGATATTGCTGGTGTCATGATAACTCCAGCTTCTATGCATGAGAGGTGAGCAAGCGAATGAATTCCTTTTGGAAGTCGCGTGACAAGTATTAACAGAGATCAAGGAAAATAACATGAACGAATCTTTGATTTCAATTGAAGCCTGAACTCTGGTTCTGCTCCGAGACTGTGCCAGGTCTGATTAATACTGCATATATTTCATGATTTGCATTTGTTTGTGAAAACAATTGAGACTGATTGATTTGCTGCAGACAACATCCAGCAGTCATCATGGGTACGGCGATCAAGTCGTGCGTCTAGCCCTGTCAAATGTTTTATTGCGCAGGTGAGGCTTCCTGTTTCGTGGTTTGGTGGAGCACGTTGTTTGGAAAAATAGCAACGCAGCTGAGATCCGGCATGGGACCAGCGGGTTGATGTTCCATGACAGCGATGGTCGCCTTTCGAATGAGCACACATCTCAACCGACCATGTGACAAGTTCTTGCAGACGGTGAAAGTAAAAGCCACGGCGAGCACTGACACAGCCCTGCTAACGACGGAAGCGCCTCTCGTGGTCAGTGCGCGGATTGAACCCACGACCTGTGCGTTATTAGCAGCACGCTCTAACCAGCTGAGCTAACCGACCAACACAGCACAGGCAGCGAAAGTAAATGCCTATATTGCCGGTGCTCACAACCACGGCGGCTGTTCATTTTCTGCTTCATGTCGATCGCACGATAGTCTGAAGTATTTCCTTTCGTTGCAAAGCTTTTCAACGAAAAAAAAGCATTTACTTTTCCGAACGCGCATACTCGACTTAACCATTTGCTCTGATATTCAAAATGAAGCACAATGTCCGGACGCGTGCAATTTCAATCGCAATGCCACCAGCTCAGCTGCAGCTTGTCATGTTGAAAAATATCGTCTGTCGAAACGTCCCTTCAACGATCGCTCACTGTTCTTCTGGATACTCACAGACTTTTGGAGTCAGCGTTATGTGCTGCTGATAAACTGCTGCGAACCTTATGCCAAATGCATTTGAATTGAAATCTAACAGTGGGAGTTTTTCTGCTCCCGAACGACGCAGTTGCTTTGGTGTCAGCAACAGCTCAGACGCCAATTGCACGTTTTGCTCAATCACTCATGTTGCTAATTCAATCTTCGTTTGACAGCATATTTAGAAAGTTATCACGCCTTCCTGCAGCGGTCGTCAGTGACAGATCAGATGCTAAGATGATTGCTTCAGACAGCATGCTACATCCTCCATTTGAAAATGGAAAAGGTGCAAACGGTTGCAGGCTGAACACACACTCACTATATTGCCTGGCGTGTCAGAGGCTGGGAGCGGAGCTTATGCAGGCTTTTCAATCATGAGGGGCATGAATCGGGTAAATAGACAAGTTTCTTTCGCTCAGGTGTGGCAGTGCAGAACTAGAGGGTATAAATCAGGTGTGGGAGTACGAGAATTGGAAAGGCAGTGATGGGCAATGGCTGTGCGCAGAGGGTGGTGCGTTTCTGGAACAAGTTGCCAGACGAGCTGGTGATGGATGGTAAAATTCCAATACTTTTAAGGAATCTGGACGTGTATTTGAATAGGCAGGGTTTAGAGAGACATGGGTCAAATGCATGCAATCGCGGCTGGATCAATTGAAGATATCTGTTCGGAATGGACGAGTTCGACCGAAGACTGTGTTTTCAGTGCTGTCCATATCTAATGAGCTCTATGATAGTGCAGGTGAAATGATAAAAAAGATAAATAAAATCAATGAAGTAAAATTGTCTCAAGTTGTTGAATTCAAACAACTTCAGGTAATTTTATTTCAATTATTTTATTTATCTTTTTTATTTGTGTTTTTTTCATTGTTCTGTAACTCTTATTTCTTGATTGTCTCTCTTTCTCTCGCTCCCCACTCTCTCAATATCTTTTTCCTTTCCTCTTCCCACTTTGCGACCCTTCTCCCCTGTTTTCCATTTTGTCTCTGCTTCACCCATCCCCCACATATTTTGTCACATAGCACTGGCTACAGCCTGCGTCATTCACGGCTCCTAATCTCCCTTAGATCTCTCCATGCACTCTCATTATCACCTTTGCATCTGGAGCCCTGACTCACCATCTCTCAGCCTGGTGTAAACAGCTCCCTAATTCTCCCCCTTTTTTATCTTTAACAAAGGATCAGTTCGACTCGAAACGTCAGCTCTTTTCTCTCCTTGCAGATGGTGCCAGACGTGCTGAGACTTTCCAGCATTTTCTCTTTTGGTTTCAGATTCCAGCATCCGCAGTAATTTTATTTTATTAATGGCTCTATGATATTGCTGGTGTCATGATAACTCCAGCTTCTATGCATGAGAGGTGAGCAAGCGAATGAATTCCTTTTGGAAGTCGCGTGACAAGTATTAACAGAGATCAAGGAAAATAACATGAACGAATCTTTGATTTGAATTGAAGCCTGAACTCTGGTTCTGCTCCGAGACTGTGCCAGGTCTGATTAATACTGCATATATTTCATGATTTGCATTTGTTTGTGAAAACAATTGAGACTGATTGATTTGCTGCAGACAACATCCAGCAGTCATCATGGGTACGGCGATCAAGTCGTGCGTCTAGCCCTGTCAAATGTTTTATTGCGCAGGTGAGGCTTGCTGTTTCGTGGTTTGGTGGAGCACGTTGTTTGGAAAAATAGCAACGCAGCTGAGATCCGGCATGGGACCAGCGGGTTGATGTTCCATGACAGCGATGGTCGCCTTTCGAATGAGCACACATCTCAACCGACCATGTGACAAGTTCTTGCAGACGGTGAAAGTAAAAGCCACGGCGAACACTGACACAGCCCTGCTAACGACGGAAGCGCCTCTCGTGGTCAGTGCGGGGATTGAACCCACGACCTGGGCGTTCTTCGCACCACGCTCTAACCAGCTGAGCTAACCGACCAACACAGCACAGGCAGCGAAAGTAAATGCCTATATTGCCGGTGCTCACAACCACGGCGGCTGTTCATTTTCTGCTTCATGTCGATCGCACGATAGTCTGAAGTATTTCCTTTCGTTGCAAAGCTTTTCAACGAAAAAAAAGCATTTACTTTTCCGAACGCGCATACTCGACTTAACCATTTGCTCTGATATTCAAAATGAAGCACAATGTCCGGACGCGTGCAAATTCAATCGCAATGCCACCAGCTCAGCTGCAGCTTGTCATGTTGAAAAATATCGTCTGTCGAAACGTCCCTTCAACGATCGCTCACTGTTCTTCTGGATACTCACAGACTTTTGGAGTCAGCGTTATGTGCTGCTGATAAACTGCTGCGAACCTTATGCCAAATGCATTTGAATTGAAATCTAACAGTGGGATTTTTTCTGCTCCCGAACGACGCAGTTGCTTTGGTGTCAGCAACAGCTCAGACGCCAATTGCACGTTTTGCTCAATCACTCATGTTGCTAATTCAATCTTCGTTTGACAGCATATTTAGAAAGTTATCACGCCTTCCTGCAGCGGTCGTCAGTGACAGATCAGATGCTAAGATGATTGCTTCAGACAGCATGCTACATCCTCCATTTGAAAATGGAAAAGGTGCAAACGGTTGCAGGCTGAACACACACTCACTATATTGCCTGGCGTGTCAGAGGCTGGGAGCGGAGCTTATGGAGGCTTTTCAATCATGAGGGGCATGAATCGGGTAAATAGACAAGTTTCTTTCGCTCAGGTGTGGCAGTGCAGAACTAGAGGGCATAAATCAGGTGTGGGAGTACGAGAATTGGAAAGGCAGTGATGGGCAATGGTTGTGCGCAGAGGGTGGTGCGTTTCTGGAACAAGTTGCCAGACGAGCTGGTGATGGATGGTAAAATTCCAATACTTTTAAGGAATCTGGACGTGTATTTGAATAGGCAGGGTTTAGAGAGACATGGGTCAAATGCATGCAATCGCGGCTGGATCAATTGAAGATATCTGTTCGGAATGGACGAGTTCGACCGAAGACTGTGTTTTCAGTGCTGTCCATATCTAATGAGCTCTATGATAGTGCAGGTGAAATGATAAAAAAGATAAATAAAATCAATGAAGTAAAATTGTCTCAAGTTGTTGAATTCAAACAACTTCAGGTAATTTTATTTCAATTATTTTATTTATCTTTTTTATTTGAGTTTTATTCATTGTTCTGTAACTCTTATTTCTTGATTGTCTCTCTTTCTCTCGCTCCCCACTCTCTCAATATCTTTTTCCTTTCCTCTTCCCACTTTGCTACCCTTCTCCCCTGTTTTCCATTTTGTCTCTGCTTCACCCATCCCCCACATATTTTGTCACATAGCACTGGCTACAGCCTGCGTCATTCACGTCTCCTAATCTCCCTTAGATCTCTCCATGCACTCTCATTATCACCTTTGCATCTGGAGCCCTGACTCACCATCTCTCAGCCTGGTGTAAACAGCTCCCTAATTCTCCCCCTTTTTTATCTTTAACAAAGGATCAGTTCGACTCGAAACGTCAGCTCTTTTCTCTCCTTGCAGATGGTGCCAGACGTGCTGAGACTTTCCAGCATTTTCTCTTTTGGTTTCAGATTCCAGCATCCGCAGTAATTTTATTTTATTAATGGCTCTATGATATTGCTGGTGTCATGATAACTCCAGCTTCTATGCATGAGAGGTGAGCAAGCGAATGAATTCCTTTTGGAAGTCGCGTGACAAGTATTAACAGAGATCAAGGAAAATAACATGAACGAATCTTTGATTTGAATTGAAGCCTGAACTCTGGTTCTGCTCCGAGACTGTGCCAGGTCTGATTAATACTGCATATATTTCATGATTTGCATTTGTTTGTGAAAACAATTGAGACTGATTGATTTGCTGCAGACAACATCCAGCAGTCATCATGGGTACGGCGATCAAGTCGTGCGTCTAGCCCTGTCAAATGTTTTATTGCGCAGGTGAGGCTTGCTGTTTCGTGGTTTGGTGGAGCACGTTGTTTGGAAAAATAGCAACGCAGCTGAGATCCGGCATGGGACCAGCGGGTTGATGTTCCATGACAGCGATGGTCGCCTTTCGAATGAGCACACATCTCAACCGACCATGTGACAAGTTCTTGCAGACGGTGAAAGTAAAAGCCACGGCGAACACTGACACAGCCCTGCTAACGACGGAAGCGCCTCTCGTGGTCAGTGCGGGGATTGAACCCACGACCTGGGCGTTCTTCGCACCACGCTCTAACCAGCTGAGCTAACCGACCAACACAGCACAGGCAGCGAAAGTAAATGCCTATATTGCCGGTGCTCACAACCACGGCGGCTGTTCATTTTCTGCTTCATGTCGATCGCACGATAGTCTGAAGTATTTCCTTTCGTTGCAAAGCTTTTCAACGAAAAAAAAGCATTTACTTTTCCGAACGCGCATACTCGACTTAACCATTTGCTCTGATATTCAAAATGAAGCACAATGTCCGGACGCGTGCAAATTCAATCGCAATGCCACCAGCTCAGCTGCAGCTTGTCATGTTGAAAAATATCGTCTGTCGAAACGTCCCTTCAACGATCGCTCACTGTTCTTCTGGATACTCACAGACTTTTGGAGTCAGCGTTATGTGCTGCTGATAAACTGCTGCGAACCTTATGCCAAATGCATTTGAATTGAAATCTAACAGTGGGATTTTTTCTGCTCCCGAACGACGCAGTTGCTTTGGTGTCAGCAACAGCTCAGACGCCAATTGCACGTTTTGCTCAATCACTCATGTTGCTAATTCAATCTTCGTTTGACAGCATATTTAGAAAGTTATCACGCCTTCCTGCAGCGGTCGTCAGTGACAGATCAGATGCTAAGATGATTGCTTCAGACAGCATGCTACATCCTCCATTTGAAAATGGAAAAGGTGCAAACGGTTGCAGGCTGAACACACACTCACTATATTGCCTGGCGTGTCAGAGGCTGGGAGCGGAGCTTATGGAGGCTTTTCAATCATGAGGGGCATGAATCGGGTAAATAGACAAGTTTCTTTCGCTCAGGTGTGGCAGTGCAGAACTAGAGGGCATAAATCAGGTGTGGGAGTACGAGAATTGGAAAGGCAGTGATGGGCAATGGCTGTGCGCAGAGGGTGGTGCGTTTCTGGAACAAGTTGCCAGACGAGCTGGTGATGGATGGTAAAATTCCAATACTTTTAAGGAATCTGGACGTGTATTTGAATAGGCAGGGTTTAGAGAGACATGGGTCAAATGCATGCAATCGCGGCTGGATCAATTGAAGATATCTGTTCGGAATGGACGAGTTCGACCGAAGACTGTGTTTTCAGTGCTGTCCATATCTAATGAGCTCTATGATAGTGCAGGTGAAATGATAAAAAAGATAAATAAAATCAATGAAGTAAAATTGTCTCAAGTTGTTGAATTCAAACAACTTCAGGTAATTTTATTTCAATTATTTTATTTATCTTTTTTATTTGAGTTTTATTCATTGTTCTGTAACTCTTATTTCTTGATTGTCTCTCTTTCTCTCGCTCCCCACTCTCTCAATATCTTTTTCCTTTCCTCTTCCCACTTTGCTACCCTTCTCCCCTGTTTTCCATTTTGTCTCTGCTTCACCCATCCCCCACATATTTTGTCACATAGCACTGGCTACAGCCTGCGTCATTCACGTCTCCTAATCTCCCTTAGATCTCTCCATGCACTCTCATTATCACCTTTGCATCTGGAGCCCTGACTCACCATCTCTCAGCCTGGTGTAAACAGCTCCCTAATTCTCCCCCTTTTTTATCTTTAACAAAGGATCAGTTCGACTCGAAACGTCAGCTCTTTTCTCTCCTTGCAGATGGTGCCAGACGTGCTGAGACTTTCCAGCATTTTCTCTTTTGGTTTCAGATTCCAGCATCCGCAGTAATTTTATTTTATTAATGGCTCTATGATATTGCTGGTGTCATGATAACTCCAGCTTCTATGCATGAGAGGTGAGCAAGCGAATGAATTCCTTTTGGAAGTCGCGTGACAAGTATTAACAGAGATCAAGGAAAATAACATGAACGAATCTTTGATTTGAATTGAAGCCTGAACTCTGGTTCTGCTCCGAGACTGTGCCAGGTCTGATTAATACTGCATATATTTCATGATTTGCATTTGTTTGTGAAAACAATTGAGACTGATTGATTTGCTGCAGACAACATCCAGCAGTCATCATGGGTACGGCGATCAAGTCGTGCGTCTAGCCCTGTCAAATGTTTTATTGCGCAGGTGAGGCTTCCTGTTTCGTGGTTTGGTGGAGCACGTTGTTTGGAAAAATAGCAACGCAGCTGAGATCCGGCATGGGACCAGCGGGTTGATGTTCCATGACAGCGATGGTCGCCTTTCGAATGAGCACACATCTCAACCGACCATGTGACAAGTTCTTGCAGACGGTGAAAGTAAAAGCCACGGCGAACACTGACACAGCCCTGCTAACGACGGAAGCGCCTCTCGTGGTCAGTGCGGGGATTGAACCCACGACCTGGGCGTTCTTCGCACCACGCTCTAACCAGCTGAGCTAACCGACCAACACAGCACAGGCAGCGAAAGTAAATGCCTATATTGCCGGTGCTCACAACCACGGCGGCTGTTCATTTTCTGCTTCATGTCGATCGCACGATAGTCTGAAGTATTTCCTTTCGTTGCAAAGCTTTTCAACGAAAAAAAAGCATTTACTTTTCCGAACGCGCATACTCGACTTAACCATTTGCTCTGATATTCAAAATGAAGCACAATGTCCGGACGCGTGCAAATTCAATCGCAATGCCACCAGCTCAGCTGCAGCTTGTCATGTTGAAAAATATCGTCTGTCGAAACGTCCCTTCAACGATCGCTCACTGTTCTTCTGGATACTCACAGACTTTTGGAGTCAGCGTTATGTGCTGCTGATAAACTGCTGCGAACCTTATGCCAAATGCATTTGAATTGAAATCTAACAGTGGGATTTTTTCTGCTCCCGAACGACGCAGTTGCTTTGGTGTCAGCAACAGCTCAGACGCCAATTGCACGTTTTGCTCAATCACTCATGTTGCTAATTCAATCTTCGTTTGACAGCATATTTAGAAAGTTATCACGCCTTCCTGCAGCGGTCGTCAGTGACAGATCAGATGCTAAGATGATTGCTTCAGACAGCATGCTACATCCTCCATTTGAAAATGGAAAAGGTGCAAACGGTTGCAGGCTGAACACACACTCACTATATTGCCTGGCGTGTCAGAGGCTGGGAGCGGAGCTTATGGAGGCTTTTCAATCATGAGGGGCATGAATCGGGTAAATAGACAAGTTTCTTTCGCTCAGGTGTGGCAGTGCAGAACTAGAGGGCATAAATCAGGTGTGGGAGTACGAGAATTGGAAAGGCAGTGATGGGCAATGGTTGTGCGCAGAGGGTGGTGCGTTTCTGGAACAAGTTGCCAGACGAGCTGGTGATGGATGGTAAAATTCCAATACTTTTAAGGAATCTGGACGTGTATTTGAATAGGCAGGGTTTAGAGAGACATGGGTCAAATGCATGCAATCGCGGCTGGATCAATTGAAGATATCTGTTCGGAATGGACGAGTTCGACCGAAGACTGTGTTTTCAGTGCTGTCCATATCTAATGAGCTCTATGATAGTGCAGGTGAAATGATAAAAAAGATAAATAAAATCAATGAAGTAAAATTGTCTCAAGTTGTTGAATTCAAACAACTTCAGGTAATTTTATTTCAATTATTTTATTTATCTTTTTTATTTGAGTTTTATTCATTGTTCTGTAACTCTTATTTCTTGATTGTCTCTCTTTCTCTCGCTCCCCACTCTCTCAATATCTTTTTCCTTTCCTCTTCCCACTTTGCTACCCTTCTCCCCTGTTTTCCATTTTGTCTCTGCTTCACCCATCCCCCACATATTTTGTCACATAGCACTGGCTACAGCCTGCGTCATTCACGTCTCCTAATCTCCCTTAGATCTCTCCATGCACTCTCATTATCACCTTTGCATCTGGAGCCCTGACTCACCATCTCTCAGCCTGGTGTAAACAGCTCCCTAATTCTCCCCCTTTTTTATCTTTAACAAAGGATCAGTTCGACTCGAAACGTCAGCTCTTTTCTCTCCTTGCAGATGGTGCCAGACGTGCTGAGACTTTCCAGCATTTTCTCTTTTGGTTTCAGATTCCAGCATCCGCAGTAATTTTATTTTATTAATGGCTCTATGATATTGCTGGTGTCATGATAACTCCAGCTTCTATGCATGAGAGGTGAGCAAGCGAATGAATTCCTTTTGGAAGTCGCGTGACAAGTATTAACAGAGATCAAGGAAAATAACATGAACGAATCTTTGATTTGAATTGAAGCCTGAACTCTGGTTCTGCTCCGAGACTGTGCCAGGTCTGATTAATACTGCATATATTTCATGATTTGCATTTGTTTGTGAAAACAATTGAGACTGATTGATTTGCTGCAGACAACATCCAGCAGTCATCATGGGTACGGCGATCAAGTCGTGCGTCTAGCCCTGTCAAATGTTTTATTGCGCAGGTGAGGCTTGCTGTTTCGTGGTTTGGTGGAGCACGTTGTTTGGAAAAATAGCAACGCAGCTGAGATCCGGCATGGGACCAGCGGGTTGATGTTCCATGACAGCGATGGTCGCCTTTCGAATGAGCACACATCTCAACCGACCATGTGACAAGTTCTTGCAGACGGTGAAAGTAAAAGCCACGGCGAACACTGACACAGCCCTGCTAACGACGGAAGCGCCTCTCGTGGTCAGTGCGGGGATTGAACCCACGACCTGGGCGTTCTTCGCACCACGCTCTAACCAGCTGAGCTAACCGACCAACACAGCACAGGCAGCGAAAGTAAATGCCTATATTGCCGGTGCTCACAACCACGGCGGCTGTTCATTTTCTGCTTCATGTCGATCGCACGATAGTCTGAAGTATTTCCTTTCGTTGCAAAGCTTTTCAACGAAAAAAAAGCATTTACTTTTCCGAACGCGCATACTCGACTTAACCATTTGCTCTGATATTCAAAATGAAGCACAATGCCCGGACGCGTGCAAATTCAATCGCAATGCCACCAGCTCAGCTGCAGCTTGTCATGTTGAAAAATATCGTCTGTCGAAACGTCCCTTCAACGATCGCTCACTGTTCTTCTGGATACTCACAGACTTTTGGAGTCAGCGTTATGTGCTGCTGATAAACTGCTGCGAACCTTATGCCAAATGCATTTGAATTGAAATCTAACAGTGGGATTTTTTCTGCTCCCGAACGACGCAGTTGCTTTGGTGTCAGCAACAGCTCAGACGCCAATTGCACGTTTTGCTCAATCACTCATGTTGCTAATTCAATCTTCGTTTGACAGCATATTTAGAAAGTTATCACGCCTTCCTGCAGCGGTCGTCAGTGACAGATCAGATGCTAAGATGATTGCTTCAGACAGCATGCTACATCCTCCATTTGAAAATGGAAAAGGTGCAAACGGTTGCAGGCTGAACACACACTCACTATATTGCCTGGCGTGTCAGAGGCTGGGAGCGGAGCTTATGGAGGCTTTTCAATCATGAGGGGCATGAATCGGGTAAATAGACAAGTTTCTTTCGCTCAGGTGTGGCAGTGCAGAACTAGAGGGCATAAATCAGGTGTGGGAGTACGAGAATTGGAAAGGCAGTGATGGGCAATGGCTGTGCGCAGAGGGTGGTGCGTTTCTGGAACAAGTTGCCAGACGAGCTGGTGATGGATGGTAAAATTCCAATACTTTTAAGGAATCTGGACGTGTATTTGAATAGGCAGGGTTTAGAGAGACATGGGTCAAATGCATGCAATCGCGGCTGGATCAATTGAAGATATCTGTTCGGAATGGACGAGTTCGACCGAAGACTGTGTTTTCAGTGCTGTCCATATCTAATGAGCTCTATGATAGTGCAGGTGAAATGATAAAAAAGATAAATAAAATCAATGAAGTAAAATTGTCTCAAGTTGTTGAATTCAAACAACTTCAGGTAATTTTATTTCAATTATTTTATTTATCTTTTTTATTTGAGTTTTATTCATTGTTCTGTAACTCTTATTTCTTGATTGTCTCTCTTTCTCTCGCTCCCCACTCTCTCAATATCTTTTTCCTTTCCTCTTCCCACTTTGCTACCCTTCTCCCCTGTTTTCCATTTTGTCTCTGCTTCACCCATCCCCCACATATTTTGTCACATAGCACTGGCTACAGCCTGCGTCATTCACGTCTCCTAATCTCCCTTAGATCTCTCCATGCACTCTCATTATCACCTTTGCATCTGGAGCCCTGACTCACCATCTCTCAGCCTGGTGTAAACAGCTCCCTAATTCTCCCCCTTTTTTATCTTTAACAAAGGATCAGTTCGACTCGAAACGTCAGCTCTTTTCTCTCCTTGCAGATGGTGCCAGACGTGCTGAGACTTTCCAGCATTTTCTCTTTTGGTTTCAGATTCCAGCATCCGCAGTAATTTTATTTTATTAATGGCTCTATGATATTGCTGGTGTCATGATAACTCCAGCTTCTATGCATGAGAGGTGAGCAAGCGAATGAATTCCTTTTGGAAGTCGCGTGACAAGTATTAACAGAGATCAAGGAAAATAACATGAACGAATCTTTGATTTGAATTGAAGCCTGAACTCTGGTTCTGCTCCGAGACTGTGCCAGGTCTGCTTAATACTGCATATATTTCATGATTTGCATTTGTTTGTGAAAACAATTGAGACTGATTGATTTGCTGCAGACAACATCCAGCAGTCATCATGGGTACGGCGATCAAGTCGTGCGTCTAGCCCTGTCAAATGTTTTATTGCGCAGGTGAGGCTTCCTGTTTCGTGGTTTGGTGGAGCACGTTGTTTGGAAAAATAGCAACGCAGCTGAGATCCGGCATGGGACCAGCGGGTTGATGTTCCATGACAGCGATGGTCGCCTTTCGAATGAGCACACATCTCAACCGACCATGTGACAAGTTCTTGCAGACGGTGAAAGTAAAAGCCACGGCGAACACTGACACAGCCCTGCTAACGACGGAAGCGCCTCTCGTGGTCAGTGCGGGGATTGAACCCACGACCTTGGCGTTATTAGCACCACGCTCTAACCAGCTGAGCTAACCGACCAACACAGCACAGGCAGCGAAAGTAAATGCCTATATTGCCGGTGCTCACAACCACGGCGGCTGTTCATTTTCTGCTTCATGTCGATCGCACGATAGTCTGAAGTATTTCCTTTCGTTGCAAAGCTTTTCAACGAAAAAAAAGCATTTACTTTTCCGAACGCGCATACTCGACTTAACCATTTGCTCTGATATTCAAAATGAAGCACAATTTCCGGACGCGTGCAATTTCAATCGCAATGCCACCAGCTCAGCTGCAGCTTGTCATGTTGAAAAATATCGTCTGTCGAAACGTCCCTTCAACGATCGCTCACTGTTCTTCTGGATACTCACAGACTTTTGGAGTCAGCGTTATGTGCTGCTGATAAACTGCTGCGAACCTTATGCCAAATGCATTTGAATTGAAATCTAACAGTGGGATTTTTTCTGCTCCCGAACGACGCAGTTGCTTTGGTGTCAGCAACAGCTCAGACGCCAATTGCACGTTTTGCTCAATCACTCATGTTGCTAATTCAATCTTCGTTTGACAGCATATTTAGAAAGTTATCACGCCTTCCTGCAGCGGTCGTCAGTGACAGATCAGATGCTAAGATGATTGCTTCAGACAGCATGCTACATCCTCCATTTGAAAATGGAAAAGGTGCAAACGGTTGCAGGCTGAACACACACTCACGATATTGCCTGGCGTGTCAGAGGCTGGGAGCGGAGCTTATGGAGGCTTTTCAATCATGAGGGGCATGAATCGGGTAAATAGACAAGTTTCTTTCGCTCAGGTGTGGCAGTGCAGAACTAGAGGGTATAAATCAGGTGTGGGAGTACGAGAATTGGAAAGGCAGTGATGGGCAATGGCTGTGCGCAGAGGGTGGTGCGTTTCTGGAACAAGTTGCCAGACGAGCTGGTGATGGATGGTAAAATTCCAATACTTTTAAGGAATCTGGACGTGTATTTGAATAGGCAGCGTTGAGAGAGACATGCGTCAAATGCATGCAATCGCGGCTGGATCAATTGAAGATATCTGTTCGGAATGGACGAGTTCGACCGAAGACTGTGTTTTCAGTGCTGACCATATCTAATGAGCTCTATGATAGTGCAGGTGAAATGATAAAAAAGATAAATAAAATCAATGAAGTAAAATTGTCTCAAGTTGTTGAATTCAAACAACTTCAGGTAATTTTATTTCAATTATTTTATTTATCTTTTTTATTTGTGTTTTTTTCATTGTTCTGTAACTCTTATTTCTTGATTGTCTCTCTTTCTCTCGCTCCCCACTCTCTCAATATCTTTTTCCTTTCCTCTTCCCACTTTGCTACCCTTCTCCCCTGTTTTCCATTTTGTCTCTGCTTCACCCATCCCCCACATATTTTGTCACATAGCACTGGCTACAGCCTGCGTCATTCACGGCTCCTAATCTCCCTTAGATCTCTCCATGCACTCTCATTATCACCTTTGCATCTGGAGCCCTGACTCACCATCTCTCAGCCTGGTGTAAACAGCTCCCTAATTCTCCCCCTTTTTTATCTTTAACAAAGGATCAGTTCGACTCGAAACGTCAGCTCTTTTCTCTCCTTGCAGATGGTGCCAGACGTGCTGAGACTTTCCAGCATTTTCTCTTTTGGTTTCAGATTCCAGCATCCGCAGTAATTTTATTTTATTAATGGCTCTATGATATTGCTGGTGTCATGATAACTCCAGCTTCTATGCATGAGAGGTGAGCAAGCGAATGAATTCCTTTTGGAAGTCGCGTGACAAGTATTAACAGAGATCAAGGAAAATAACATGAACGAATCTTTGATTTGAATTGAAGCCTGAACTCTGGTTCTGCTCCGAGACTGTGCCAGGTCTGATTAATACTGCATATATTTCATGATTTGCATTTGTTTGTGAAAACAATTGAGACTGATTGATTTGCTGCAGACAACATCCAGCAGTCATCATGGGTACGGCGATCAAGTCGTGCGTCTAGCCCTGTCAAATGTTTTATTGCGCAGGTGAGGCTTCCTGTTTCGTGGTTTGGTGGAGCACGTTGTTTGGAAAAATAGCAACGCAGCTGAGATCCGGCATGGGACCAGCGGGTTGATGTTCCATGACAGCGATGGTCGCCTTTCGAATGAGCACACATCTCAACCGACCATGTGACAAGTTCTTGCAGACGGTGAAAGTAAAAGCCACGGCGAACACTGACACAGCCCTGGTAACGACGGAAGCGCTTCTCGTGGTCAGTGCGGGGATTGAACCCACGACCTTGGTGTTATTAGCACCACGCTCTAACCAGCTGAGCTAACCGACCAACACAGCACAGGCAGCGAAAGTAAATGCCTATATTGCCGGTGCTCACAACCACGGCGGCTGTTCATTTTCTGCTTCATGTCGATCGCACGATAGTCTGAAGTATTTCCTTTCGTTGCAAAGCTTTTCAACGAAAAAAAAGCATTTACTTTTCCGAACGCGCATACTCGACTTAACCATTTGCTCTGATATTCAAAATGAAGCACAATGTCCGGACGCGTGCAATTTCAATCGCAATGCCACCAGCTCAGCTGCAGCTTGTCATGTTGAAAAATATCGTCTGTCGAAACGTCCCTTCAACGATCGCTCACTGTTCTTCTGGATACTCACAGACTTTTGGAGTCAGCGTTATGTGCTGCTGATAAACTGCTACGAACCTTATGCCAAATGCATTTGAATTGAAATCTAACAGTGGGATTTTTTCTGCTCCCGAACGACGCAGTTGCTTTGGTGTCAGCAACAGCTCAGACGCCAATTGCACGTTTTGCTCAATCACTCATGTTGCTAATTCAATCTTCGTTTGACAGCATATTTAGAAAGTTATCACGCCTTCCTGCAGCGGTCGTCAGTGACAGATCAGATGCTGAGATGATTGCTTCAGACAGCATGCTACATCCTCCATTTGAAAATGGAAAAGGTGCAAACGGTTGCAGGCTGAACACACACTCACTATATTGCCTGGCGTGTCAGAGGCTGGGAGCGGAGCTTATGGAGGCTTTTCAATCATGAGGGGCATGAATCGGGTAAATAGACAAGTTTCTTTCGCTCAGGTGTGGCAGTGCAGAACTAGAGGGTATAAATCAGGTGTGGGAGTACGAGAATTGGAAAGGCAGTGATGGGCAATGGCTGTGCGCAGAGGGTGGTGCGTTTCTGGAACAAGTTGCCAGACGAGCTGGTGATGGATGGTAAAATTCCAATACTTTTAAGGAATCTGGACGTGTATTTGAATAGGCAGGGTTTAGAGAGACATGGGTCAAATGCATGCAATCGCGGCTGGATCAATTGAAGATATCTGTTCGGAATGGACGAGTTCGACCGAAGACAGTGTTTTCAGTGCTGTCCATATCTAATGAGCTCTATGATAGTGCAGGTGAAATGATAAAAAAGATAAATAAAATCAATGAAGTAAAATTGTCTCAAGTTGTTGAATTCAAACAACTTCAGGTAATTTTATTTCAATTATTTTATTTATCTTTTTTATTTGTGTTTTTTTCATTGTTCTGTAACTCTTATTTCTTGATTGTCTCTCTTTCTCTCGCTCCCCACTCTCTCAATATCTTTTTCCTTTCCTCTTCCCACTTTGCTACCCTTCTCCCCTGTTTTCCATTTTGTCTCTGCTTCACCCATCCCCCACATATTTTGTCACATAGCACTGGCTACAGCCTGCGTCATTCACGGCTCCTAATCTCCCTTAGATCTCTCCATGCACTCTCATTATCACCTTTGCATCTGGAGCCCTGACTCACCATCTCTCAGCCTGGTGTAAACAGCTCCCTAATTCTCCCCCTTTTTTATCTTTAACAAAGGATCAGTTCGACTCGAAACGTCAGCTCTTTTCTCTCCTTGCAGATGGTGCCAGACGTGCTGAGACTTTCCAGCATTTTCTCTTTTGGTTTCAGATTCCAGCATCCGCAGTAATTTTATTTTATTAATGGCTCTATGATATTGCTGGTGTCATGATAACTCCAGCTTCTATGCATGAGAGGTGAGCAAGCGAATGAATTCCTTTTGGAAGTCGCGTGACAAGTATTAACAGAGATCAAGGAAAATAACATGAACGAATCTTTGATTTGAATTGAAGCCTGAACTCTGGTTCTGCTCCGAGACTGTGCCAGGTCTGATTAATACTGCATATATTTCATGATTTGCATTTGTTTGTGAAAACAATTGAGACTGATTGATTTGCTGCAGACAACATCCAGCAGTCATCATGGGTACGGCGATCAAGTCGTGCGTCTAGCCCTGTCAAATGTTTTATTGCGCAGGTGAGGCTTCCTGTTTCGTGGTTTGGTGGAGCACGTTGTTTGGAAAAATATCAACGCAGCTGAGATCCGGCATGGGACCAGCGGGTTGATGTTACATGACAGCGATGGTCGCCTTTCGAATGAGCACACATCTCAACCGACCATGTGACAAGTTCTTGCAGACGGTGAAAGTAAAAGCCACGGCAAACACTGGCACAGCCCTGCAAACGACGGAAGCGCCTCTCGTGGTCAGTGCGGGGATTGAACCCACGACCTTGGCGTTATTAGCACCACGCTGTAACCAGCTGAGCTAACCGACCATCACAGCACAGGCAGCGAAAGTAAATGCCTATATTGCCGGTGCTCACAACCACGGCGGCTGTTCATTTTCTGCTTCATGTCGATCGCACGATAGTCTGAAGTATTTCCTTTCGTTGCAAAGCTTTTCAACGAAAAAAAAGCATTTACTTTTCCGAACGCGCATACTCGACTTAACCATTTGCTCTGATATTCAAAATGAAGCACAATGTCCGGACGCGTGCAATTTCAATCGCAATGCCACCAGCTCAGCTGCAGCTTGTCATGTTGAAAAATATCGTCTGTCGAAACGTCCCTTCAACGATCGCTCACTGTTCTTCTGGATACTCACAGACTTTTGGAGTCAGCGTTATGTGCTGCTGATAAACTGCTGCGAACCTTATGCCAAATGCATTTGAATTGAAATCTAACAGTGGGATTTTTTCTGCTCCCGAACGACGCAGTTGCTTTGGTGTCAGCAACAGCTCAGACGCCAATTGCACGTTTTGCTCAATCACTCATGTTGCTAATTCAATCTTCGTTTGACAGCATATTTAGAAAGTTATCACGCCTTCCTGCAGCGGTCGTCAGTGACAGATCAGATGCTAAGATGATTGCTTCAGACAGCATGCTACATCCTCCATTTGAAAATGGAAAAGGTGCAAACGGTTGCAGGCTGAACACACACTCACTATATTGCCTGGCGTGTCAGAGGCTGGGAGCGGAGCTTATGGAGGCTTTTCAATCATGAGGGGCATGAATCGGGTAAATAGACAAGTTTCTTTCGCTCAGGTGTGGCAGTGCAGAACTAGAGGGCATAAATCAGGTGTGGGAGTACGAGAATTGGAAAGGCAGTGATGGGCAATGGCTGTGCGCAGAGGGTGGTGCGTTTCTGGAACAAGTTGCCAGACGAGCTGGTGATGGATGGTAAAATTCCAATACTTTTAAGGAATCTGGACGTGTATTTGAATAGGCAGGGTTTAGAGAGACATGGGTCAAATGCATGCAATCGCGGCTGGATCAATTGAAGATATCTGTTCGGAATGGACGAGTTCGACCGAAGACTGTGTTTTCAGTGCTGTCCATATCTAATGAGCTCTATGATAGTGCAGGTGAAATGATAAAAAAGATAAATAAAATCAATGAAGTAAAATTGTCTCAAGTTGTTGAATTCAAACAACTTCAGGTAATTTTATTTCAATTATTTTATTTATCTTTTTTATTTGAGTTTTATTCATTGTTCTGTAACTCTTATTTCTTGATTGTCTCTCTTTCTCTCGCTCCCCACTCTCTCAATATCTTTTTCCTTTCCTCTTCCCACTTTGCTACCCTTCTCCCCTGTTTTCCATTTTGTCTCTGCTTCACCCATCCCCCACATATTTTGTCACATAGCACTGGCTACAGCCTGCGTCATTCACGTCTCCTAATCTCCCTTAGATCTCTCCATGCACTCTCATTATCATCTTTGCATCTGGAGCCCTGACTCACCATCTCTCAGCCTGGTGTAAACAGCTCCCTAATTCTCCCCCTTTTTTATCTTTAACAAAGGATCAGTTCGACTCGAAACGTCAGCTCTTTTCTCTCCTTGCAGATGGTGCCAGACGTGCTGAGACTTTCCAGCATTTTCTCTTTTGGTTTCAGATTCCAGCATCCGCAGTAATTTTATTTTATTAATGGCTCTATGATATTGCTGGTGTCATGATAACTCCAGCTTCTATGCATGAGAGGTGAGCAAGCGAATGAATTCCTTTTGGAAGTCGCGTGACAAGTATTAACAGAGATCAAGGAAAATAACATGAACGAATCTTTGATTTGAATTGAAGCCTGAACTCTGGTTCTGCTCCGAGACTGTGCCAGGTCTGCTTAATACTGCATATATTTCATGATTTGCATTTGTTTGTGAAAACAATTGAGACTGATTGATTTGCTGCAGACAACATCCAGCAGTCATCATGGGTACGGCGATCAAGTCGTGCGTCTAGCCCTGTCAAATGTTTTATTGCGCAGGTGAGGCTTCCTGTTTCGTGGTTTGGTGGAGCACGTTGTTTGGAAAAATAGCAACGCAGCTGAGATCCGGCATGGGACCAGCGGGTTGATGTTCCATGACAGCGATGGTCGCCTTTCGAATGAGCACACATCTCAACCGACCATGTGACAAGTTCTTGCAGACGGTGAAAGTAAAAGCCACGGCGAACACTGACACAGCCCTGCTAACGACGGAAGCGCCTCTCGTGGTCAGTGCGGGGATTGAACCCACGACCTTGGCGTTATTAGCACCACGCTCTAACCAGCTGAGCTAACCGACCAACACAGCACAGGCAGCGAAAGTAAATGCCTATATTGCCGGTGCTCACAACCACGGCGGCTGTTCATTTTCTGCTTCATGTCGATCGCACGATAGTCTGAAGTATTTCCTTTCGTTGCAAGGCTTTTCAACGAAAAAAAAGCATTTACTTTTCCGAACGCGCATACTCGACTTAACCATTTGCTCTGATATTCAAAATGAAGCACAATTTCCGGACGCGTGCAATTTCAATCGCAATGCCACCAGCTCAGCTGCAGCTTGTCATGTTGAAAAATATCGTCTGTCGAAACGTCCCTTCAACGATCGCTCACTGTTCTTCTGGATACTCACAGACTTTTGGAGTCAGCGTTATGTGCTGCTGATAAACTGCTGCGAACCTTATGCCAAATGCATTTGAATTGAAATCTAACAGTGGGATTTTTTCTGCTCCCGAACGACGCAGTTGCTTTGGTGTCAGCAACAGCTCAGACGCCAATTGCACGTTTTGCTCAATCACTCATGTTGCTAATTCAATCTTCGTTTGACAGCATATTTAGAAAGTTATCACGCCTTCCTGCAGCGGTCGTCAGTGACAGATCAGATGCTAAGATGATTGCTTCAGACAGCATGCTACATCCTCCATTTGAAAATGGAAAAGGTGCAAACGGTTGCAGGCTGAACACACACTCACGATATTGCCTGGCGTGTCAGAGGCTGGGAGCGGAGCTTATGGAGGCTTTTCAATCATGAGGGGCATGAATCGGGTAAATAGACAAGTTTCTTTCGCTCAGGTGTGGCAGTGCAGAACTAGAGGGTATAAATCAGGTGTGGGAGTACGAGAATTGGAAAGGCAGTGATGGGCAATGGCTGTGCGCAGAGGGTGGTGCGTTTCTGGAACAAGTTGCCAGACGAGCTGGTGATGGATGGTAAAATTCCAATACTTTTAAGGAATCTGGACGTGTATTTGAATAGGCAGCGTTGAGAGAGACATGCGTCAAATGCATGCAATCGCGGCTGGATCAATTGAAGATATCTGTTCGGAATGGACGAGTTCGACCGAAGACTGTGTTTTCAGTGCTGACCATATCTAATGAGCTCTATGATAGTGCAGGTGAAATGATAAAAAAGATAAATAAAATCAATGAAGTAAAATTGTCTCAAGTTGTTGAATTCAAACAACTTCAGGTAATTTTATTTCAATTATTTTATTTATCTTTTTTATTTGTGTTTTTTTCATTGTTCTGTAACTCTTATTTCTTGATTGTCTCTCTTTCTCTCGCTCCCCACTCTCTCAATATCTTTTTCCTTTCCTCTTCCCACTTTGCTACCCTTCTCCCCTGTTTTCCATTTTGTCTCTGCTTCACCCATCCCCCACATATTTTGTCACATAGCACTGGCTACAGCCTGCGTCATTCACGGCTCCTAATCTCCCTTAGATCTCTCCATGCACTCTCATTATCACCTTTGCATCTGGAGCCCTGACTCACCATCTCTCAGCCTGGTGTAAACAGCTCCCTAATTCTCCCCCTTTTTTATCTTTAACAAAGGATCAGTTCGACTCGAAACGTCAGCTCTTTTCTCTCCTTGCAGATGGTGCCAGACGTGCTGAGACTTTCCAGCATTTTCTCTTTTGGTTTCAGATTCCAGCATCCGCAGTAATTTTATTTTATTAATGGCTCTATGATATTGCTGGTGTCATGATAACTCCAGCTTCTATGCATGAGAGGTGAGCAAGCGAATGAATTCCTTTTGGAAGTCGCGTGACAAGTATTAACAGAGATCAAGGAAAATAACATGAACGAATCTTTGATTTGAATTGAAGCCTGAACTCTGGTTCTGCTCCGAGACTGTGCCAGGTCTGATTAATACTGCATATATTTCATGATTTGCATTTGTTTGTGAAAACAATTGAGACTGATTGATTTGCTGCAGACAACATCCAGCAGTCATCATGGGTACGGCGATCAAGTCGTGCGTCTAGCCCTGTCAAATGTTTTATTGCGCAGGTGAGGCTTCCTGTTTCGTGGTTTGGTGGAGCACGTTGTTTGGAAAAATAGCAACGCAGCTGAGATCCGGCATGGGACCAGCGGGTTGATGTTCCATGACAGCGATGGTCGCCTTTCGAATGAGCACACATCTCAACCGACCATGTGACAAGTTCTTGCAGACGGTGAAAGTAAAAGCCACGGCGAACACTGACACAGCCCTGGTAACGACGGAAGCGCTTCTCGTGGTCAGTGCGGGGATTGAACCCACGACCTTGGTGTTATTAGCACCACGCTCTAACCAGCTGAGCTAACCGACCAACACAGCACAGGCAGCGAAAGTAAATGCCTATATTGCCGGTGCTCACAACCACGGCGGCTGTTCATTTTCTGCTTCATGTCGATCGCACGATAGTCTGAAGTATTTCCTTTCGTTGCAAAGCTTTTCAACGAAAAAAAAGCATTTACTTTTCCGAACGCGCATACTCGACTTAACCATTTGCTCTGATATTCAAAATGAAGCACAATGTCCGGACGCGTGCAATTTCAATCGCAATGCCACCAGCTCAGCTGCAGCTTGTCATGTTGAAAAATATCGTCTGTCGAAACGTCCCTTCAACGATCGCTCACTGTTCTTCTGGATACTCACAGACTTTTGGAGTCAGCGTTATGTGCTGCTGATAAACTGCTACGAACCTTATGCCAAATGCATTTGAATTGAAATCTAACAGTGGGATTTTTTCTGCTCCCGAACGACGCAGTTGCTTTGGTGTCAGCAACAGCTCAGACGCCAATTGCACGTTTTGCTCAATCACTCATGTTGCTAATTCAATCTTCGTTTGACAGCATATTTAGAAAGTTATCACGCCTTCCTGCAGCGGTCGTCAGTGACAGATCAGATGCTGAGATGATTGCTTCAGACAGCATGCTACA
Organism: Chiloscyllium plagiosum; assembly: GCF_037043375.1. Taxonomy (NCBI): domain Eukaryota; kingdom Metazoa; phylum Chordata; class Chondrichthyes; order Orectolobiformes; family Hemiscylliidae; genus Chiloscyllium; species Chiloscyllium plagiosum. Next base: position 44,512,078 of record NW_028270183.1, read on the forward strand.
TCCTCCATTTGAAAATGGAAAAGGTGCAAACGGTTGCAGGCTGAACACACACTCACTATATTGCCTGGCGTGTCAGAGGCTGGGAGCGGAGCTTATGGAGGCTTTTCAATCATGAGGGGCATGAATCGGGTAAATAGACAAGTTTCTTTCGCTCAGGTGTGGCAGTGCAGAACTAGAGGGTATAAATCAGGTGTGGGAGTACGAGAATTGGAAAGGCAGTGATGGGCAATGGCTGTGCGCAGAGGGTGGTGCGTTTCTGGAACAAGTTGCCAGACGAGCTGGTGATGGATGGTAAAATTCCAATACTTTTAAGGAATCTGGACGTGTATTTGAATAGGCAGGGATTAGAGAGACATGGGTCAAATGCATGCAATCGCGGCTGGATCAATTGAAGATATCTGTTCGGAATGGACGAGTTCGACCGAAGACAGTGTTTTCAGTGCTGTCCATATCTAATGAGCTCTATGATAGTGCAGGTGAAATGATAAAAAAGATAAATAAAATCAATGAAGTAAAATTGTCTCAAGTTGTTGAATTCAAACAACTTCAGGTAATTTTATTTCAATTATTTTATTTATCTTTTTTATTTGTGTTTTTTTCATTGTTCTGTAACTCTTATTTCTTGATTGTCTCTCTTTCTCTCGCTCCCCACTCTCTCAATATCTTTTTCCTTTCCTCTTCCCACTTTGCTACCCTTCTCCCCTGTTTTCCATTTTGTCTCTGCTTCACCCATCCCCCACATATTTTGTCACATAGCACTGGCTACAGCCTGCGTCATTCACGGCTCCTAATCTCCCTTAGATCTCTCCATGCACTCTCATTATCACCTTTGCATCTGGAGCCCTGACTCACTATCTCTCAGCCTGGTGTAAACAGCTCCCTAATTCTCCCCCTTTTTTATCTTTAACAAAGGATCAGTTCGACTCGAAACGTCAGCTCTTTTCTCTCCTTGCAGATGGTGCCAGACGTGCTGAGACTTTCCAGCATTTTCTCTTTTGGTTTCAGATTCCAGCATCCGCAGTAATTTTATTTTATTAATGGCTCTATGATATTGCTGGTGTCATGATAACTCCAGCTTCTATGCATGAGAGGTGAGCAAGCGAATGAATTCCTTTTGGAAGTCGCGTGACAAGTATTAACAGAGATCAAGGAAAATAACATGAACGAATCTTTGATTTCAATTGAAGCCTGAACTCTGGTTCTGCTCCGAGACTGTGCCAGGTCTGATTAATACTGCATATATTTCATGATTTGCATTTGTTTGTGAAAACAATTGAGACTGATTGATTTGCTGCAGACAACATCCAGCAGTCATCATGGGTACGGCGATCAAGTCGTGCGTCTAGCCCTGTCAAATGTTTTATTGCGCAGGTGAGGCTTCCTGTTTCGTGGTTTGGTGGAGCACGTTGTTTGGAAAAATATCAACGCAGCTGAGATCCGGCATGGGACCAGCGGGTTGATGTTACATGACAGCGATGGTCGCCTTTCGAATGAGCACACATCTCAACCGACCATGTGACAAGTTCTTGCAGACGGTGAAAGTAAAAGCCACGGCAAACACTGGCACAGCCCTGCAAACGACGGAAGCGCCTCTCGTGGTCAGTGCGGGGATTGAACCCACGACCTTGGCGTTATTAGCACCACGCTGTAACCAGCTGAGCTAACCGACCAACACAGCACAGGCAGCGAAAGTAAATGCCTATATTGCCGGTGCTCACAACCACGGCGGCTGTTCATTTTCTGCTTCATGTCGATCGCACGATAGTCTGAAGTATTTCCTTTCGTTGCAAAGCTTTTCAACGAAAAAAAAGCATTTACTTTTCCGAACGCGCATACTCGACTTAACCATTTGCTCTGATATTCAAAATGAAGCACAATGTCCGGACGCGTGCAATTTCAATCGCAATGCCACCAGCTCAGCTGCAGCTTGTCATGTTGAAAAATATCGTCTGTCGAAACGTCCCTTCAACGATCGCTCACTGTTCTTCTGGATACTCACAGACTTTTGGAGTCAGCGTTATGTGCTGCTGATAAACTGCTGCGAACCTTATGCCAAATGCATTTGAATTGAAATCTAACAGTGGGATTTTTTCTGCTCCCGAACGACGCAGTTGCTTTGGTGTCAGCAACAGCTCAGACGCCAATTGCACGTTTTGCTCAATCACTCATGTTGCTAATTCAATCTTCGTTTGACAGCATATTTAGAAAGTTATCACGCCTTCCTGCAGCGGTCGTCAGTGACAGATCAGATGCTAAGATGATTGCTTCAGACAGCATGCTACATCCTCCATTTGAAAATGGAAAAGGTGCAAACGGTTGCAGGCTGAACACACACTCACTATATTGCCTGGCGTGTCAGAGGCTGGGAGCGGAGCTTATGGAGGCTTTTCAATCATGAGGGGCATGAATCGGGTAAATAGACAAGTTTCTTTCGCTCAGGTGTGGCAGTGCAGAACTAGAGGGTATAAATCAGGTGTGGGAGTACGAGAATTGGAAAGGCAGTGATGGGCAATGGCTGTGCGCAGAGGGTGGTGCGTTTCTGGAACAAGTTGCCAGACGAGCTGGTGATGGATGGTAAAATTCCAATACTTTTAAGGAATCTGGACGTGTATTTGAATAGGCAGGGTTTAGAGAGACATGGGTCAAATGCATGCAATCGCGGCTGGATCAATTGAAGATATCTGTTCGGAATGGACGAGTTCGACCGAAGACTGTGTTTTCAGTGCTGTCCATATCTAATGAGCTCTATGATAGTGCAGGTGAAATGATAAAAAAGATAAATAAAATCAATGAAGTAAAATTGTCTCAAGTTGTTGAATTCAAACAACTTCAGGTAATTTTATTTCAATTATTTTATTTATCTTTTTTATTTGTGTTTTTTTCATTGTTCTGTAACTCTTATTTCTTGATTGTCTCTCTTTCTCTCGCTCCCCACTCTCTCAATATCTTTTTCCTTTCCTCTTCCCACTTTGCTACCCTTCTCCCCTGTTTTCCATTTTGTCTCTGCTTCACCCATCCCCCACATATTTTGTCACATAGCACTGGCTACAGCCTGCGTCATTCACGGCTCCCAATCTCCCTTAGATCTCTCCATGCACTCTCCTTATCACCTTTGCATCTGGAGCCCTGACTCACCATCTCTCAGCCTGGTGTAAACAGCTCCCTAATTCTCCCCCTTTTTTATCTTTAACAAAGGATCAGTTCGACTCGAAACGTCAGCTCTTTTCTCTCCTTGCAGATGGTGCCAGACGTGCTGAGACTTTCCAGCATTTTCTCTTTTGGTTTCAGATTCCAGCATCCGCAGTAATTTTATTTTATTAATGGCTCTATGATATTGCTGGTGTCATGATAACTCCAGCTTCTATGCATGAGAGGTGAGCAAGCGAATGAATTCCTTTTGGAAGTCGCGTGACAAGTATTAACAGAGATCAAGGAAAATAACATGAACGAATCTTTGATTTGAATTGAAGCCTGAACTCTGGTTCTGCTCCGAGACTGTGCCAGGTCTGATTACTACTGCATATATTTCATGATTTGCATTTGTTTGTGAAAACAATTGAGACTGATTGATTTGCTGCAGACAACATCCAGCAGTCATCATGGGTACGGCGATCAAGTCGTGCGTCTAGCCCTGTCAAATGTTTTATTGCGCAGGTGAGGCTTCCTGTTTCGTGGTTTGGTGGAGCACGTTGTTTGGAAAAATAGCAACGCAGCTGAGATCCGGCATGGGCCCAGCGGGTTGATGTTACATGACAGCGATGGTCGCCTTTCGAATGAGCACACATCTCAACCGACCATGTGACAAGTTCTTGCAGACGGTGAAAGTAAAAGCCACGGCGAACACTGACACAGCCCTGCTAACGACGGAAGCGCCTCTCGTGGTCAGTGCGGGGATTGAACCCACGACCTTGGCGTTATTAGCACCACGCTCTAACCAGCTGAGCTAACCGACCAACACAGCACAGGCAGCGAAAGTAAATGCCTATATTGCCGGTGCTCACAACCACGGCGGCTGTTCATTTTCTGCTTCATGTCGATCGCACGATAGTCTGAAGTATTTCCTTTCGTTGCAAAGCTTTTCAACGAAAAAAAAGCATTTACTTTTCCGAACGCGCATACTCGACTTAACCATTTGCTCTGATATTCAAAATGAAGCACAATGTCCGGACGCGTGCAATTTCAATCGCAATGCCACCAGCTCAGCTGCAGCTTGTCATGTTGAAAAATATCGTCTGTCGAAACGTCCCTTCAACGATCGCTCACTGTTCTTCTGGATACTCACAGACTTTTGGAGTCAGCGTTATGTGCTGCTGATAAACTGCTGCGAACCTTATGCCAAATGCATTTGAATTGAAATCTAACAGTGGGATTTTTTCTGCTCCCGAACGACGCAGTTGCTTTGGTGTCAGCAACAGCTCAGACGCCAATTGCACGTTTTGCTCAATCACTCATGTTGCTAATTCAATCTTCGTTTGACAGCATATTTAGAAAGTTATCACGCCTTCCTGCAGCGGTCGTCAGTGACAGATCAGATGCTGAGATGATTGCTTCAGACAGCATGCTACATCCTCCATTTGAAAATGGAAAAGGTGCAAACGGTTGCAGGCTGAACACACACTGACTATATTGCCTGGCGTGTCAGAGGCTGGGAGCGGAGCTTATGGAGGCTTTTCAATCATGAGGGGCATGAATCGGGTAAATAGACAAGTTTCTTTCGCTCAGGTGTGGCAGTGCAGAACTAGAGGGTATAAATCAGGTGTGGGAGTACGAGAATTGGAAAGGCAGTGATGGGCAATGGCTGTGCGCAGAGGGTGGTGCGTTTCTGGAACAAGTTGCCAGACGAGCTGGTGATGGATGGTAAAATTCCAATACTTTTAAGGAATCTGGACGTGTATTTGAATAGGCAGGGTTTAGAGAGACATGGGTCAAATGCATGCAATCGCGGCTGGATCAATTGAAGATATCTGTTCGGAATGGACGAGTTCGACCGAAGACTGTGTTTTCAGTGCTGTCCATGTCTAATGAGCTCTATGATAGTGCAGGTGAAATGATAAAAAAGATAAATAAAATCAATGAAGTAAAATTGTCTCAAGTTGTTGAATTCAAACAACTTCAGGTAATTTTATTTCAATTATTTTATTTATCTTTTTTATTTGTGTTTTTTTCATTGTTCTGTAACTCTTATTTCTTGATTGTCTCTCTTTCTCTCGCTCCCCACTCTCTCAATATCTTTTTCCTTTCCTCTTCCCACTTTGCTACCCTTCTCCCCTGTTTTCCATTTTGTCTCTGCTTCACCCATCCCCCACATATTTTGTCACATAGCACTGGCTACAGCCTGCGTCATTCACGGCTCCTAATCTCCCTTAGATCTCTCCATGCACTCTCATTATCACCTTTGCATCTGGAGCCCTGACTCACCATCTCTCAGCCTGGTGTAAACAGCTCCCTAATTCTCCCCCTTTTTTATCTTTAACAAAGGATCAGTTCGACTCGAAACGTCAGCTCTTTTCTCTCCTTGCAGATGGTGCCAGACGTGCTGAGACTTTCCAGCATTTTCTCTTTTGGTTTCAGATTCCAGCATCCGCAGTAATTTTATTTTATTAATGGCTCTATGATATTGCTGGTGTCATGATAACTCCAGCTTCTATGCATGAGAGGTGAGCAAGCGAATGAATTCCTTTTGGAAGTCGCGTGACAAGTATTAACAGAGATCAAGGAAAATAACATGAACGAATCTTTGATTTGAATTGAAGCCTGAACTCTGGTTCTGCTCCGAGACTGTGCCAGGTCTGATTACTACTGCATATATTTCATGATTTGCATTTGTTTGTGAAAACAATTGAGACTGATTGATTTGCTGCAGACAACATCCAGCAGTCATCATGGGTACGGCGATCAAGTCGTGCGTCTAGCCCTGTCAAATGTTTTATTGCGCAGGTGAGGCTTCCTGTTTCGTGGTTTGGTGGAGCACGTTGTTTGGAAAAATAGCAACGCAGCTGAGATCCGGCATGGGCCCAGCGGGTTGATGTTACATGACAGCGATGGTCGCCTTTCGAATGAGCACACATCTCAACCGACCATGTGACAAGTTCTTGCAGACGGTGAAAGTAAATGCCACGGCGAACACTGACACAGCCCTGCTAACGACGGAAGCGCCTCTCGTGGTCAGTGCGGGGATTGAACCCACGACCTTGGCGTTATTAGCACCACGCTCTAACCAGCTGAGCTAACCGACCAACACAGCACAGGCAGCGAAAGTAAATGCCTATATTGCCGGTGCTCACAACCACGGCGGCTGTTCATTTTCTGCTTCATGTCGATCGCACGATAGTCTGAAGTATTTCCTTTCGTTGCAAAGCTTTTCAACGAAAAAAAAGCATTTACTTTTCCGAACGCGCATACTCGACTTAACCATTTGCTCTGATATTCAAAATGAAGCACAATGTCCGGACGCGTGCAATTTCAATCGCAATGCCACCAGCTCAGCTGCAGCTTGTCATGTTGAAAAATATCGTCTGTCGAAACGTCCCTTCAACGATCGCTCACTGTTCTTCTGGATACTCACAGACTTTTGGAGTCAGCGTTATGTGCTGCTGATAAACTGCTGCGAACCTTATGCCAAATGCATTTGAATTGAAATCTAACAGTGGGATTTTTTCTGCTCCCGAACGACGCAGTTGCTTTGGTGTCAGCAACAGCTCAGACGCCAATTGCACGTTTTGCTCAATCACTCATGTTGCTAATTCAATCTTCGTTTGACAGCATATTTAGAAAGTTATCACGCCTTCCTGCAGCGGTCGTCAGTGACAGATCAGATGCTGAGATGATTGCTTCAGACAGCATGCTACATCCTCCATTTGAAAATGGAAAAGGTGCAAACGGTTGCAGGCTGAACACACACTGACTATATTGCCTGGCGTGTCAGAGGCTGGGAGCGGAGCTTATGGAGGCTTTTCAATCATGAGGGGCATGAATCGGGTAAATAGACAAGTTTCTTTCGCTCAGGTGTGGCAGTGCAGAACTAGAGGGTATAAATCAGGTGTGGGAGTACGAGAATTGGAAAGGCAGTGATGGGCAATGGCTGTGCGCAGAGGGTGGTGCGTTTCTGGAACAAGTTGCCAGACGAGCTGGTGATGGATGGTAAAATTCCAATACTTTTAAGGAATCTGGACGTGTATTTGAATAGGCAGGGTTTAGAGAGACATGGGTCAAATGCATGCAATCGCGGCTGGATCAATTGAAGATATCTGTTCGGAATGGACGAGTTCGACCGAAGACTGTGTTTTCAGTGCTGTCCATGTCTAATGAGCTCTATGATAGTGCAGGTGAAATGATAAAAAAGATAAATAAAATCAATGAAGTAAAATTGTCTCAAGTTGTTGAATTCAAACAACTTCAGGTAATTTTATTTCAATTATTTTATTTATCTTTTTTATTTGTGTTTTTTTCATTGTTCTGTAACTCTTATTTCTTGATTGTCTCTCTTTCTCTCGCTCCCCACTCTCTCAATATCTTTTTCCTTTCCTCTTCCCACTTTGCTACCCTTCTCCCCTGTTTTCCATTTTGTCTCTGCTTCACCCATCCCCCACATATTTTGTCACATAGCACTGGCTACAGCCTGCGTCATTCACGGCTCCTAATCTCCCTTAGATCTCTCCATGCACTCTCATTATCACCTTTGCATCTGGAGCCCTGACTCACCATCTCTCAGCCTGGTGTAAACAGCTCCCTAATTCTACCCCTTTTTTATCTTTAACAAAGGATCAGTTCGACTCGAAACGTCAGCTCTTTTCTCTCCTTGCAGATGGTGCCAGACGTGCTGAGACTTTCCAGCATTTTCTCTTTTGGTTTCAGATTCCAGCATCCGCAGTAATTTTATTTTATTAATGGCTCTATGATATTGCTGGTGTCATGATAACTCCAGCTTCTATGCATGAGAGGTGAGCAAGCGAATGAATTCCTTTTGGAAGTCGCGTGACAAGTATTAACAGAGATCAAGGAAAATAACATGAACGAATCTTTGATTTGAATTGAAGCCTGAACTCTGGTTCTGCTCCGAGACTGTGCCAGGTCTGATTAATACTGCATATATTTCATGATTTGCATTTGTTTGTGAAAACAATTGAGACTGATTGATTTGCTGCAGACAACATCCAGCAGTCATCATGGGTACTGCGATCAAGTCGTGCGTCTAGCCCTGTCAAATGTTTTATTGCGCAGGTGAGGCTTCCTGTTTCGTGGTTTGGTGGAGCACGTTGTTTGGAAAAATAGCAACGCAGCTGAGATCCGGCATGGGACCAGCGGGTTGATGTTACATGACAGCGATGGTCGCCTTTCGAATGAGCACACATCTCAACCGACCATGTGACAAGTTCTTGCAGACGGTGAAAGTAAAAGCCACGACGAACACTGACACAGCCCTGCTAACGACGGTAGCGCCTCTCGTGGTCAGTGCGGGGATTGAACCCACGACCTTGGCGTTATTAGCACCACGCTCTAACCAGCTGAGCTAACCGACCAACACAGCACAGGCAGCGAAAGTAAATGCCTATATTGCCGGTGCTCACAACCACGGCGGCTGTTCATTTTCTGCTTCATGTCGATCGCACGATAGTCTGAAGTATTTCCTTTCGTTGCAAAGCTTTTCAACGAAAAAAAGCATTTACTTTTCCGAACGCGCATACTCGACTTAACCATTTGCTCTGATATTCAAAATGAAGCACAATGTCCGGACGCGTGCAATTTCAATCGCAATGCCACCAGCTCAGCTGCAGCTTGTCATGTCGAAAAATATCATCTGTCGAAAGGTCCCTTCAACGATCGCTCACTGTTCTTCTGGATACTCACAGTCTTTTGGAGTCAGCGTTATGTGCTGCTGATAAACTGCTGCGAACCTTATGCCAAATGCATTTGAATTGAAATCTGACAGTGGGATTTTTTCTGCTCCCGAACGACGCAGTTGCTTTGGTGTCAGCAACAGCTCAGACGCCAATTGCACGTTTTGCTCAATCACTCATGTTGCTAATTCAATCTTCGTTTGACAGCATATTTAGAAAGTTATCACGCCTTCCTGCAGCGGTCGTCAGTGACAGATCAGATGCTGAGATGATTGCTTCAGACAGCATGCTACATCCTCCATTTGAAAATGGAAAAGGTGCAAACGGTTGCAGGCTGAACACACACTCACTATATTGCCTGGCGTGTCAGAGGCTGGGAGCGGAGCTTATGGAGGCTTTTCAATCATGAGGGGCATGAATCGGGTAAATAGACAAGTTTCTTTCGCTCAGGTGTGGCAGTGCAGAACTAGAGGGTATAAATCAGGTGTGGGAGTACGAGAATTGGAAAGGCAGTGATGGGCAATGGCTGTGCGCAGAGGGTGGTGCGTTTCTGGAACAAGTTGCCAGACGAGCTGGTGATGGATGGTAAAATTCCAATACTTTTAAGGAATCTGGACGTGTATTTGAATAGGCAGGGTTTAGAGAGACATGGGTCAAATGCATGCAATCGCGGCTGGATCAATTGAAGATATCTGTTCGGAATGGACGAGTTCGACCGAAGACTGTGTTTTCAGTGCTGTCCATATCTAATGAGCTCTATGATAGTGCAGGTGAAATGATAAAAAAGATAAATAAAATCAATGAAGTAAAATTGTCTCAAGTTGTTGAATTCAAACAACTTCAGGTAATTTTATTTCAATTATTTTATTTATCTTTTTTATTTGTGTTTTTTTCATTGTTCTGTAACTCTTATTTCTTGATTGTCTCTCTTTCTCTCGCTCCCCACTCTCTCAATATCTTTTTCCTTTCCTCTTCCCACTTTGCTACCCTTCTCCCCTGTTTTCCATTTTGTCTCTGCTTCACCCATCCCCCACATATTTTGTCACATAGCACTGGCTACAGCCTGCGTCATTCACGGCTCCTAATCTCCCTTAGATCTCTCCATGCACTCTCATTATCACCTTTGCATCTGGAGCCCTGACTCACCATCTCTCAGCCTGGTGTAAACAGCTCCCTAATTCTCCCCCTTTTTTATCTTTAACAAAGGATCAGTTCGACTCGAAACGTCAGCTCTTTTCTCTCCTTGCAGATGGTGCCAGACGTGCTGAGACTTTCCAGCATTTTCTCTTTTGGTTTCAGATTCCAGCATCCGCAGTAATTTTATTTTATTAATGGCTCTATGATATTGCTGGTGTCATGATAACTCCAGCTTCTATGCATGAGAGGTGAGCAAGCGAATGAATTCCTTTTGGAAGTCGCGTGACAAGTATTAACAGAGATCAAGGAAAATAACATGAACGAATCTTTGATTTGAATTGAAGCCTGAACTCTGGTTCTGCTCCGAGACTGTGCCAGGTCTGATTACTACTGCATATATTTCATGATTTGCATTTGTTTGTGAAAACAATTGAGACTGATTGATTTGCTGCAGACAACATCCAGCAGTCATCATGGGTACGGCGATCAAGTCGTGCGTCTAGCCCTGTCAAATGTTTTATTGCGCAGGTGAGGCTTCCTGTTTCGTGGTTTGGTGGAGCACGTTGTTTGGAAAAATAGCAACGCAGCTGAGATCCGGCATGGGCCCAGCGGGTTGATGTTACATGACAGCGATGGTCGCCTTTCGAATGAGCACACATCTCAACCGACCATGTGACAAGTTCTTGCAGACGGTGAAAGTAAATGCCACGGCGAACACTGACACAGCCCTGCTAACGACGGAAGCGCCTCTCGTGGTCAGTGCGGGGATTGAACCCACGACCTTGGCGTTATTAGCACCACGCTCTAACCAGCTGAGCTAACCGACCAACACAGCACAGGCAGCGAAAGTAAATGCCTATATTGCCGGTGCTCACAACCACGGCGGCTGTTCATTTTCTGCTTCATGTCGATCGCACGATAGTCTGAAGTATTTCCTTTCGTTGCAAAGCTTTTCAACGAAAAAAAAGCATTTACTTTTCCGAACGCGCATACTCGACTTAACCATTTGCTCTGATATTCAAAATGAAGCACAATGTCCGGACGCGTGCAATTTCAATCGCAATGCCACCAGCTCAGCTGCAGCTTGTCATGTTGAAAAATATCGTCTGTCGAAACGTCCCTTCAACGATCGCTCACTGTTCTTCTGGATACTCACAGACTTTTGGAGTCAGCGTTATGTGCTGCTGATAAACTGCTGCGAACCTTATGCCAAATGCATTTGAATTGAAATCTAACAGTGGGATTTTTTCTGCTCCCGAACGACGCAGTTGCTTTGGTGTCAGCAACAGCTCAGACGCCAATTGCACGTTTTGCTCAATCACTCATGTTGCTAATTCAATCTTCGTTTGACAGCATATTTAGAAAGTTATCACGCCTTCCTGCAGCGGTCGTCAGTGACAGATCAGATGCTGAGATGATTGCTTCAGACAGCATGCTACATCCTCCATTTGAAAATGGAAAAGGTGCAAACGGTTGCAGGCTGAACACACACTGACTATATTGCCTGGCGTGTCAGAGGCTGGGAGCGGAGCTTATGGAGGCTTTTCAATCATGAGGGGCATGAATCGGGTAAATAGACAAGTTTCTTTCGCTCAGGTGTGGCAGTGCAGAACTAGAGGGTATAAATCAGGTGTGGGAGTACGAGAATTGGAAAGGCAGTGATGGGCAATGGCTGTGCGCAGAGGGTGGTGCGTTTCTGGAACAAGTTGCCAGACGAGCTGGTGATGGATGGTAAAATTCCAATACTTTTAAGGAATCTGGACGTGTATTTGAATAGGCAGGGTTTAGAGAGACATGGGTCAAATGCATGCAATCGCGGCTGGATCAATTGAAGATATCTGTTCGGAATGGACGAGTTCGACCGAAGACTGTGTTTTCAGTGCTGTCCATGTCTAATGAGCTCTATGATAGTGCAGGTGAAATGATAAAAAAGATAAATAAAATCAATGAAGTAAAATTGTCTCAAGTTGTTGAATTCAAACAACTTCAGGTAATTTTATTTCAATTATTTTATTTATCTTTTTTATTTGTGTTTTTTTCATTGTTCTGTAACTCTTATTTCTTGATTGTCTCTCTTTCTCTCGCTCCCCACTCTCTCAATATCTTTTTCCTTTCCTCTTCCCACTTTGCTACCCTTCTCCCCTGTTTTCCATTTTGTCTCTGCTTCACCCATCCCCCACATATTTTGTCACATAGCACTGGCTACAGCCTGCGTCATTCACGGCTCCTAATCTCCCTTAGATCTCTCCATGCACTCTCATTATCACCTTTGCATCTGGAGCCCTGACTCACCATCTCTCAGCCTGGTGTAAACAGCTCCCTAATTCTACCCCTTTTTTATCTTTAACAAAGGATCAGTTCGACTCGAAACGTCAGCTCTTTTCTCTCCTTGCAGATGGTGCCAGACGTGCTGAGACTTTCCAGCATTTTCTCTTTTGGTTTCAGATTCCAGCATCCGCAGTAATTTTATTTTATTAATGGCTCTATGATATTGCTGGTGTCATGATAACTCCAGCTTCTATGCATGAGAGGTGAGCAAGCGAATGAATTCCTTTTGGAAGTCGCGTGACAAGTATTAACAGAGATCAAGGAAAATAACATGAACGAATCTTTGATTTGAATTGAAGCCTGAACTCTGGTTCTGCTCCGAGACTGTGCCAGGTCTGATTAATACTGCATATATTTCATGATTTGCATTTGTTTGTGAAAACAATTGAGACTGATTGATTTGCTGCAGACAACATCCAGCAGTCATCATGGGTACTGCGATCAAGTCGTGCGTCTAGCCCTGTCAAATGTTTTATTGCGCAGGTGAGGCTTCCTGTTTCGTGGTTTGGTGGAGCACGTTGTTTGGAAAAATAGCAACGCAGCTGAGATCCGGCATGGGACCAGCGGGTTGATGTTACATGACAGCGATGGTCGCCTTTCGAATGAGCACACATCTCAACCGACCATGTGACAAGTTCTTGCAGACGGTGAAAGTAAAAGCCACGACGAACACTGACACAGCCCTGCTAACGACGGTAGCGCCTCTCGTGGTCAGTGCGGGGATTGAACCCACGACCTTGGCGTTATTAGCACCACGCTCTAACCAGCTGAGCTAACCGACCAACACAGCACAGGCAGCGAAAGTAAATGCCTATATTGCCGGTGCTCACAACCACGGCGGCTGTTCATTTTCTGCTTCATGTCGATCGCACGATAGTCTGAAGTATTTCCTTTCGTTGCAAAGCTTTTCAACGAAAAAAAGCATTTACTTTTCCGAACGCGCATACTCGACTTAACCATTTGCTCTGATATTCAAAATGAAGCACAATGTCCGGACGCGTGCAATTTCAATCGCAATGCCACCAGCTCAGCTGCAGCTTGTCATGTCGAAAAATATCATCTGTCGAAAGGTCCCTTCAACGATCGCTCACTGTTCTTCTGGATACTCACAGTCTTTTGGAGTCAGCGTTATGTGCTGCTGATAAACTGCTGCGAACCTTATGCCAAATGCATTTGAATTGAAATCTGACAGTGGGATTTTTTCTGCTCCCGAACGACGCAGTTGCTTTGGTGTCAGCAACAGCTCAGACGCCAATTGCACGTTTTGCTCAATCACTCATGTTGCTAATTCAATCTTCGTTTGACAGCATATTTAGAAAGTTATCACGCCTTCCTGCAGCGGTCGTCAGTGACAGATCAGATGCTGAGATGATTGCTTCAGACAGCATGCTACATCCTCCATTTGAAAATGGAAAAGGTGCAAACGGTTGCAGGCTGAACACACACTCACTATATTGCCTGGCGTGTCAGAGGCTGGGAGCGGAGCTTATGGAGGCTTTTCAATCATGAGGGGCATGAATCGGGTAAATAGACAAGTTTCTTTCGCTCAGGTGTGGCAGTGCAGAACTAGAGGGTATAAATCAGGTGTGGGAGTACGAGAATTGGAAAGGCAGTGATGGGCAATGGCTGTGCGCAGAGGGTGGTGCGTTTCTGGAACAAGTTGCCAGACGAGCTGGTGATGGATGGTAAAATTCCAATACTTTTAAGGAATCTGGACGTGTATTTGAATAGGCAGGGTTTAGAGAGACATGGGTCAAATGCATGCAATCGCGGCTGGATCAATTGAAGATATCTGTTCGGAATGGACGAGTTCGACCGAAGACTGTGTTTTCAGTGCTGTCCATATCTAATGAGCTCTATGATAGTGCAGGTGAAATGATAAAAAAGATAAATAAAATCAATGAAGTAAAATTGTCTCAAGTTGTTGAATTCAAACAACTTCAGGTAATTTTATTTCAATTATTTTATTTATCTTTTTTATTTGTGTTTTTTTCATTGTTCTGTAACTCTTATTTCTTGATTGTCTCTCTTTCTCTCGCTCCCCACTCTCTCAATATCTTTTTCCTTTCCTCTTCCCACTTTGCTACCCTTCTCCCCTGTTTTCCATTTTGTCTCTGCTTCACCCATCCCCCACATATTTTGTCACATAGCACTGGCTACAGCCTGCGTCATTCACGGCTCCTAATCTCCCTTAGATCTCTCCATGCACTCTCATTATCACCTTTGCATCTGGAGCCCTGACTCACCATCTCTCAGCCTGGTGTAAACAGCTCCCTAATTCTCCCCCTTTTTTATCTTTAACAAAGGATCAGTTCGACTCGAAACGTCAGCTCTTTTCTCTCCTTGCAGATGGTGCCAGACGTGCTGAGACTTTCCAGCATTTTCTCTTTTGGTTTCAGATTCCAGCATCCGCAGTAATTTTATTTTATTAATGGCTCTATGATATTGCTGGTGTCATGATAACTCCAGCTTCTATGCATGAGAGGTGAGCAAGCGAATGAATTCCTTTTGGAAGTCGCGTGACAAGTATTAACAGAGATCAAGGAAAATAACATGAACGAATCTTTGATTTGAATTGAAGCCTGAACTCTGGTTCTGCTCCGAGACTGTGCCAGGTCTGATTAATACTGCATATATTTCATGATTTGCATTTGTTTGTGAAAACAATTGAGACTGATTGATTTGCTGCAGACAACATCCAGCAGTCATCATGGGTACGGCGATCAAGTCGTGCGTCTAGCCCTGTCAAATGTTTTATTGCGCAGGTGAGGCTTCCTGTTTCGTGGTTTGGTGGAGCACGTTGTTTGGAAAAATAGCAACGCAGCTGAGATCCGGCATGGGACCAGCGGGTTGATGTTCCATGACAGCGATGGTCGCCTTTCGAATGAGCACACATCTCAACCGACCATGTGACAAGTTCTTGCAGACGGTGAAAGTAAAAGCCACGGCGAACACTGGCACAGCCCTGCAAACGACGGAAGCGCCTCTCGTGGTCAGTGCGGGGATTGAACCCACGACCTTGGCGTTATTAGCACCACGCTGTAACCAGCTGAGCTAACCGACCAACACAGCACAGGCAGCGAAAGTAAATGCCTATATTGCCGGTGCTCACAACCACGGCGGCTGTTCATTTTCTGCTTCATGTCGATCGCACGATAGTCTGAAGTATTTCCTTTCGTTGCAAAGCTTTTCAACGAAAAAAAAGCATTTACTTTTCCGAACGCGCATACTCGACTTAACCATTTGCTCTGATATTCAAAATGAAGCACAATGTCCGGACGCGTGCAATTTCAATCGCAATGCCACCAGCTCAGCTGCAGCTTGTCATGTTGAAAAATATCGTCTGTCGAAAGGTCCCTTCAACGATCGCTCACTGTTCTTCTGGATACTCACAGACTTTTGGAGTCAGCGTTATGTGCTGCTGATAAACTGCTGCGAACCTTATGCCAAATGCATTTGAATTGAAATCTGACAGTGGGATTTTTTCTGCTCCCGAACGACGCAGTTGCTTTGGTGTCAGCAACAGCTCAGACGCCAATTGCACGTTTTGCTCAATCACTCATGTTGCTAATTCAATCTTCGTTTGACAGCATATTTAGAAAGTTATCACGCCTTCCTGCAGCGGTCGTCAGTGACAGATCAGATGCTGAGATGATTGCTTCAGACAGCATGCTACATCCTCCATTTGAAAATGGAAAAGGTGCAAACGGTTGCAGGCTGAACACACACTCACTATATTGCCTGGCGTGTCAGAGGCTGGGAGCGGAGCTTATGGAGGCTTTTCAATCATGAGGGGCATGAATCGGGTAAATAGACAAGTTTCTTTCGCTCAGGTGTGGCAGTGCAGAACTAGAGGGTATAAATCAGGTGTGGGAGTACGAGAATTGGAAAGGCAGTGATGGGCAATGGCTGTGCGCAGAGGGTGGTGCGTTTCTGGAACAAGTTGCCAGACGAGCTGGTGATGGATGGTAAAATTCCAATACTTTTAAGGAATCTGGACGTGTATTTGAATAGGCAGGGTTTAGAGAGACATGGGTCAAATGCATGCAATCGCGGCTGGATCAATTGAAGATATCTGTTCGGAATGGACGAGTTCGACCGAAGACTGTGTTTTCAGTGCTGTCCATATCTAATGAGCTCTATGATAGTGCAGGTGAAATGATAAAAAAGATAAATAAAATCAATGAAGTAAAATTGTCTCAAGTTGTTGAATTCAAACAACTTCAGGTAATTTTATTTCAATTATTTTATTTATCTTTTTTATTTGTGTTTTTTTCATTGTTCTGTAACTCTTATTTCTTGATTGTCTCTCTTTCTCTCGCTCCCCACTCTCTCAATATCTTTTTCCTTTCCTCTTCCCACTTTGCTACCCTTCTCCCCTGTTTTCCATTTTGTCTCTGCTTCACCCATCCCCCACATATTTTGTCACATAGCACTGGCTACAGCCTGCGTCATTCACGGCTCCTAATCTCCCTTAGATCTCTCCATGCACTCTCATTATCACCTTTGCATCTGGAGCCCTGACTCACCATCTCTCAGCCTGGTGTAAACAGCTCCCTAATTCTACCCCTTTTTTATCTTTAACAAAGGATCAGTTCGACTCGAAACGTCAGCTCTTTTCTCTCCTTGCAGATGGTGCCAGACGTGCTGAGACTTTCCAGCATTTTCTCTTTTGGTTTCAGATTCCAGCATCCGCAGTAATTTTATTTTATTAATGGCTCTATGATATTGCTGGTGTCATGATAACTCCAGCTTCTATGCATGAGAGGTGAGCAAGCGAATGAATTCCTTTTGGAAGTCGCGTGACAAGTATTAACAGAGATCAAGGAAAATAACACGAACGAATCTTTGATTTGAATTGAAGCCTGAACTCTGGTTCTGCTCCGAGACTGTGCCAGGTCTGATTAATACTGCATATATTCCATGATTTGCATTTGTTTGTGAAAACAATTGAGACTGATTGATTTGCTGCAGACAACATCCAGCAGTCATCATGGGTACGGCGATCAAGTCGTGCGTCTAGCCCTGTCAAATGTTTTATTGCGCAGGTGAGGCTTCCTGTTTCGTGGTTTGGTGGAGCACGTTGTTTGGAAAAATAGCAACGCAGCTGAGATCCGGCATGGGACCAGCGGGTTGATGTTCCATGACAGCGATGGTCGCCTTTCGAATGAGCACACATCTCAACCGACCATGTGACAAGTTCTTGCAGACGGTGAAAGTAAAAGCCACGGCGAACACTGGCACAGCCCTGCAAACGACGGAAGCGCCTCTCGTGGTCAGTGCGGGGATTGAACCCACGACCTTGGCGTTATTAGCACCACGCTGTAACCAGCTGAGCTAACCGACCAACACAGCACAGGCAGCGAAAGTAAATGCCTATATTGCCGGTGCTCACAACCACGGCGGCTGTTCATTTTCTGCTTCATGTCGATCGCACGATAGTCTGAAGTATTTCCTTTCGTTGCAAAGCTTTTCAACGAAAAAAAAGCATTTACTTTTCCGAACGCGCATACTCGACTTAACCATTTGCTCTGATATTCAAAATGAAGCACAATGTCCGGACGCGTGCAATTTCAATCGCAATGCCACCAGCTCAGCTGCAGCTTGTCATGTTGAAAAATATCGTCTGTCGAAAGGTCCCTTCAACGATCGCTCACTGTTCTTCTGGATACTCACAGACTTTTGGAGTCAGCGTTATGTGCTGCTGATAAACTGCTGCGAACCTTATGCCAAATGCATTTGAATTGAAATCTGACAGTGGGATTTTTTCTGCTCCCGAACGACGCAGTTGCTTTGGTGTCAGCAACAGCTCAGACGCCAATTGCACGTTTTGCTCAATCACTCATGTTGCTAATTCAATCTTCGTTTGACAGCATATTTAGAAAGTTATCACGCCTTCCTGCAGCGGTCGTCAGTGACAGATCAGATGCTGAGATGATTGCTTCAGACAGCATGCTACATCCTCCATTTGAAAATGGAAAAGGTGCAAACGGTTGCAGGCTGAACACACACTCACTATATTGCCTGGCGTGTCAGAGGCTGGGAGCGGAGCTTATGGAGGCTTTTCAATCATGAGGGGCATGAATCGGGTAAATAGACAAGTTTCTTTCGCTCAGGTGTGGCAGTGCAGAACTAGAGGGTATAAATCAGGTGTGGGAGTACGAGAATTGGAAAGGCAGTGATGGGCAATGGCTGTGCGCAGAGGGTGGTGCGTTTCTGGAACAAGTTGCCAGACGAGCTGGTGATGGATGGTAAAATTCCAATACTTTTAAGGAATCTGGACGTGTATTTGAATAGGCAGGGTTTAGAGAGACATGGGTCAAATGCATGCAATCGCGGCTGGATCAATTGAAGATATCTGTTCGGAATGGACGAGTTCGACCGAAGACTGTGTTTTCAGTGCTGTCCATATCTAATGAGCTCTATGATAGTGCAGGTGAAATGATAAAAAAGATAAATAAAATCAATGAAGTAAAATTGTCTCAAGTTGTTGAATTCAAACAACTTCAGGTAATTTTATTTCAATTATTTTATTTATCTTTTTTATTTGTGTTTTTTTCATTGTTCTGTAACTCTTATTTCTTGATTGTCTCTCTTTCTCTCGCTCCCCACTCTCTCAATATCTTTTTCCTTTCCTCTTCCCACTTTGCTACCCTTCTCCCCTGTTTTCCATTTTGTCTCTGCTTCACCCATCCCCCACATATTTTGTCACATAGCACTGGCTACAGCCTGCGTCATTCACGGCTCCTAATCTCCCTTAGATCTCTCCATGCACTCTCATTATCACCTTTGCATCTGGAGCCCTGACTCACCATCTCTCAGCCTGGTGTAAACAGCTCCCTAATTCTACCCCTTTTTTATCTTTAACAAAGGATCAGTTCGACTCGAAACGTCAGCTCTTTTCTCTCCTTGCAGATGGTGCCAGACGTGCTGAGACTTTCCAGCATTTTCTCTTTTGGTTTCAGATTCCAGCATCCGCAGTAATTTTATTTTATTAATGGCTCTATGATATTGCTGGTGTCATGATAACTCCAGCTTCTATGCATGAGAGGTGAGCAAGCGAATGAATTCCTTTTGGAAGTCGCGTGACAAGTATTAACAGAGATCAAGGAAAATAACATGAACGAATCTTTGATTTGAATTGAAGCCTGAACTCTGGTTCTGCTCCGAGACTGTGCCAGGTCTGATTAATACTGCATATATTCCATGATTTGCATTTGTTTGTGAAAACAATTGAGACTGATTGATTTGCTGCAGACAACATCCAGCAGTCATCATGGGTACGGCGATCAAGTCGTGCGTCTAGCCCTGTCAAATGTTTTATTGCGCAGGTGAGGCTTCCTGTTTCGTGGTTTGGTGGAGCACGTTGTTTGGAAAAATAGCAACGCAGCTGAGATCCGGCATGGGACCAGCGGGTTGATGTTCCATGACAGCGATGGTCGCCTTTCGAATGAGCACACATCTCAACCGACCATGTGACAAGTTCTTGCAGACGGTGAAAGTAAAAGCCACGGCGAACACTGGCACAGCCCTGCAAACGACGGAAGCGCCTCTCGTGGTCAGTGCGGGGATTGAACCCACGACCTTGGCGTTATTAGCACCACGCTCTAACCAGCTGAGCTAACCGACCAACACAGCACAGGCAGCGAAAGTAAATGCCTATATTGCCGGTGCTCACAACCACGGCGGCTGTTCATTTTCTGCTTCATGTCGATCGCACGATAGTCTGAAGTATTTCCTTTCGTTGCAAAGCTTTTCAACGAAAAAAAAGCATTTACTTTTCCGAACGCGCATACTCGACTTAACCATTTGCTCTGATATTCAAAATGAAGCACAATGTCCGGACGCGTGCAATTTCAATCGCAATGCCACCAGCTCAGCTGCATGTTGAAAAATATCGTCTGTCGAAACGTCCCTTCAACGATCGCTCACTGTTCTTCTGGATACTCACAGACTTTTGGAGTCAGCGTTATGTGCTGCTGATAAACTGCTGCGAACCTTATGCCAAATGCATTTGAATTGAAATCTGACAGTGGGATTTTTTCTGCTCCCGAACGACGCAGTTGCTTTGGTGTCAGCAACAGCTCAGACGCCAATTGCACGTTTTGCTCAATCACTCATGTTGCTAATTCAATCTTCGTTTGACAGCATATTTAGAAAGTTATCACGCCTTCCTGCAGCGGTCGTCAGTGACAGATCAGATGCTGAGATGATTGCTTCAGACAGCATGCTACATCCTCCATTTGAAAATGGAAAAGGTGCAAACGGTTGCAGGCTGAACACACACTCACTATATTGCCTGGCGTGTCAGAGGCTGGGAGCGGAGCTTATGGAGGCTTTTCAATCATGAGGGGCATGAATCGGGTAAATAGACAAGTTTCTTTCGCTCAGGTGTGGCAGTGCAGAACTAGAGGGTATAAATCAGGTGTGGGAGTACGAGAATTGGAAAGGCAGTGATGGGCAATGGCTGTGCGCAGAGGGTGGTGCGTTTCTGGAACAAGTTGCCAGACGAGCTGGTGATGGATGGTAAAATTCCAATACTTTTAAGGAATCTGGACGTGTATTTGAATAGGCAGGGTTTAGAGAGACATGGGTCAAATGCATGCAATCGCGGCTGGATCAATTGAAGATATCTGTTCGGAATGGACGAGTTCGACCGAAGACTGTGTTTTCAGTGCTGTCCATATCTAATGAGCTCTATGATAGTGCAGGTGAAATGATAAAAAAGATAAATAAAATCAATGAAGTAAAATTGTCTCAAGTTGTTGAATTCAAACAACTTCAGGTAATTTTATTTCAATTATTTTATTTATCTTTTTTATTTGTGTTTTTTTCATTGTTCTGTAACTCTTATTTCTTGATTGTCTCTCTTTCTCTCGCTCCCCACTCTCTCAATATCTTTTTCCTTTCCTCTTCCCACTTTGCTACCCTTCTCCCCTGTTTTCCATTTTGTCTCTGCTTCACCCATCCCCCACATATTTTGTCACATAGCACTGGCTACAGCCTGCGTCATTCACGGCTCCTAATCTCCCTTAGATCTCTCCATGCACTCTCATTATCACCTTTGCATCTGGAGCCCTGACTCACCATCTCTCAGCCTGGTGTAAACAGCTCCCTAATTCTCCCCCTTTTTTATCTTTAACAAAGGATCAGTTCGACTCGAAACGTCAGCTCTTTTCTCTCCTTGCAGATGGTGCCAGACGTGCTGAGACTTTCCAGCATTTTCTCTTTTGGTTTCAGATTCCAGCATCCGCAGTAATTTTATTTTATTAATGGCTCTATGATATTGCTGGTGTCATGATAACTCCAGCTTCTATGCATGAGAGGTGAGCAAGCGAATGAATTCCTTTTGGAAGTCGCGTGACAAGTATTAACAGAGATCAAGGAAAATAACATGAACGAATCTTTGATTTGAATTGAAGCCTGAACTCTGGTTCTGCTCCGAGACTGTGCCAGGTCTGATTAATACTGCATATATTTCATGATTTGCATTTGTTTGTGAAAACAATTGAGACTGATTGATTTGCTGCAGACAACATCCAGCAGTCATCATGGGTACGGCGATCAAGTCGTGCGTCTAGCCCTGTCAAATGTTTTATTGCGCAGGTGAGGCTTCCTGTTTCGTGGTTTGGTGGAGCACGTTGTTTGGAAAAATAGCAACGCAGCTGAGATCCGGCATGGGACCAGCGGGTTGATGTTCCATGACAGCGATGGTCGCCTTTCGAATGAGCACACATCTCAACCGACCATGTGACAAGTTCTTGCAGACGGTGAAAGTAAAAGCCACGGCGAACACTGGCACAGCCCTGCAAACGACGGAAGCGCCTCTCGTGGTCAGTGCGGGGATTGAACCCACGACCTTGGCGTTATTAGCACCACGCTGTAACCAGCTGAGCTAACCGACCAACACAGCACAGGCAGCGAAAGTAAATGCCTATATTGCCGGTGCTCACAACCACGGCGGCTGTTCATTTTCTGCTTCATGTCGATCGCACGATAGTCTGAAGTATTTCCTTTCGTTGCAAAGCTTTTCAACGAAAAAAAAGCATTTACTTTTCCGAACGCGCATACTCGACTTAACCATTTGCTCTGATATTCAAAATGAAGCACAATGTCCGGACGCGTGCAATTTCAATCGCAATGCCACCAGCTCAGCTGCAGCTTGTCATGTTGAAAAATATCGTCTGTCGAAAGGTCCCTTCAACGATCGCTCACTGTTCTTCTGGATACTCACAGACTTTTGGAGTCAGCGTTATGTGCTGCTGATAAACTGCTGCGAACCTTATGCCAAATGCATTTGAATTGAAATCTGACAGTGGGATTTTTTCTGCTCCCGAACGACGCAGTTGCTTTGGTGTCAGCAACAGCTCAGACGCCAATTGCACGTTTTGCTCAATCACTCATGTTGCTAATTCAATCTTCGTTTGACAGCATATTTAGAAAGTTATCACGCCTTCCTGCAGCGGTCGTCAGTGACAGATCAGATGCTGAGATGATTGCTTCAGACAGCATGCTACATCCTCCATTTGAAAATGGAAAAGGTGCAAACGGTTGCAGGCTGAACACACACTCACTATATTGCCTGGCGTGTCAGAGGCTGGGAGCGGAGCTTATGGAGGCTTTTCAATCATGAGGGGCATGAATCGGGTAAATAGACAAGTTTCTTTCGCTCAGGTGTGGCAGTGCAGAACTAGAGGGTATAAATCAGGTGTGGGAGTACGAGAATTGGAAAGGCAGTGATGGGCAATGGCTGTGCGCAGAGGGTGGTGCGTTTCTGGAACAAGTTGCCAGACGAGCTGGTGATGGATGGTAAAATTCCAATACTTTTAAGGAATCTGGACGTGTATTTGAATAGGCAGGGTTTAGAGAGACATGGGTCAAATGCATGCAATCGCGGCTGGATCAATTGAAGATATCTGTTCGGAATGGACGAGTTCGACCGAAGACTGTGTTTTCAGTGCTGTCCATATCTAATGAGCTCTATGATAGTGCAGGTGAAATGATAAAAAAGATAAATAAAATCAATGAAGTAAAATTGTCTCAAGTTGTTGAATTCAAACAACTTCAGGTAATTTTATTTCAATTATTTTATTTATCTTTTTTATTTGTGTTTTTTTCATTGTTCTGTAACTCTTATTTCTTGATTGTCTCTCTTTCTCTCGCTCCCCACTCTCTCAATATCTTTTTCCTTTCCTCTTCCCACTTTGCTACCCTTCTCCCCTGTTTTCCATTTTGTCTCTGCTTCACCCATCCCCCACATATTTTGTCACATAGCACTGGCTACAGCCTGCGTCATTCACGGCTCCTAATCTCCCTTAGATCTCTCCATGCACTCTCATTATCACCTTTGCATCTGGAGCCCTGACTCACCATCTCTCAGCCTGGTGTAAACAGCTCCCTAATTCTACCCCTTTTTTATCTTTAACAAAGGATCAGTTCGACTCGAAACGTCAGCTCTTTTCTCTCCTTGCAGATGGTGCCAGACGTGCTGAGACTTTCCAGCATTTTCTCTTTTGGTTTCAGATTCCAGCATCCGCAGTAATTTTATTTTATTAATGGCTCTATGATATTGCTGGTGTCATGATAACTCCAGCTTCTATGCATGAGAGGTGAGCAAGCGAATGAATTCCTTTTGGAAGTCGCGTGACAAGTATTAACAGAGATCAAGGAAAATAACATGAACGAATCTTTGATTTGAATTGAAGCCTGAACTCTGGTTCTGCTCCGAGACTGTGCCAGGTCTGATTAATACTGCATATATTCCATGATTTGCATTTGTTTGTGAAAACAATTGAGACTGATTGATTTGCTGCAGACAACATCCAGCAGTCATCATGGGTACGGCGATCAAGTCGTGCGTCTAGCCCTGTCAAATGTTTTATTGCGCAGGTGAGGCTTCCTGTTTCGTGGTTTGGTGGAGCACGTTGTTTGGAAAAATAGCAACGCAGCTGAGATCCGGCATGGGACCAGCGGGTTGATGTTCCATGACAGCGATGGTCGCCTTTCGAATGAGCACACATCTCAACCGACCATGTGACAAGTTCTTGCAGACGGTGAAAGTAAAAGCCACGGCGAACACTGGCACAGCCCTGCAAACGACGGAAGCGCCTCTCGTGGTCAGTGCGGGGATTGAACCCACGACCTTGGCGTTATTAGCACCACGCTGTAACCAGCTGAGCTAACCGACCAACACAGCACAGGCAGCGAAAGTAAATGCCTATATTGCCGGTGCTCACAACCACGGCGGCTGTTCATTTTCTGCTTCATGTCGATCGCACGATAGTCTGAAGTATTTCCTTTCGTTGCAAAGCTTTTCAACGAAAAAAAAGCATTTACTTTTCCGAACGCGCATACTCGACTTAACCATTTGCTCTGATATTCAAAATGAAGCACAATGTCCGGACGCGTGCAATTTCAATCGCAATGCCACCAGCTCAGCTGCAGCTTGTCATGTTGAAAAATATCGTCTGTCGAAAGGTCCCTTCAACGATCGCTCACTGTTCTTCTGGATACTCACAGACTTTTGGAGTCAGCGTTATGTGCTGCTGATAAACTGCTGCGAACCTTATGCCAAATGCATTTGAATTGAAATCTGACAGTGGGATTTTTTCTGCTCCCGAACGACGCAGTTGCTTTGGTGTCAGCAACAGCTCAGACGCCAATTGCACGTTTTGCTCAATCACTCATGTTGCTAATTCAATCTTCGTTTGACAGCATATTTAGAAAGTTATCACGCCTTCCTGCAGCGGTCGTCAGTGACAGATCAGATGCTGAGATGATTGCTTCAGACAGCATGCTACATCCTCCATTTGAAAATGGAAAAGGTGCAAACGGTTGCAGGCTGAACACACACTCACTATATTGCCTGGCGTGTCAGAGGCTGGGAGCGGAGCTTATGGAGGCTTTTCAATCATGAGGGGCATGAATCGGGTAAATAGACAAGTTTCTTTCGCTCAGGTGTGGCAGTGCAGAACTAGAGGGTATAAATCAGGTGTGGGAGTACGAGAATTGGAAAGGCAGTGATGGGCAATGGCTGTGCGCAGAGGGTGGTGCGTTTCTGGAACAAGTTGCCAGACGAGCTGGTGATGGATGGTAAAATTCCAATACTTTTAAGGAATCTGGACGTGTATTTGAATAGGCAGGGTTTAGAGAGACATGGGTCAAATGCATGCAATCGCGGCTGGATCAATTGAAGATATCTGTTCGGAATGGACGAGTTCGACCGAAGACTGTGTTTTCAGTGCTGTCCATATCTAATGAGCTCTATGATAGTGCAGGTGAAATGATAAAAAAGATAAATAAAATCAATGAAGTAAAATTGTCTCAAGTTGTTGAATTCAAACAACTTCAGGTAATTTTATTTCAATTATTTTATTTATCTTTTTTATTTGTGTTTTTTTCATTGTTCTGTAACTCTTATTTCTTGATTGTCTCTCTTTCTCTCGCTCCCCACTCTCTCAATATCTTTTTCCTTTCCTCTTCCCACTTTGCTACCCTTCTCCCCTGTTTTCCATTTTGTCTCTGCTTCACCCATCCCCCACATATTTTGTCACATAGCACTGGCTACAGCCTGCGTCATTCACGGCTCCTAATCTCCCTTAGATCTCTCCATGCACTCTCATTATCACCTTTGCATCTGGAGCCCTGACTCACCATCTCTCAGCCTGGTGTAAACAGCTCCCTAATTCTCCCCCTTTTTTATCTTTAACAAAGGATCAGTTCGACTCGAAAC